>NC_135498.1:183500215-183855982 GCF_052857255.1 Amblyomma americanum | reverse complement strand
GGCTGCGTGACGCGAACGCAATGCGGCTTTTTTCTCCAGTAACGGTATTATTTTTCTTCCTTTTCGTATCATTTTTAAAGAAACCACAACTGGGGAAAAAGGCTCTTTTCATTGCCCTCACGCAGCCACGTCAGTAAAATCCGTCACGCGTGTTTCTGGGCAACCATATCCTATAGATTACTTTTTTTTCCTCTTTCGATGACACCAGCAGCAGGGATGGGCGAAACGCAAAGGCGCCCGTGTGCTGTGCGATGTCAGTGAATGTTAAACGTCCCCAGGTGGTCGAAATTATTGGGGAGGCCTCTACTACGGCACCTCTTTCTCTCTTCTTTTACTCCCACCTTCCTCCCTTCGCTTACGGCGTACATGTGAGACAAATACAAACCATTTCGTTTCCTCAAAGACCAATTTTCAATTTTTTCCTTCGTTGCTCCGGTTCCTCTTTCTTAGTTTACCCTGGCAGGAACAATGGTATTGAAAATAAATAGTTATCAGGGGCTGATTTTGTGAGGCCTCTTTTTGCTTCACTCGCTTTTGATGATTTTTCTTCATGTTTTGAAGGGAAAAAGAAATTGTTTAGTAAAATTCGTCCTCGAATAAAACGACTTAATCACTACGAATTAGGAAGATGTCTTCGGATCGCAGCATCAGTTTACGTGTAGTCAACACCATCCAAAGGGAAACGCAACCATTTGCAATGTTTTGTTGCGGTACAAGCCACTAAGGAAAGGAGTTCAGAAAATATGAACATTCGGCTTCAGACGTGTCCTCAACTTTCTACTCCAGATCAGTGAGGTGACAGATTACTTGGAAGAGAAATGTGACATTATTACAAGGAATTTTTCACATACGTTGCAGCAACAAGACAAAGGCACTTCAGAAAATGTTGGAAAGTGAATGCTGACTACGCAAAAAAATATTATATTTGGCAGGACATGCATGCTCCGCGCTGCTTGTATACAAGGGTAACTTGGGGCCTTGGAAACAGTCTGTACGTTCAAAACAACAAAGGCAGCATAATTATATGGAATTCGGTGACCTTATTATAGTCCATATTATCCTATCAAGGAAAACCAAATACCTTCTGTCCTTTTAAAGTGCAGCCGTTGACTTAAAAACTCAGCAGTCCGTCATAACTTTCGTTTGTCGTGTAGTCAGAGCGAATGCATCGTGCATAAAACACGGCCAAAACTGCCAAAACACTACTGCCACGAGTGAAACAAGTATGTACTGTCTATTTCGAGACCAGTAGCATTATTACAGTCGCCACGCGACCGCACAGAAACCGTGCCAGACGCATAGCGCACTGCACGAACTGACGCGTGAGACTCCACATGGCGCAGCGAGAGGGAAACGGCGGCGCGGGGTAGTACAAAGGGTGCCCCACACTAAAAGCGGAGGCGAGCGGGCATCCAGGCACCCTAGTTTGGCCACGAGCCCTGCGCCACCTATCGCAGCTTTCACGAAACTGTGGGGCGGAGGAGCGGAAGCGCCGCCTACTGCAGCATGCTTTCAGGTGCTTTCACAACACTGCAATGATGGCGAGCACTGGAGAAAATGACGTAAGAAATTCCAACAAGCGAAATACACAACAGCCGGCTATGCTGCGTCCATAGTTGTCACCGCTGGGCAGGAAGCTTGACATCAAAATATGAAAGTTTTCGGGTAGGCAGCACCACCGAGAAATGGATTGTACGAGCATTCCGGAAAGTCAAGTTGACAATCTCTGTCACGTTCAACGTCAGTCGTAGTGCCGTGCATTAAAAGCTGCCTCTTCAAATTACGTCCACGTTGCAACTGCTGCGGCATTGCATTTCGAATTTTGATAGCGTTAGAGCTACTTTCTAATGGCGGGCGTCTAACTGCCCTTTTGGCATTTGTGCGGCTTCTCGTCGCGCTTCAGTTTCTTTGACGTTTTTGATCATCTGAAACACGTGCGTACCCTCGGAATCAGAATTTAATGGAATGCGAGGTCGGGGGCTATTTCGGCATTGTCACGTAAGCATATCACCCGAAACGTACGAATGTATGACGGGGCGTGTACTTCAACTGGCATTGTTACCTACCGACCGGGTTGCGAGGCAACGCTACTACTTTTTTTTTGTACCCGAGAACTCGCATCTAGTAAGCTTTTTTCTGTCAATAGCACGTTCTGATGAGCGCAAAAGTTTTCTGAGCATCGAAATTACGAAAAAGTTAGATTTTCTCACCTGCTGGAAGGCGCGGCCAGCGATTGAGGGACGCACTGTGCAGGTCGCGCAGGGAAGTGCAAAGAACACGCACCACTATGCGGCTGCATGCTTAGATCGAGTGCCAAACAATCAGGCGTTTTTTTACGATCCCCATGTCCCATAAGCTTTTGTGCTCGCCTGTTTTACGCGGCGTGCGTATATCTCGCCGTAGTGCAAATTAGGTGTTGCAAATTAGCTGGTTTTATATTCAGAGCGATGGCTGCAAATTTGTGCCGAATTAGTCAGCAAGCATCTACACTCAGCACCTCGCAAACGTATGCAAAAAAACGCATCTGAAAATTGGTATAGTTAGCCGAGTCTACGCAACCAAGAGGTCTCCAAGAGATGAAAGGTATCTGACCTGCTTCATACACCATAATCATCCTATAACAATCATGGTATGCACTATTCGATCATTGGAGTCCTACGTTCCACTGATGCCAAAGAGTAAATTGCCGCGATAAAATAAAACGCAACTGAACGTGTTGCTATAAGCCTTTAATGGACATGAAACCAGAAAAAGATCACTTGCGGCATTGGAAAGCACAGCCCATGGTGCAACACAAGAACACGCCCGGTGGTCGTATACAGAACGCAGCGAGGACTTGAAAGCAGGTAGTGTGGACAGCGTGTTCGCCTACCAAGCATCATCATACCTGCTACGGCGGCGTTGAAAGCGGTGCTAAAGCTGCTTGATATTTTAAGCGGTGCTGCTCCGCAGCACCCTCTGGCCACTGTACGGAGCCTATGCAGCTCCTGGCCCTACTGTGTCTGCTGCAGCGATTCTGTCACTCGCTTAAACATAACTTTTGGATGCGTGTTTTCTTCTCTGTAATGATGCGTAAGGCATTTGTGTACATTATTTACCACGCGGTATTCTCCTAAGATCGCTAAATAATTTACAATCAAATTTCTTTCCCCTGCGGTTTCGGTTTCAAAACCGAACATTGACTTCGACATCAACGTCCGCTGATAGCTGGGTCACGTGAGGCATGAAAGAACTGCGCTCCATTCACGGCGACCTCATCAATGATCGGCTCGCACACGTAGCTTTTGTAGCGTTTCCTCCTTTTGTTTACATTTAGGATATCCTTCACTGATGTTTCTTCCGTAACATTTACTACTCTCCTCGATCCAATCTCTCATATTTAATTACCCTTACCGTTTTATTTTTCACAGGTCGCCGAGTTTTTCTCGGACAATTTCAATTTTTTTCGCTACTTTCCGTGCTTCGGTAGATGAGAACTAGAAAGACAACTGTTATACATCTTCCTCTTCGGGGCTATTGATACACTGGTGTTGATAACCTGAGATTATACTCTCGCAACAAAAAGGAGTAAAAAGTAATAAGCTGTACTCTAGCGCACTTCCTTTTATAAAAAACATATTACACACTTTTTCTCCCGTATATGCGTATTTGTGTTCAGAATGCAGGAAAACTCGCGACCTGAAATTTCGACAGCAGTGCGAGCCGCATGCTGCGCCAGGCTACTTGAGTGCGAATGAAGGTGTGTTATGCTGAGTCTAATTCTGTGAAGTGCTGGCTTTATCTCCTGGGCCCATTACCTCAAACGCAAACCGTAGTTTGTGGTGCTGCATAACGAGTGAGCACCTCCCGAAGCCAGAAATTTAGGGATTTGCGTAGTCCGAGCAGGGACAGCATCGGCAGGTTATCCATCACGATTCACCATAACAGGCGTACGATTGCCGTCGCTTCCGGCCATCTGAAAGGCGTCTCGCGAAATGGCATAAGCTCGATTTACTATTTCACCTATGTGCACCTTCCCGCAGGGTCAGCTTGTGTAACGAGATGTTGGTGCTTGGCGCCACCACAGACCCTTAGCTCCTATACCGAAGCTGTCATCCGTACCGTGGTGTTATAAGTTGAGAGGTGGAGGGAATAGACAATAAACGCCGGCGGTCGAGGCCGTGGTCAAGCCTCGGCTGATGGGCTCCTGGTCTGTCTACCATGCGGGGTGTCTCGGGACCTTCCTCTGAGTATAAGGGTGAATCAGGGGACAGAATAGTAGGAACCCTTAGTCTGTACATGCAGTATGGCTAAATCTGCAATAAAACCTGATCGGCCCCCGAAAAGGGGTCGCAGCGATGTCAAGAAACTGATGCCACAAAAGCCAGAAATATTTACAGTTTTTCATGATTCACTCGAATACTGACGAACCTGTAGCCAACTTGTCCGCATTTGTCATTGCCAAAACTCTAACGAACTGTGTAGGCAAAAACTACAAAGCAAATAAGCAGAGATCCGGAGATTACCTGGTAGCAAAGCAACAAACTGCTGTCGTTGCAAAATCTTGGTGAAATGAGTGTACAAGTAACTCCGCACCGCACCCTGAACCGATCAAAGGGCGTCATATCTGAATATGAACTACCACAGAGTACTGATGGGGATATAGAAGAACTAGCCGAACAAGGAGTAATAGCAGCCTGACGAATCAACATCCGGAGAAACAATGCTGAAATCAAGACCAAACACATACTCCTAACTTTCACTAGCACAACTCTGCCTGATTCCACTCACGCCGCATCCTTCACTGTAAAGTCCGCCCATACATACCGAATCCCAGATGATGTTTTAAATGCCAGCGCTTTGGACACATGTTGGCTTGCCGTGGTAAACCCACTTGTGTCACATGCGGAGAACAGACGCATACAGAGGACAGATGCGAACGCACACCGAAATGCATCAACTGCAATGACGCACATGGCGCGTAGTCCAGGTCGTGCCCAGTATGGAAAACAGAAAAACAAATTATAACTTTGAAGACCACAGAAAACCTGTCCTGCCTTGAGGCAAAAAGGTCTCTTTCCAACAGAAAGGGACATACTCCGAAGCGGGGACCGCTGCCGCCTTCGGTTTCTGTCGGCACACAAACACACATTTAATGCACCCTACGTGACACAAACACTACCACACAAAACTAGCAAAACTAACACAAAACACAGATACTACTAATATACACGACCTGGGAACACTACTACGAGCGTCTACTACTATCGTCCTACTACTAGCGTTCGGCATTCGTGCTAACGGTTCGGTGCTGATGCAGCGTTGCATGGGTCCAGTAGCCGGCGTCGAGGTGGTGGTCGAAGTGCTCAGGCTGGCGTCGCTGGCAGCGTCGTTGGCGGCGTCGTACGAGCTCCCGGTCCAAGTTCCCGTGGAGGTGTTGCTGGTGATGCTGGCGTTGGGGGCACCACCGGGATGGGTGGCAACAGCGCTGGAGGCACCCCTGGCCGTAGCAGGTGGTTGCGTCATCCGTTGACTCCCCAGAACGGGCTCAGGAGCGGCAGGAAATCCACGGTGCGACGCCGTAGAAATCGAGATCACCGGAGCAGTAGCCGGCATTGCTCTCTTCTAGCCGAGGTGTTCCAGACCTGCCGGAGCCTCCGCTTCTCTGTTCTTCCCTCCGTGCCTCGGTCTCCCTCGCGCTTTTATAACCTTGGCGTTGGTACACGTCATCTTTGTCGTCGTCCTCTTCTTCTCTTCTCCACCAATCATCTCTTCCCACCTCACCGAATACTTCATCTTCTTTATTATTCGCTTAATACACGTCATCCTTATCGCCATCCTTGTAGTCTTCTTCAAACCTCTTTTGTTCATACTTCTATTTCAAACTGCCTATTATATGTGAAAAGTCCACAGGGCTTATTAATCATCAAAATGAACTCCAAGGGAAAAGTAATCCCACAATCCATAATGTACTCAGTTTACGTAGATGACCTGCAAATAGCATGCACGTCTTCCATCGTACCTACTTTTGAGCGACAGATACAAATGTCAATGAATAAACGAGCTATCTGGGCAGATAGAAATTGATTTAGATTTTTCTGCTCAGAAATCAGCAGCGGTTCCGTTCTCTTTTAGACGAGGCCTGCTGGCCGACCACACACTATATCTAAACCAAACCCAACTACCAGCCAACAAGAGCATAAATCTTTAGGCTTCACTTTCTATAAAAGAACTCACTTTAATAACACATATACACAACTTAAAGAGAAAGGGTTCCCAGACCCTCAATGTTCTTAAACTACTGTCCAGAAAATGCTGAGGGTCTAGTAGGGCATGCCTGTTACATATATATTGTTTTCTGGTTCGCTCTAAGTTAGACTATGGGTCCATAGTGTATGGCTCAGCATGACCGCCCTACATAAAACGACTAGAATCTATTCACAACCTTCGTTTACGGTTATCTTCCAGTGCTTACAGAACGTCCCCAATAGCAAGTCTGTATGCAGAAACTAATGAACCTGCCTTAGAAGATCGATTAACTGCATTAAACTTGTACATACATCCTCAAAATCCTTTCTCAGCCTAAACATCTGTTACCCGATTGTCACGAAATGCCCATCCCCAATTCTCTTCAACAACAAGCCTCACGCGATTAAGCCGTTGCTCTGGCGCTTCGGAGAAAAAGGCCAAATTTTGAACATACCGACTGAAATTAAAGCATTGCCCAAGACACGAACTGCTACCACCGTGGTACACTCTCCCCACAGTGTGTGACGTCACACTAACACGCTTTCGAAAAACTTGTATACCACTTGAGCATATAATACAAAAATATGTCGCACTGCAAGACAAATACAGAAATTATACAGGATTTTATACTGACGGGTCAAAAACTCATGCTCAAGTTGGAAGCGCAGTAATGCAAGGAAAAAATAAAAATGCAGTACGACTGCCTCCATGTTTCACCGCAGAGTGTTACGCCATTTGTATTACGGTACAGAAAATAACAAATGAAAACATCAAAAAACGTATCATTTATACAGATTCACTGAGCGTCCTTACTGCATTAAACTCCTAAAATGCCACGCAGCCACTGATAGGAAGTATCTTAGACAAAATAGTGAACGTCACGACACAAAAACATGCTATAAAATTCTGCTGGGCTCCCAGTCATGTTGGCATTAGGGACAATGAGAGAGCAGACATGTGTGCTGCACATGCCAGAACTACGGAAATAAAACATGCGAACTTACCACCTAGGGATTACATGAAGTTAGTACGTAGCAAACTAAGAGCCAAATGGCAATCTTCTTGGGGAAATGAAGAAAACAACAAGCTGCATTCTATAAAGCCCATTTTAGAAGAATGGTAATCATGCCGCCATAAAAGAGCGTTTTATCCAAGTAATTTTATGTCATTTACTCAAAGGCCACACACACATCACCCATAGCTTATTAGAAAAAAAAGACAAACCTGTCTATGTTAAATGTGTGGTGTAGAGCTCACAGTTGATCACATTTTAATCTTTTGTTCGCATCTCGAAGAACATAGAAAAAAAATTTTGACTGTATTTTACAGTGAACACATTCCATTTCATCCCGTATTGCTTTTAGGCGAGCAAGCACTCATCGATTTTTCTCTTGTTTGTAAGTTTATGAAGAAAGTCAATGTTTAGATCTAATATAATATAACATCTATACATTTAATATAACAGATCATATAACCTTGCGTTCAACACGCTTCACTGCGCAACAAAAGGAACAAATGAAGTTTGCCTGTTTACTTAAGCAAGGACCAGCCGCACTGGGCACGTGTCAAAGTAGCCTGTCAGGTCACGTGCTCATCTGAAAAACAGCGTTTCTTCGATGCTCTTACTTCTGCTTGCCTGGCTCAGCACGGACCATTCGTTGCACACGCGGGCCGCAGGGGCGCTGCATTGGCGCGTTTAATAGAAAGGCGCTCTTTTCTGTCTGCTCCTGTTCCCGGGTGAGGGTGAAAACTGTGGTTTCCTAGATATAGTTGCAATGCTTCTTTTATATATTTGAAAAAAAGTTTGTTGCTTTGCTAATGTTGTGGCTAGAGTCAGACACACAGAGGCAAAAACACCCGGGACAACGTCATTGAAAACAAGGTTTTTCATAGCATTTTTCTATGGAACAAAGTTTTTTCTTTCTTGTTCTAGGTGTCTGGCGCTAGATTTATCGTATCGCTTCATATTGTTATGGTACACAGTTCCTACATCTGCCCCTACCACACCTATTTGTCCGTTAACGTCACCGACGGTGCACACTGCTTTAATGCGACAGCAATAGGAGCCTCCCTTACAAAAGTTTCTTTACACCGTCTATAGACCGTCTATATATATATATATATATATATATATATATATATATATATATATATATATATATATATATATATATATATGTGTGTGTGTGTGTGTGTGCGGCATTACACTTTAGGTAGACTTTTGTCTGTAGACATTCTACAGACTTTGAATAGAAAAATATCAATAGGACGGCAATAAAGTCTTTCAAGAGGCTAAAGACTGTCTATAGACCATTTTTGTAAGGGCCTGGTTGGGAAAAAAAAGCGACGTCCCTCCATCACATAGTTACTGGTCACCCACTAGTCATGCTGTAATGGGTACAAGCCATTCCCCAGCCTGGTGTTATCCTTTCTAGGGTGCATGGCCTGGGAAAGGAGCCCGTGCCTTCAAATCCTAACACTGTGCGAGCCTTGACGGAGATAACGAAGCTGGAAAAAAAGGGGCCACATATGGGCTTCTACCACATGAGGCGGATTTAAGGTCGATTGACGGCGGAACTAATCTCTTATCCGTCAAGGCAACTGTGGTCAAGACCCATTTCCCAATCATTTCACCCCAAATAAGCCGAGCACCAGACCAGGGGAAAGCTTGTACCCATTAAAACCGGTGGGTACCCGGCGGCACTGGGGATCGAAACCAGCACCTCCCGAATGCGAGGCGGATGCTCAAACCAAAGCGATGGCCTTGTGGTAGAGCATCCGCCTCACATTAGGGAGGTGCTGGGTGCGATTCGCCGCCGCCAGGTACCCACCGGTTTTCTGATGGGTAGAGGGTTTCCCCGGCCTGGTACTCGGCTCTTCTGGGGTGAGATGCTTGGGAAAAGGGTCTTGACCGTAGTTGCCTTGACGAATCAGAGATAAGTTCCGCCGTCAAGCGACCTTAAATACGCCTCATGCGGTAGAAGCCCATTTGTAGCCCCCCATTTTTTTACTGCTGCTGCTGCTGCTGCTGCTGCTGTGTGGTGGCGAATCAAGGTTCTGTCGAGAGAACTGCGGGCGACGGTGTGTGCGTCTCGCGTCGTCGCGGAGACACCGTGGCGCTAAGGGAGCTGCCTTCTCTGGGGAAGGTCTGCTTTGTCCTCACGGAGGAGGAGAGGCCGTTGCGCTGGGTCGTGCGCGCGCCCAGGAACAGCGCATTGAGGCTTTGCTCGCCGTTCGAACCACGGTGGCCGAAGGGGTACCACATTTAGCAGGCTGTGAGGTCGTTCGAAACTGGGGCTTGGCCCGCGAGGGGCGCAGCGCGGTTTACGGAGCTTCTCCCAAGCGAACACCCCTGAAGAAAGTCGGGCGCCGGGCCGGGGGCCGCTTGTACTCATTTTTACCGGTGGGTGGCAAAAAGGCCATAGACGGTCTATAGACCATTTTTGCAAAGTAATGGGGGAAAAAAGCGACGTCCCTCCATCACATAGTTCCGATCGGTTCGAGGCAAGGGACGTCTCCAGACGGGAACTCACGTCACTTCCGGTAAAGAAATCAGTAGATTCTAATGATATTGCATTGCCAAGACATAAAATAATTATGTGCCACCATGGATTTTTTTCCAGTGTCCTGGCGCGTTTCTGAATCTAAGTAAGACAGTTCGAGAGCAGCTCATTTGGAGCTGCATTTGCTGATTAGGCCCCTTACTCAGCGTGTGTACGTTAAAGCAGCTGGCTGGACCAAGTGTGAATCACAGTTGAATATTTGCGAAGTGCGAATTTCAGCAGAACATGCCACGTTCCAAAGTGAACAAAGGTCCGCGTATATCTGTTTAAACTTTTTGTCCGGCCGGTCGATGCACGGTCTGTGGGAACAGCGCGAGAAGAAAAATTTTCTTTTCAGGGATACAGGTGGAAAATGTACGCAACATTCGGGTTTTAGAAGGGAGAGTATGCATTTACTCGCACAGCCTATCATGAGTCTTCCAACCCTGCCTGAAGAACACTTTATAGAATATGCATAAACTGTCAGTGCAATTTTAAGGGTCTGCGACTCCATCCAATTCTTATTCTTGGTAAAAATGAATAACGCGCCTCTTTCTCATCATGCTGATGTTTGTTTGGCAGGAGAAAACGTGTTTATTATTGAGGAAATGGGATTTAAAGATGGAACATAATTTTCCTCGCCTCTCGATTTCAACCCGTGACGTGAAGAGACCAAAGGGGACTCCGTGATTCACCGTTTTCGAGTGAGAAAAGGTACAATCTAGTAGTAGTAGTAGTAGTAGTAGTACGCAGTTTACTTGCGTAAACGGCCTGTAGCGGCGCCACATTCTACTGTTTCTTATTATTTTTTTGCTTATAAAAAGAGTGAGTCTTCGCAGAACTCGCCTCTGTGATTAGAGCGCACCATGCTATCGACACACTCAAACTTGAACGTGTCCTCAGTGTCGTTTTGAATACATTAGTCATTGAATAAATTAGCGCACTTTACAGCGATTAGTACATTTCTTTTGGTGCTGAGTTCACAGAGGCTGGTCGTTCAGTTGCTTACTGCACGACAGAAAAACTCGCAATGCGACTGTTCCAAATACGTATTCACGGCAGTTCTACCTTGTGCTTGCTTCGAATGAGTTTACATTGTTTCCGCTGCGTATGCTTGCTAAATCGCCCTTGCCGCATCTTTTTCCACGTCTGTCCAGGTCTGTTGGTGAGCCTGGCGCAACAGAAACTCTCCGTCTACAAGATAACTCTCATGGGCGCAGTGGTGGCTTCCACAGGGGTCATAGCGTCTTCCTTCTCACCCAACATTGCCGTGCTCACAATTACATTCGGCGTCCTTCAAGGTAAGAGAAGAAAAAAAAAACCCTCAGTTTGGCTGACCTATGTAGTTCATGACTGCTTTGTAAATAACAGCGTGCAAACCTTACCGAAACATGGCGGGAAATACCAATCGCAACCTGCGAGACTGCACTGTGCCCCGGGTTTAGTGAAAATCAATGGGGAGCCGATCGTTTTGCGTGCCATTTCTAAGGAATGAATATCGTGTGCATGATATGCAGCAAGCTAAATGGTGCGCAGTTTTTCTGGGCCTTACCGCCACTGTTCTTGCTGTGGGTTGTTAGTTTGAAGGTTTCCTCTTGCGTCGTATGTAGCTGCACATTTTTCTCTCCCGACATTTCACTCCCTTCAACATACCCTGGGCGAAATCTACATCGCTTTTCCTACCTCATAATCATCCTCTACTGTTCTTGGGAAGGCTGATCCTGGATTTAAGTCGTATATTGAGCTATAATCCGTGGTTTTTTAGTTATTGCGTGCCATGGCCTGCAGCTACATCTTAATTTAATGCTGCTTGAAAATCGGCGACGAAACTTAGTTTATTGAACGAAACCTATCTTTGAATTTGGAAATAATGAGCTGACTTCTTTGCTGCTGCTGCACGCTGGATTGTGCAAGGCATTAGGCGAATTCAAAAGGCCGCTCGGCCATCTTCATGCCTCAAGGCGGTCGTGGACTTCGACCGCCAAAATGGCAAAAAGACGAAAGCTACGGCCTATCTCACAACCCGCCGCGGTGGCTCAGTGGTTAGGGCGCTCGGCTACTGATCCGGAGTTCCCGGGTTCGAACCCGGCCGCGGCGGCTGCGTTTCGATGGAGGCAAAACGCTAAGGCGCCCGTGTGCTGCGCGATGCCAGTGCACGTTAAAGATCCCTAGGTGGCCGAAATTATTTCGGAGCCCTCCACTACGGCACCTCTTTCTTCCTTTCTTCTTTCACTCCCTCCTTTATCCCTTCCATTGCGGCGCGGTTCAGGCTTCCGTCGATATCTGAGACAGATACTGTGCCATTTCCTTTCCCCCAAAACCATTTTTTTCCTATCTCATTCATAAGGAGCTTAGACGACGACAGATCAGTTTCACACGCCTATTGCACATTTGGCTAAGCTTTTTTCAAGATTCAGTAGCCTGTATTCGTTTATTTCTTACACACTCAAGGCCAAAGGCATGGGGGGAGGTTGTTGGAGATATGTTAATGAAGGAAAACAAATAAAAAACTGAATAGGGCTGCTGTTATCAAAAAGAGTTACAGATGTGTCTACTCACAAAATGTTAGCGGCGGCGTTCTTGAAGAATTGGTTGTATTTCATGGTTGGTGCGAGAAGGCGATTCTACTCTGCTTTTGTTCGGGCTAGTTAACCCATGCAGTTTTCTTGATAAGAATTCTAGAGAGATGCGTTGATCCGAGTTTAGGACGTATTGAGGTTTGGCACAAAAGTTTGAGACATGAAGGAGCTTTGGTGAAGTTGCAGTGGATGTATCACAACGTACGATTAGCAGTTAACTATATCCTCGTCACACCTCGCTTAGAATATAATGCACATTTGCCTTTTACAGAATTCTTGAAAAAACTCACCAGTCCTACAGCTTAACTGCCATTGGAAGTCAGTAAGCACTCACTCTGCTCCCACACAGTCAGCACTTTAATAAGTGTGAAACAATAGGGGCGCTATGAGCAGCTTCCCAAGTTGGTGGATTTGCCTAAATAAGATTTCTGGCCCCTGCGGGTCAAGTAGCTCCGACTCTGAAGTCGCTCGCGCTTTTTCATCAAATTTCTTGTAATTTTGATTTACGCGCATTCTAGTGCATTTATTTCACTAAATATATGTGATGAAGCGTTGATGAATTTTTATGTAGACTTAGGCACCGATAGCACACAGAATGGAGAAAACTCGTAAGGGAAGAACTCTTGGGCCTGTATATCTGCCAAATTTTGCTTGTACATTCGCGGTACCACAGAGACTTCGGGTATGTATTTAGATCAGCGCTTACCTTCCGATCTCGGGTCTGACGAAGATATGAGATTTATAGGAATCAAGTCATAGTTGAGTAACAATACGATACTCGTACTTACACAAAGTCAGACATCTAAGAGGATGTCATTAAAGAAATGAACGAAGGAGTAATTCGAAGTGATCGATACGCAAACATATAATTATTAGTCGTTTGTTAATTTCTATTAGGCGTATTTGAGGTCAGATTGAAGGATAGCTACTTTATAGGTGCACGTTGTTTCTGTTAACAAAAAGACACAGTCATGAGCAGATAAATAAATATTAGAGGAGTTACGAGAAAGTGAATTGTTCATGTAAATAAGAAAAGGATCAGTAAGGAACGGCTCTTGGGGAGCGCCGGAATGCACTGGGTTTGAATAAAAGCTATGAACAGAAAATGTCCTAATCCAACTGACAAACTTGGAATCTATGGTAAAGAGGCGTAGTTCGTAAAGTGAGTTTTTGATTCACTTTATCCAATTCCTTGGAGTAATTGAGGAAATATAATTGAAAATATAAATGGCCATTGAACTGTTATGAAAAATGGTGTTCAGCTCCAGAGTAAAGGAAGCGAGTTGAGTTTCGTAGGAAGAAGTTCGTCGAACGTCATGCTGTGAATTTGAGAGATGAATTTCACTCGAGAAAGTTTGCAAGATGTTCTATCATTTTGCACAAAATGCCTTTTAGCGCTCTAGGTCGGGAATGAAGGGTAGAATACTTGTTGCCTGATTTATAGAGCAGAATAGACTTACTGACCTTCCAGTTGTAAGGTGGAGTTTATTCGGAGAAGCTCCTTAACGGGAGCAGGGCCAACAGCAGTCCGAGGTCAGCTAGTCCAGCCAGGAGCGTGCACCAGGCGATGACCATGCAGCTCGCGCGTATGCCCGTCGTCTTCCTTACAATGGCCCCCGAACAGAAGAGGAGCCATCCTGGCGACTTAAGGGGCGGACAAGACAGCGGGGTCGTAGTATCTCTTGAGGCGCTGGATATGGACAGTCTCACGACAGCGGCATTTGAGATCGGGTGACGGTGTTAGGGGCTCAACAATATAGTTGACTGGAGATGTTTGCTCCAAGATGCGATATGGCCCTTGATATTTAGCGAGCAGTTTCCGGGAGAAGCCGGAGTACTGGGAGGTATCCACAGCAATACAAGAGAGCCGGGCGATAAATCCTGGGGAGGTTAATCTTCATCGTGGCGCGTTTTTTTAAGAGACTGGGTAGCTGTCGTGAGCGACCGGGCCATCTGGCGGTAGTCTTCGGCGTGCCTGGCGGCTTCGGAAACGGTGGTGCACTCAGATGCGTCAGGGTGGTAGGGGAGAACAATATCAATAGGAACGGAGGGATGGCGGCCATAAAGGAGGAAGAAAGGAGAAAATCTTGTCGTAGATTGCGTAGCAGTATCGTACGCGAACATAATATACGGGAGAATAAGATCCCAGGTCGTGTGATTCGAACCGACGTACATAGCCAGCATGTCCCCAGAGTGCGGTTAAAGCGTTCAGTGAGGCCGTTGGTCTGAGGGTGGTAAGCGGTGGAAGTCCGATGGATGACGTAGCACTCACGGAGAAGAGACTTGATGACATCAGATAGAAAGACACGGCCTCTGTCGCTGACGAATTCTCGAAGGGCACCGTGTCGAAGGATGAACCGACGCAGAAAAAAGGATGCCACATCCTGTGCCGTGGCAGCAGAGAGCGCGGCGGTTTCAGCATACCACGTGAGGTGATCGACGGCAACAATGATCCATCGTTTGCCAGAAGCAGTATAGGGGAGGGGCCCATATAAATCAATGCAAACGCGGTCGAAAGGGCGAGGCGGACAAGATAGCGGCTGCAACTCACGAGCAGTATGGGTAGTGGGTGTCTTGCGGCGTTGGCAGTCAAGGCACGAGCGTACAGAATCGATCACACTTGTCTAGAGCGCTCGGGCGGTGTGCTGCGGAGCAAATGAAGTGAAATATTTTCGCAACTGCTTTGCTAGCGTTAAGGCGTCGATGCCTGTGCGGTTCACGTGTCTATTCGCTGCTCTCCAGCGCAAGCATTATCTGAGAAAGTCAATACCTGGTTTAGAATGTCACCTTAGTTCTCCCGGACGGTACCTCTTGAGCGCTCCAGACAAGTGTGATCGACTCTGTACGCATTTCAAAACAAAATTGTACATGCCACACCCGTAGTAGCGAAGGCGGAGGCGCGTGTAAGTCTTGAAAAGCCCTGCGTGACCGCATTGTAAGTCAGTGTGAAAACATGAGCAGATATAGGACCGGAAGTGGCGAAGAATGACGAGAAGCCATTTTCGTCAATTGGAATGATAATTACGGCGATAAAGCAGGTTATCTCAGATGTCAAAATGGGAAGCTTGACGGCGCAGGGCGCGGGATGGTGTAACCATCGATGGGTCGGAGAGAAAGTCGAGAAGAGCACGAATCCATGGATCCTTGCGCTGTTGAGAAGGCATGTCACTGACGGTGCACGGGAGACGGCGTAGCGGCTCGAATTTCGCAGAGGCTGGCAAGTTCGGCGGGGCGCGGGGAGCGAGACATGGAGTCGGCGTCTTGATGCTTGCGGCCCGACCGGTAGGCGATTCGAATGTTCTAATCTTGTAGACAGAACGCCCATCGCGCCAGGCGGCCGGAGGGATCTTTCAATGAAGAAAGCCAACAAAGGGCGCGATGATCCGTAACGACGTCGAAAGGACGGCCGTACACGTAAGGGCGAAACTTGCCTAAGGCCCGCACAATGGCGAGGCACTCTTTTTCAGACACAGAGTAGTGAGACTCAGCCTTTGTGAGAGTGCGGCTTGCATAGACAACGACATTCATCGTATTCATATTTGCGCTGGGCGAGCACTGCACCGAGACAAATACCTCTGGCATCCGTGTGAACTTCAGTTGGGGCCGCCGGGTCGAAATGGCGCAAGATGGGTGGCGCCATGAGACGACGCAAGGTGGTGTAGGCGTCATCGCATGCGGGTGACCAAACCGAAAAATCGACATTGGTGCCGAGCAGCTGAGTCAAAGGGGCAGCAATTGAGGCAAAGCTGCGAATTAAACGCCTAAAATAAGAGCAGAGCCCTAGGAAGCTGCGAAGTTCCTTACTGGTGGAAGCTTTGGGATATTCAGTCACGGCGCGAAGTTTCGCAGCCCAGGGCGCACACCGTCTTTCGACACAACGTGACCTAAGATTATCAGTTCACGGGCTGCAAAGGTGAATTTTTTTAAAGTTCAGCTGCAGGCCTGCTTTGTGAGGCTTGTTAAGACGTCCATCAGGCGACATAGGTGCGTTTGAAAGTCAGGTGAAAAGATAACGATATCGTCCAGGTAGAACAGGCACGTCTTCCACTTGAGGCCACGCAAAACGGTATCCATCATTCGCTCCAAAGTAGCAGGAGCGTTACACAGGCCGAACTTCATGACGGTAAACTCGTAGAGGCCGTCAGGCGTCACAAACGTGGTTTTGGCACGATCTGCAGCTGCCATTAGGACCTGCCAATAACCGGAGCGCAAATCAAGGGAAGAAAAGAGCTCCGCGCCTTGTAGGCAGTCCAGAGCGTCATCAATACGGGGCAGAGGGTAGACGTCTTTGCGTGTGATCTTATTAATGCGGTGGTAATCGCCGCAAAATAGAACGGAGCCATCCTTCTTGACGAGGGCAACCGGGGAGGCCCAGGGGCTGGTGGAAGGCTGAATAATGCCGTTCTGCAGCATGGTGTCTACCTGTTGTTCAATAACTCGTCGTTCAGTGGCGGAAACACGATATGGCCGCTGTCGCAGAGGGGCATGGGCGCCGGTGTCAATGCGGTGCTCGACAGTCGACGTGCGCCCCAAAACGCGTTGGTGGCAATCGAAGGAGAAGCGAAACTCCTCAAGAGGCTCAAGAAGCTGGGTTTGCTGAGTTGGAGGTAGAGTGGCGTCGATAGAGCGAAGGAATAGGTCGGTCAACAACGGGGCGGGCGCAGGAGTAGGTGATCTGAGGGCGTCCATGGCGACCGGTGGTGATTCTGCAGCAGCGTCGGGGTAGTTTAAAACTGAATATAAACCGCTGCATGGTGCCGGCGCATTCATAGCGGCGCAAAGCGAAGGGGCTTTAAAACGGGTTGAAGAACAATAGTTCGGTGAGGCCGGCGAGTAAAGTGAGCAGGGCATAAGGCAGCGGCAGACAATGGCGGCGCAGAAAAGTAGCAGACGGCGTGAAGAGGACCCTGGCATCGCGAACACAAGCACAGGAGAGAGGCCCAATCACGGAAGAGCACGCAGGAATATCGGTACTGTCGGCGACAAAAGCTTTGGCAGAAACAGGGGCACCGTGCACAAATTTCAGTCTCTGGCACGGGATTCGGCAACGTAGAGAGCGCTACTTGAGACCGAGCAGGGTCGATGACCGCGTCCTGGAGCGATAGGAAGTCCCAGCCCAAGATGATCGAATGCGAACATGACGGCAGAACGATGAACTCAACCAAATATAAAATGTCTTCTATGACTACTCGAGTAGTACACGCTGCTGGATGAGATACGCACTTGCAGTTCGTAACAACGGTCCAGAAAGCGGCGTCTTCACTTTACTCAAAGAGAGGCAAAGCGCTGCATCCATGACAGAAACCGCAGCACCGGTGTCGACAAGCGCTATCACATATGCGCCTTCAACAAAAACTGCAATTAAATTAGCGCCAGACAAACGAGGCTTTTCAAATTTCGACAACTCCGCAGTTCTGGCCCCAGGAACAGTGGCACCTAGTTTTCCTCTTGAGTGGTCGAGGGAAGCCGTCGCATCGGAGAGATGGAGCGCCGACGTGGAGAAGGCGAACGGCGTCCAGAGAAGGCGGTGCGCTTAGGACATAGAGAGCAGCTTAGGGGCGGCTCAGCAGGAGTTGAGCACTGACGCTGGGACCAGTAACCGGAAACATCAGGAAGTGTTCGTGAGACGTTCATGTGTCGACGGCAAAGCCGCGCCACATGACCTGGCAAGCCGCAGAAGTAGCAGATCGGGCGGTTTTCAGGCTTGCGCCAGGAGTTTCTCAGTGGAGCAGGCAGTCGATTATTATCAGGCGTGCCCCAGGAGGTTCGCAGATGAGCAGGCGGCGGAATAAAAGCAGCGGGCTCTCTAACGGGACCAGGAGGCGGAGCATTGGTAGGTGGACGAGGTCGCGTAACGTCCGAATGTCAGCGGGGCCGCGAGAGGTGTGGGCTGAGGGGCTTGCGGGAGAGCCTCAGCGACCTGTTCTTGAACGATGTGCCGCAGATTCGGAGTTATGTGTGGTGATAGCTATTGTTGGCGCGAAATAAGCGAGATCTGCCGAGCAACTTCTTTACGATGAAGCTCTTGTTGTGCGGCAGGAGCGATGACTGGTCCCTTGCATCGTTCAGGCCAGCAAGCGAGTCAACGTTCGTGGTGTGTTCGCGTGTCAGAGCCGTCTGCTTGCGTAGCTGACAACTTCCGGGACGGTGCGCAGGTCTCGCGCCAACAACATCTGAAAGGCGTCGTCATCAATGCCCTTGAGAATATGCCTGATCTTGTCGGCTTCGGACATCTGAGCGTTCACCCTCTTGCACAGATCGACGACATCCTCGATGTGATTCGTGAAGTTCTCGCCTAACTGCTGCGACCGCGCACGCAAGTGCTGTTCGAAACGGAGTTTTCTGACTGCCGGGCGGCCGAATGCCTCTGAGAAGTTTGCTTTGAAAACAGACCATGATGTAATGTCTGCCTCGTGGTTCCGATACCACAGATTGGCCATGCCCGTGAGATAGAAAATCACATTGTTCAGTTTGGTTTCCGTGTCCCACTTGTATGCGCTCACCCGCTCATACGATGTGAGCCAATCCTCAATATCATGGTCGTCCGTGCCACTGAAGGTAGCGGGGTCTCGCTGGCGGAGAGAACCAGCACAGACGACGGTGGCCGGGCTCGCTTGTACGGCTTGGTGGTTAGGCATCGCGGTAGGGGGTAGCGTTCGGTTGCTAAGTTCCAAGGCGAGAGGATATTACCCGGCACCTGCACCAAATGTAAGGCGGGGTTTATTCGCAGAAGCTTCTTAACTGGTGCAGAGCCAACAGCAGTCTGAGGGAAGGAAGGAAGGAAGGAAGGAAGGAAGGAAGGAAGGAAGGAAGGAAGGAAGGAAGGAAGGAAGGAAGGAAGGAAGGAAGGAAGGAAGGAAGGAAGGAAGGAAGGAAGGAAGGAAGGAAGGAAGGAAGGAAGGAAGGAAGGAAGGAAGGAAGGAAGGAAGGAAGGAAGGAAGGAAGGAAGGAAGGAAGGAAGGAAGGAAGGAAGGAAGGAAGGAAGGAAGGAAGGAAGGAAGGAAGGAAGGAAGGAAGGAAGGAAGGAAGGAAGGAAGGAAGGAAGGAAGGAAGGAAGGAAGGAAGGAAGGAAGGAAGGAAGGAAGGAAGGAAGGAAGGAAGGAAGGAAGGAAGGAAGGAAGGAAGGAAGGAAGGAAGGAAGGAAGGAAGGAAGGAAGGAAGGAAGGAAGGAAGGAAGGAAGGAAGGAAGGAAGGAAGGAAGGAAGGAAGGAAGGAAGGAAGGAAGGAAGGAAGGAAGGCCTCAGACGTTGCTGGCACATACCCACTACGGGGGAGTGGCCAAGACACAGGCGGTTAATTACTGGATACAGGTAAGTTTTGACGGGAAAAGCAGTGGCAATAGTATGTAGTCTGATAGATTGGAAGAGGGAAGGAAAGGGGTCCAGTTAACTTGGAGATCGAAGACGGGACAATTGCTTAATGTGCATAATAGTACACAATGCCTGTAATGTTGCAATGTCGTACTGACTGAGAGCGGGAAAAAGAAATTAGAGTGGGAGTCGCTGCGTTTCTTGAAGAAAATTTTGCACAGCAGAGCGCACACTCCTGTCGCTTCGTCCAAGCAAAGAAGCGTCTGAGGGCAGCCAGTCTAGCCAGGAGCGTGCACCAGGCAATGGCCATGCGGCTCGCGCGTATGCTCGTCGTCTTCCTTACACAGTAAGAGTGCGTATGCTGTCTCAAGCGATCGCAAAAAAAATGTTTGTTAGTACAACAGACGAATTACCAGTGCTGCTCAAGGATTTCACGGTAACTAAGTCACATCGAGAAGCGGAGGAAAGTCTCTTTGAAACTTGGAAACAATCCACCTTGGCGCAAGTAAAACCACACATACAAAGGACAGACAAGGAGGCAACGGACAGGCGCCAACTTTCAACTCTTTATTACTCAAGAAAACCACACAGATAAATAGTCTCAGGATACGCCCACTTTTTTTCACTCCATGTGCCTATCACAGCCATAACCTATCACCCTGCATTATCAGTTTTTGCACAGAAAATTGTACTCCGCCGCATACAAATTCACTGACGTGTCACTCACACACAAAGCCGCCTTTTTCTTTACGTGAAACGCTTCCAATAAAAGCCTCGCCTGTTTAATCTTGCTCCTGCCAAGAATCCTCGCCTTTTCCAGTCGAGGTTCGCACTTGCACATATTAACATGGTTGATCAAGTTGGCATATTTATCTTTATTGTTTTCAACCTTTTTGCAATGTTCCCCAAGGCGTTTGTTGATGCACCTCCCCGTTTGCCCTATATAGGACTTTCCACAGGTCAGGGGTATCTCGTACACACTCCTTCCATACAACGGGTGAAAACACGCTGATGTTTTATATTGCATCCAGGGCGCTCAGTGCCACAAATCCGGGGTATAAGTTTGTTCAGCTTGTTTGCTGCTGAAAATACTAGCAGTACTTCGTGTCTGTTAGCCACCTTCTTCAGAATATGTGATACGTTGTGCACATAAGGCATAACTTCAGGTTTTACCGCAGGGCTCCTTTCATCCGGATTCTTTGGCCTGGTACAGCGTTTTGTTTTTTGGAGGAGGGTTTCAGCGACGGCAGTCAACACCACCGAGGGGAAGCCAGCAGCCAACAGGCGGCCAATCTGATTTTTTAAGCTATCGTGCATTTGGTGCGGACATGACTTTGAAAGCGAAAACTCAATGCAGAGAGAGGCGATGGCGCGCTTCACAATTTTTAAATGCGCCGTATTGAAGGGCAGGATTTCCTTGCTAGTACGGGGATAGTAACCCCATCATAAATGGTCCTCCCGGAACGCTAAGCTTAGATCTAAAAATTGCAGTTTTTTCTCACTTGGGACTTCATGCGTAAAAACTAGACCGCGACCTTTGAGGTTAAAAACACTTAAAATCCTGGACACAATAGCTTCAAAAGAATTGTCAAAACCGGTGGATAAAAGAATAAAAAAATCGTCAACATATCTAAATGCTTTAAAAACAGGTCCTCCTAAAAACAACTGTGCAAGATCCTGGTCCAAAGCAGCTAAAAAAATTTCACATAAAATAGGGGCTACACAGGAACCAATACATATACCTTTTCTCTGCAAGTAGGGCTGCTGATTAAAAACAATAAAAGTGACCTTAAGATATTGCTCCAATAAATTCAAAAAACATTCCACAGACATACCTGCAGCATCCCGGAAGGCCAATTCACCTGTCCGTTCAACACACGACATAACAGACGCCAGCAGCTCAGCGTGTGGGACGGAATAAAACAAATCCTCTATGTCTACTGAAAACGCGGACCTAATTTCTGGATGTGTTTTAAAATAATTAACAACCTCCAGCGAGTTCTTAACCCGAAAAGGGTCGTCCAGCTTAAGAAGGTTAAGCTTCCTTTGCAAGAAACCGCTAACATTATGCTGCCAGGAACCATTCTCGCTCACTATATTAGGGAACGGTATGTCAGGTTTGTGGGTTATTGCAGTGAAGAAAACTGAAAGAGAGTTCCTTTTACTTTTCACTATGTCATTGGCCAGCTTCGGCAGTTGCAGGTGCCTACAAAAGTTAATGAATTTAGTTTTAACTCTCACAGCCTCCTTTTTAATGGCAATAAAATTCTTGTCAACCGCTTGCAATGCTTTTTCATTGAAAAGGCCCTTTTCCATGACCACAAACCTGCCATCTTTGTCCGACTGAAGGAGACATGACTCATTCCTTTTAAAAAAGGACGTAACATGACTAACATCACGTTCCAGTCTACTGGTCACAGCAGTCGTAACACACTTTTTTAGGCAGTCCACCCCTTCCAACAAACACCGTTCTTGGTTTTCACCCTTTACTTTCGCAGCAATGTTCCTGTTTGTGGCGAGCAGCTCATGGGCAGGCACAACTGGTTGAATGCCGTACTTTGGTCCTCTCTCAAGCACTTCTAACAACCTATCAGGGACCTTTGCGTTCTCTAACATCACCACACGGCTCGTCCTATTATCCTTTTTATTGTTAGCATCGCAGAGTAGACCTTTTAGAACCTCCCTCCACTTGGCCTCTGTGAGCTGGGTGGCTTGCCGCTTGAAGAAAACAAAGTTTTTCTCTGCAAGCCACTCTGGCTTTTGCGATTTTGCGATCCCTTTCTAGCGACTCTTTCATGTTCACACCATCCTCCGTCGCGCCGCTCCTGCGTATGCCAGTTCAATGGTAGATATTGGTAAAATTCTCTCAGACGTCAGAGAACTACGATGGCCGCGACTAATATGGCGGCGCGGTGGACGAGCGTCGACCTTTCAACGTGCAAAACATGACGAGAGGAGAGGGAAAGGCGCGAAGACGCTGAAATTCAGATTTTGACGACAGATAACTCACCTTCCACAAAGGGCATCAAAGAATTTCTTGGTGTACAATATTCGTAAAGCAGCGTCCTGTTACATCACAGGCATACCGCAATCACAGAATACCTCTTTACAAATATCCTCCAGCAAGAAATTTTTAATGTGTTTTGTAGAAGCTGAGTTATATGAAGTGAAAATACGAATTTTAGCTTTTTCACGCCTTCCCCTCTATGCTGAAACGGTGGCGCCCCCCCCCCCCCCCCCCCCCCCCCCGCTACCACCGGCGGCTGCCGACGCGCGCGGGAATTCGCCGGGGGGCGGAGCTTCCTGATCCGCCAGAGTCAATAGGGCTCTGGCCGGAGTGGCCGCGGCTATGGTAGCTGCGTGATATCTGAATGAGTTGGTGTGGGGAACCAATGATAACCCCCAGATGCTGACGTCACTTCCACGATATAACTTGCACGAGGTCTCGTACGCGGCACGAACGCTCGGTGGCCAGTACTCTACATAATGGAAGCATTTTGTAGCCAACCTCTGACATCCTTTTCAGGGACCCCTTAAAGACGTGTTAAAATGTTTGACTTAAAGCGCCATAGGTCCGCATGAGCGCGACTGTTTACAGAATTAAAAAAACGAGAGAGAATGATACAAGGTGTTTGTACAGGTTTCAGCTCTTCGAAAGGATGTCATAGAAACTTAGGCACGTCAGGATTCTGTAGCGGGTACGTTCAGACGGTTTTCACCAGCGCATTAGATCTCTGGCAGTTGATATCACTGAAATTTAAGCAAAGTGGTTCCCATATTAATTATCGCATAATATAGTATATAACTATATGTATATCTTAAAGTATGAACAGAAAGCAAGTCAAGAAGCATTCAGTGGCGGAATAAATGACCAGCACGGTGTGTCACGGAAGCACATCATGTTGGCGAAGGTTATTAAGCTCTCAGTGTTTGTTTTCAGGCACTGCTATCAAATGGACTGCCAAAAAAGAATTCAAAATAAAATACCCATCCCGGCTGCGTACTGTGTACAGCGAATTCCAGTCGTGTCGTTGACTTTTGTTCATTTCAGGAGCTGGCGTCGGAAGCGCACTACTGGGCATCGCCACATATTTGATGATGTACTTTGACAAGTACAAAGCTACAGCCATTGCCATCAAAGACGTCGGCACTGTCGTCGCCGGAGTGGCGGCAGTTCCCATAGCATCTTGTTTAACGAGGAGATACGGACTACACGGCTGCCTTCTTATGATGGGCGGTCTAATGCTGCATATGTTGCCCGTCATCATTCTGACCAGAACTCCTCGCCCATTTAGGATTTGCGGAGCAGAAGAGGACAGCAGGCCGCCTTCTAACGGAGCGACAGGAGTGATCGCTGAAAACGGCGAGGAAGCCCTCAGCGCGTCGCCTTACGAGGCCGAGGTACCGAGCGCGTCGTCGTCAAATACGAACCCTCTGGTGTCTTCAGACAGCGTGCTCTCCGCATTTACCATGCCGATGTTCTATGCACTTGTGCTCTTCCAAATCGTCTCCGATTACACCTTCACCACCTACGCGACCACCATCGTGGACTATATCGTCGATAAAGGAACGGCACTCACCAGTGCCAAGAAAATAGTGGTCTACAGCGGCTTGGGACAGGCTTGCGGGCGCGTGGTTGTGCCCTTCCTGATGGACAAGATTGCGTTCAATCGCACGCGTGTGGCCGCCGGGTGCATCTTCGTCAGCGCATTGTGCTTCGTAGCCATTCCATTCGTCTCGACGTTCGGACAAGTCGTGGGTCTGGGCTGCGTGGCCGGTGTGGCGGAGGGCTACATCCTGTGCATCAAGCCCGTGCTGATGGCTGACCACATTGGCTTGAAGAGATTCAGCTTCTGCTGTGGCGTGGCGGGCATCGTCGGCCTACCCGTGTGGTTTGCCGGGCCCGCCATATTGGGTGAGTTGGAGCACAGAAAGGCCTGGTGCCGCAGTGCAACCTTCCCTTACTGAGACAAGCGCGTATTTTCCGCCATGCAGGTTTCTTCCGCGATGCAAGGGGCTCGTACGACTACCTTTACTTCACGCTTGCCGGGCTCAATTTTGGCATGGCCGTTCTGCTGTCGCGTCTGGCGTGCAAATGAAGCGACGCCAGACTTGACTGCGTGCGGGGAAAGCGCAGGAATTCCAAGTTGATAGGCCATCTGGATATTTAAGAGGAAAGTAATGACAGCTCGGTGCGAGGTCACCGCGGTAACAGTCGACATGCTGTAAGTCTTCCGGTCTTCCATTTTATTGATCTTTTACGTAGCGCTTCTATCAAATCTAGGGGTATGCTTTTACTATTTCGAATATTTAGCGCCGTCAACAAGTCAGATACACTAAATGATCGTGCGTTAAGTCCAAATCGAGCTGTAGCCGTGATGTCTTCACAGCTCCAGACGCATCCATACTGGCTCAAGAAAATGCGCTTAGTTCCACATGCAGTTTGTTGAGGAAAGAAGGTGTTGCTTTAGAATAAGCAGATATGACCACGAAGAAAAGAAAACAGTCTGAAAATGTTGCGCCACCATTGCGCGAAAATGATGGCTTTGTTTTTTCGCCCAAAAAAGTCGAACAGATGTGCCTTAAATGCCAAAGTCCACGACTTCTCTGCCCGCACGTTTTGTATGTAGATGGGAGTGATCCTGTATAAAAGGGTGATATCACTGAAAAGATATCACTGATATCACGGGCTGAGCTACGAGGAGCTCGCGGAGCGGTTTGCTGACCGGTTCGCGCCGCCCAGCCTCGCAAGCGCAGCTAGCATGGCTGCTCCCGACTGCCCCAAAAGCGCCGCCAGTCCCTCTCCCTTCACCACGGAAGGTCCTGTGACGCGCCTTTCACCGCGGCGGAAGGGAAGAATGCGCTGCAGCGTTGCCACCGCGCGCTTGGACCGGACGAGGTGACCTACCAGATGCTGCGAAACCTGAATGCGGAGCAACGACAGATCCTTTAGCAGAAAATCAACCTGGTGCGGGAACGCGGGGAACTACCGGAGAACTGGCGCACCGTGGTGGTCTGTCCCATCCGAAAGCTAAGGTGCCCACTTACGGAGCTGGCCGGATACCGACCAGTGGCATCAACATCGGCGGCGGGTAAGCTCATGGGGCATATGGCGTTGCAGCGTTTGAACGAGCAAGCTGCGGAGGCTGATTTGTTTGACGAGTGGCATAAGGGTTTCCGTGGGGTGCGGTGCACGGCTTATTCGATATCGGACGTTGTCACAACGCTGGAGTACGCCAGCGCGGCGGACCAGGTTACGCTGCTACTGCATGCTACTACAGTGCATGCGCACGCACTTGCGCTCTCGAATGGGCGCGGCGCTGCTAGAATATGAGCGCCTCACTAAAGTCGCCACTCCTACGGCCCCTGGCCGCCCTGGCCTGCTGCATCGGAGATACAGCGAGAGATCGTCAGCATCGTTGGAAAGCGGATCACACCCTTCTGTGCTGTGCAGCAGCTCGCTGCAAAGGCGTCATACACGAGGAGCTCCAAACAACGCGGTCGCAACCAGCTATGATCCTCCGCGCGCGCATTGGCTGCAGCTTGTGGCTCGGGGAACGACGGGTGCGTCACGGAATCGCGGCGAGTGATGTTTGCGATGGGTGCGGTGCAGTGGAAACACTGGAGCACCTGCGCCTTCGCTGTTCCGCGTTCACCGACGCTCGTCGTGATATCCTCGCGGCCTACAGGGCGCCGGGCATACTTCAACTCGCTCAAGACGCTATTGTGGCCGCAGGGCAGTGCGCGCACCAGTGAGTGAACCTTGGTGAGCCTCTGTGCATTTCTCGAACAGACGGGCTTGACGTCTCGTCGGTCTTGCTCTAGGTTGTGTCGCGCAGTGACGGAACGCTCACGGAGGCGTGTGCTACCTTGGACGATCAACAGCTGGGCGCCCCACCCCAGCGGTTGTGCGCCTGTGTTTTTCCTTTTTCTTTTAACTCCACACGCATGTGCATATTGTACAAATGTATTGTTATTTAAATGGTTTTTTATCACCTCTTCCTTTATCCTTTCTTACTGTCCCCTCACCTCTTTCATTTCACTTCTTCAAACTGCCTGCTATCTTCTATTTCCACTGCCCCAGCTCAGGTGCCAACGCCGTAACTATCGGTCCAACAGGCCCTGTTTCGGCGGACCTGAGCAGCGGTCAGGACCAACGGGGTCGCGGAATGAGGGACTCCGCCGAATATTGTTACCAGAGCACCTCTCTGTACACATAGCAAAATACATGCTTTTCACCACCACCACCGTAGTGATGGCAGATGCCGGGGTTAGCAAAAATCTTTTACCATCCTTTTTGTTTTCATTTTACATTGAACACTTGCTACTACTACTGAAAAGCGCACATTGTAAGAAACTTGCGATTTGGTTTAAGGGCAATTTTTAAATGCCATAACTTTTCTTTTAAGTTTTTTAAATGTCATATAACTTGTTTAGAAGATTTGACTCTTTGAGGAGAGAGAGAGAAATGTTTATTTAGCCAGAAGAATTTTCAGGAGCTGGGTGGTCGCTGCCCTTAGTCCACGGCTACGCTGCCGGAAGCTGCTTTGCGGACTGGCTGAACCATCCAGGCTTGCTGGCCTAGGCTGTCGCTGGCCAGGGCGGCCTACCATTGATCGTGTGTCGGGTATGGCACTGTTAACATTGGGTCTGCTTTCTCCAGGCATTCCCAAGCGGCATGATATATCGTGGGGCTTGCTCCGGCCCAAGGACAGTAACCTTGATTTTTAACGCGATAGCGTTAAGGAGCTCTTGTCGCATAAAAGGCGATGTGGGCGTTATTGGCGTTGTCGTCGGCGTTGTGACAAGAAAAGCTCCAAATAAAAAATCTTGTCAAGATACGAGGAATCGAACAAAGGCCTTTAAGATTGCGAGGCGAGCACGCGCAGAACACACTACGAAGGCTTTTTTTTCTTTATTATATGGAAGTGTACCCACCCTGACAGGCTTCAAGTCCGACTTAACCAGATCGCATTACGCAACCCGTCATACACAATCACACCAGCATATAGCTCTCATTTTTCCTGCACATCAGAATTCAGGGAGACATGTGCATGCATCGAGGAAAGGGAGCCATGTAGGAGGTATATCCTGCGCAGCATATACCCCCGCACCATAGCCCGCTCTGAACAGGGACTTCGATGAACATGGCGGCTCCGCGTGGCGGTCTGTCATGCGGCTCTTCCACAGGCTATTGTGTCTCATGAGCACTAGAAGATCACACGGAACCTTAGAACTTTCCATTGTAGGCAAAAATCTTATAGTATAGGGCTTAATCTCGATGTACTTTTTAACAGTTCATTGAATAACGTCCCAAACAAACACGGTATCACGACAAAACACAAAGCAACGATCAATAGTTTCTGGCTGCTGACACAAGCGACAGTTCACAGACCATGGCACAAAGTCCCTTTTTCACGAAGCGACGTTTTGACAGGCAAGGTTGACGTGTGCAGTTTAAAAAAGAAAGGCTTTGCGGCCGCTTAAACACACATCCGTTGCACCGGCTTTAATACTGTTGTCTAGAAAGGAGAGGTAAGGCAACCAATACATCGGTACAAAAAACGTGTCAAGCAGAGTTTTTTGTAGTCTGTGTTGTAGATAAGTTGTATAGGAATTCTAAGGAAAACCGTACACTGAGAAAATGGAATGTGTCAGAGACTACTTTAAGAAAACCCCACGAATGCCCCCAACTCCTATGACCAGTGGGCGCAAACAGAATAGGCAAATGAGCGCTTAATCGTGTGCTAAACGAAGCAAGGAAGAAGGGATGGTTTGCTGT
The DNA here is from genome assembly GCF_052857255.1 of Amblyomma americanum. Lineage (NCBI taxonomy): Eukaryota > Metazoa > Arthropoda > Arachnida > Ixodida > Ixodidae > Amblyomma > Amblyomma americanum. The sequence goes on along the minus strand of NC_135498.1, from coordinate 183,827,541 downwards.
TTAAACAAAAGAAAAACCTTGAAACAAGCGGATGAAAAAACAAGTGCTGTAGACCAGCTCCCCCAACCTCCAGAGGGAGAAACAAGTTGTCTCGACGCGTGGGCTCCCATTGAGAGCACCACGCAAAAGTCGCAAAAATTCTATGCATTGCCTGTACCTTTCCCCTTGCACAATGCAACACCTGCATGCCATAGATACGCTTCGAAACCAAGAAGATATTGCAAACTTGTGCTCGTGCAAGCAGAGACGGCTCCCTGCCTATCCAAGCCTGGGTTTGTCGCCTAACTATCGTGAGATCTGAGAATCCCAGTGACGCCCACTATTACGATACTTTCGACCACCTGGAGATCTTTAACACGCACTGACATCGCACAGCACACTGCCGCCTTTTGTGTTCCGCCTCCATCGAAACGCGGCCGCCGTGGTCGGGTTCGACCACGGGAACTATGGCTCAGTAGCCACGGAGTCTTCTGCACGGATTCTGCTGGCCCACATCACAGGGGATAGTATACGGCCGCAGTTAATCCATCGAAACACGCACGTTCAGGGACTCACTTTCCGTGCCCCCAACATTACACACGCGGAGGAGGTCGCCATAGCACTCGCCGCTGCAGAACCAGACTCCCGGGTTTTCATCGCCGACTCCTGGGGAGACTGCCGGAATCTAGAACAAGGACGAATCTCTCTACGTGCCGCCAAAATTTTACATAGATGCGTGTATCGCGGTCGTCCGGCCACACGTGTCATCTGGATCCCAGCAAATGCGGGACTAGAGAGAAACGAGGCTGCACACGCCTTATCCCGCGCACTCAACCACCGGGCATCGCCTCGACATTCGCCGCCTGAGGTATCAGAATCTAACCCGGATATCCCTTACAATCCCATTGTTCAGTTATATCAAGCACAGCATAGGCGCTTTCATCCCCCCCCCCCCCCCCCCACGAGAAATAGCTAACCAAAAGCGAGGAGCGTTGGCTCCTTCGCTTATATACCAACACGGTATGTGCCCGCCAGTGCTGCGATATTTTATTTCGGCTTTTAACGGGGAGTGCCCGCATTGTGGATGCTCGTTCTCTGGTTCTCTGACGTGTACCACATAGTGTGGGCATGCCGCTCTAATCCTGCTTGCCCCCTTTCCCCTCACCTACCCGAGAGAGCTGGGAGGCTGCCCTGCTCGGCTGCTCTACGTTAGAGTGCCAAAGAGCCCTCGTCGCTAGGGCCCGAGCTGCCGCGGAAGCCTCCGGGGCCCCGGACAAAAGACCCCGCCTATTATTTGTACGGGGGCTGGACCTTCAGGCCAGTTCCCACTCTTTCTTGTCAATAATCATAAATAAATGTTTTTCGCCACTACCATCAGTAGCAGAGAGCCCTAATCACTGAGCCACGTGCAGGTGGCTTTGGTTTCGCCGCGTTTCGAAGGCGAAACGCTAAGGCGCCCGTGTGCTGCGCTATATCAGTACACCTTAAAGATCCCCAGGTCGTCGAAATTATGCCGGAGACCTCCTCTACGGCATCTTTCTCTTTCACTCCCACCTTACTCCTTCCCATTACGGCGCGCTTGAGGTGTCCACCAAGAAGCGAGACAGCTACTGCGCTGTTTCCTAAAAAACAAAAAAATCACAAATATTAACCGCGACTCCTAATTCCGTCGTGTGTCGCAATGCGATAGCATCCGCAGCTGCTGGCACCTTTAGTGGAAGTGACGTCACTTCTAGAATGATAACGTCACTTCCTTCGAGCCAGTGAGCAATGTTTTCGAGCACCGATGATGGATTTTGGCCCCGAGGGACTTCTGATCCTATCAAATCACTCTGTCCTCAGCCAACTGCAAACTTCCGGTGGTGACACCCGTTTTTGTGCATGGCACACGCGCGCATTGAGCCCATCGCGCAGTGCATGTGCAGCATTCGTGCTCAGTGGGTGCTCGGCCACTACGACATTGGTGGAAACGAAACGGCCGTGTACCTCGCCACAGCCGCACAACAGCTTCCGCCCAGAGAGGTTGCGCCTGGGGTGATCCACAACCACATCCTTATCAGGGGTGGTCGTCGGCGCGCGCGAGGAGTGGCGCCATGCTGATATCACCTTGATACCCAAATCGGACAAGCAGCCGTCCCTAAATCATTTGTGTCCCGTCTAGCTCACGTATTGCAGGAAAGTTATTCAAACACGCAGTCCTAGCCAGGATACAACCGTTCATGGAAGAACACGCCTCACTACTGATCGGGTGGGGAGGAGAAAACAGCCCGGTGAGAGAGCGCGCGGCCGGCTGCGTCTGCTGCCTCGTTTCCGGCCAACCCGTGATGAGCATGAATCCATTTAAGGTAACGGTATGCGGGGTCCGTATCCCGTATGGAATTTTGGTAGATGCGATAGGCTAGAAAGGGAGTCCAGCCTTATTCGGCATTCCGACAGTCCCCTCGCGAGCCAATGGTTATGTTTTGAATAGGAATGTGAGGCCACGAGAGCAATCGCGACCTCTTCTGCGTGTGTTGCACTGCGGGCTCTGAAGGTGAGCCCGTTAACTGTGTTGGTGTTGTGAACTACCGCGGCCGTATACCCTTTTTAATGCGAACGTATTTCTAGGCTATGTCGGCGGTTTCGTGTCATCAAAACGTGTCGGCAGAAGCGTCGACGTTCTCAGAAGAGATAGCATCAAAGGAGTGGTTGTAAACGAAAGTGGATGGTGTGAGGATGCTGAGCTAAAAAATTCAAAATTTGATGACTAGTTACTTAATTAGAGCCAAAAATATCCAAAAGTGGGCGGGCCGGAGAAAAAGTGGCGCCAAATTTGAAAACACAAAAGAAGAGTAAGGTGAAAGGGGTCTAATCAGAGAAAATCGATACGCAATCAGATAATGTGTAATTAATCGTAATAATGAGGTATTAATTACAACATGCTTAATAGGGCGGTTTATGATTATACAATTACTAATTAATTGATCAGTTATCTATATATTAATAGATAAATGCGATAATTATGTCAATTAGGTTCAACAAGTAAAATCTGAGGCAGTTGGACCGAGAGTTGGAAATGTAGTGGCGTTTAGACAACGCGGTTACCAAGGCGACATCATGTGACGTTGGTGTGATGTCACTGGGCGGCAGAGGAGCGTGCCCGCCGCGGCATCTCGGTGAGTCAGCGCGTCAAGGCGGTTTCCATCGAGAGAGCTGGTGCGCATGCGCGGCTCCTTGAAATTGGGCCAGCGTGACGCCAGCGGTGACGCAATAGTGGAAAAAACATCAAGAAAACAAATTTTGGGAGCCTGTCTGGGCGCGCTTCTCGTACGCCAGTCGCTCTCTCGCCGCCGGTGTGCTGTGTTCGTGCGTTTGATGCTGCTGTCGTTTGTCGTGCTGTGTAAACGTGTTTCACTGTGCTACATCATAGAGTTTATTACTATTAACTGGAGGGAAAGCTGGTGCCCCGCCTATGGGAGCTTGAATGGAGCTTCCTCGAGACCACCTGTACCACCATGGGCGCTCTAAGCATCATGGGGCGGAGAGCTGCCGACTGCAGAACCACAACTTTTGGCCAAAAAATAATAAAAAACAAACGTTGTTCAATAATCAAGAATGTCCTAACTGATGCGTCGTCGGCAAACCTTGGCTTGACCACGTGATCACAACGTCACCTCACCGGCGGGCTATAAAAGGGGCTGCCTGAATAAATCGTTCCTTCTTGTTGTGTCATTCCTGCGGGATGCTATATTGCAGTGGCGACGAGATAGCGCGCCGGCGCTAGGCGAACTTACGTGCGCAAGAATGAGTGCCGGGCGGCCACCGGAATTCACGGATGCAGAAGGTACGTGGCCTACGTATCGCGTTCGGCTGGAGGCTTACTTCGAAGCCCATAGCATCGCGGAACCAACGAAGAAGCGAGCGCTGCTCATAGCTTCGCTCACAGACAGTGCGGTGCGAGTTGTGCAGGGGCGGTGTCATCCAAAACAAGTGAATGAGCTGAGTTACCAAGAAGTCGTCCAGCATTTGGAAGACCACTATGCTCCGCAAGTTAACGAGATCGCTGCTAGTTATGCTTTCTTCAGGCGCTCGCAAAAAGACGGGGAGTCTGCCCAGGACTTCATTGCTGAAATTAGGCGGCTAGCGGAGAAGTGCAACTTCGGAACGTCACTGGAGCGCATGTTACGGGACAGAATTGTGTGCGGTGTGCAAGATGAAGACGTCCGGCGACACTTACTGACTCAACGGAAGCTTACACTAGAAGAGGCGGAAGACTTTGTTGTCTCGGCACAGAAAGCCTCCCAGAACGCCAAAAGCATGCACTCTTCAGAGCCAGGAGAGGTACATTTTGCCCGTCAAAAGAGTCGTTCATCGAAGCCGCGCCCAAGGCTGGAGAAGTGCGATACATGTGGCAGGTGTGGTGGCGAGTCGCACACCGAGGCGGAATGCAAACACCTTCACGCGGTGTGCTACCGGTGCGGCAAACGAGGACATCTGCGCCGAATGTGCCAGTCCAGCACAAGTTTCCTTCGGCACGCATCGCACCCGGGAGGCCAACGACGCCAGGGCTCCTACGCAATGGCAGCAGCAGGGGACACGAGCTCGGACGACAGCGAAGCCCTGTACACTATTGCAGCGGTTCTCCACCAAGAAGCCAGCATCCGCAAGGTTCGGCCAATTTACAAGGACATTAATTGGAATAACGTCCCTCTTACTATGCTGGTGGACACAGGATCACCCGTGAGTGTCATCTCCGTAGCGACGTTCCGGAAGTACGAGGCGCTGTGGCCGCCGTTGCGCAAATCACAGCTTAAGCTATCCTGCCTCTTGGGCGAACTTCCAGTTGTCGGACAGCTCAGTATGACGGCTACATGCGACGGGAAAGGCATTCCGGGTACGGTCGTAGTGGTCGACAGCGTCGGACCATCTTTGTGCGGCAGAGACACAATCAAGGCATTCAACGAGGCTGGGGTGGCAATGCTGTCGCGTGTGGTCGCGAGTGTGCAACCAGTCGAGATAAAAGCTGACAGCACGGAACTGCAAGAGCTGCTCAACGAATATGCTGACGTGTTTGCTCCAGGACTCGGCGTATGCAAGGGACCACCGGTCACATTGCAGCTGAAAGAGAATGCGTGTCCAAAGTTTTTTAAGGCCCGTACGGTTCCCTACGCTTTGAGGGACAAGATGTCTGAAGCGCTGGACCAACTGGTTGCGCAAGATGTCCTGGCGCCTGTGAAAACCGCCGAATGGGCAACACCAGTGGTACCCGTTTTAAAGGGCGATGGGTCTCTCCGAGTGTGCGGAGACTTTCGTATGACAGTGAATGCAGCCACAGTGATGGAACAGTACCCGTTGCCTCGAGTGGACGACATTTTTGCTAAGCTGAATGGCGGAGAAGTATTTACGACGTTGGACTTACGCCAAGCCTACAACCAGCTACCTTTAGACGCGGATGCCAAAAAGATAGCAGTGCTGAACACTCAGAAAGGCCTCTTCTGTTTCAACCGATTACCTTTTGGCATAAGTTCTGCTCCAGCTATATTCCAGAGGCGGATGGACGCGCTGCTGGGCGATATTCCAGGAGTTCAGGTGTACCTGGATGATATTATCATCGCTGAAAAAAAGGACGATGTATCAAGGCTGAAGAGGGTGCTGCAACACCTGCGGGAGTACTGTCTTCGACTGCACAAGGATAAGTGCAAATTCCGGCAAGACGAAGTCACTTTTCTCGGCCATCGGATCGACGCTAAGGGTCTGCGACCAAAGGACGATAACATCAAGGCTGTTATCGAAGCCCCAGAACCTACTTCAGTGAGTGAGCTGAAAGCTTTTCTCGGACTTGTAAATTATTACGGCAAGTTCTTGCCCAATCTGGCCACTGTGCTGGCTCCACTGTACGCCCTCCTAGCTAAAGGGGCCAAGTGGGAGTGGAACAAGGAACAAGAAAAAGCTGTTCAGAAAGTTAAGCAGGCAATTGTGGCTTCCAAGTTCCTTGCTCATTACGACCCGGATAAGCCACTGCGGCTTGAGTGCGATGCGTCATCAGTAGGCATTGGGGCCGTTTTGTCCCACCGTGTGAACGGTGTTGACTACCCCATCGGATTCCGGTCCAGGACACTCACAAAGGCAGAGCGTAACTACTCTCAGTTAGAAAAAGAAGCACTAGCACTGGTGTTCGGCGTCGCACGGTTCAAGGACTACTTGTATGGACATCGGTTCGTGTTAGTAACCGACCACAAGCCTCTTACTGGTTTATTCAATCCAGGCAAACCAATACCACCGATGGCGGCTGCGAGAATCCAGCGCTGGGCCTTGTTCCTTGGCAACTACAGCTACACATTGCAGTACCGCAAGGGCAGCGAGAATTCCAATGCAGACGCCCTCAGTCGCTTGCCATTGCCGGTTACGGAGCCGCGGGATGTCGCTCCCGACGAGTACGTTTTGTATGCCCAGTGTCTTGAGGAAACGGCGGTCGGCGCCCGGGAGGTTGAACAAATGACAAACCGAGACGCCACTCTTCAACAGGTCAAAAGGTGGATTGCCGACGGATGGCCTCCGTATCTACCGCAGGATCTTGAGCATCTCCGGGCGTACTTCAACAGAAGAACAGAGCTAACCGTGAGCCACAATTTGGTGTACTGGGGACATCGCATTGTTCTACCTATGGTGGCGGCAAAGCGTTTGTTGGGGCTGCTCCATGAGACGCACCCTGGTATGACGTCCATGAAAAGCACGGCGAGAACGCTGTTTTGGTACCCGGGTCTGGATTTTGACATAGAGCGACTGGTGAAATCATGCTCTATTTGTGCACAGGCCGCTGCGATGCCACCGGCACAGATACCTTTGGCGTGGCCAGCAACCGGGGAAAGATGGAGCAGACTACACGCAGATTTCGCAGGCCCAATGGACGGACATATGGTATTGGTCGTCGTAGACTCTGAAACAAAATGGATAGAAGCAATTCCAATGAAAATTGCCACATCGCAAACAACGGTGGACGCACTACGGTCAATATTCGCACGCTTCGGCCTTCCAAAAACCTTCGTTTCAGATAACGGTCCACAATTTGTGGGCGCCGTTTTTCGCGAGTTTCTGGCACGAAACAACGTAAAGCAACTCACAACAGCCCCTTATCACCCACAATCGAATGGTTTAGCCGAAAGAGCTGTGCGCACGCTCAAGGAAGGGCTAAAGAAAAACCCTGGAAAAGACCTGGAAATGCGTATAGCTCGGTTTTTGTTCCGATATCGCCGAACGCCTGTTAAGCATGGCAAGTCGCCCGCGGAACACTTATTCGGCTACCAGATAAGAACAAAGAAGGATTGCATCACGCCCGGTGAGAAGTCGGCAGAAAGCCAGCGAAGAGTAGGTGCGACTAAATTGGATGTGGGAGAACCGGTCTGGATGCGCAGTTTCGGAGCAGGTCGCAGGTGGATTCCAGGAGTAGTGCATGGTCAACAGGGCTCCAGGATGGTCTCCGTTGACTCGGAGCAAGGTCTTCAGCGGCGGCACTTGGACCAACTGAGACGTCGGACTGAATCAGAAGACAGAGCCCCTGGAGAAGTTGGCAAGCGGGAACCTGCGGACGACGCTCCGACCACGTCGCAAGATAGCCCAGAAGCATCCGGGACGGAAACTGGCCCGCCTGGTTTGCGAAGATCAACCAGACAGCGACGGCCACCTGTACGCTTTCCTCTTTAAGGGGGGAGAGATGATGCGTCGTCGGCAAACCTTGGCTTGACCACGTGATCACAACGTCACCTCACCGGCGGGCTATAAAAGGGGCTGCCTGAATAAATCGTTCCTTCTTGTTGTGTCATTCCTGCGTGATGCTATATTGCACTAACATTCAATATCCTGTCTATAAATTGCAGCAAACGAGCAGAAATGCATGTACATGTAAAGTTTGCCCAAAATAAGCGATGGCTTGCTCTCCTATTGGCCAAGCATTGCAGACCACAAAAGCCAATATTTCGTGCTTAACAGGCGCACTTTTAAAAAGAAATATGTTTACAAAAATGTTGTCGCTTCAACAATTTAAAAGGTTTTTTCCACAGCATTTCGGAAAACAAAAACCTTTTATTGGCATCGTGTGCTGTTGCGTTCTCGCTACTATGACTTTTGCGCACACTATTACGCCGAAGTCGTCTTTGCGTGGAGCGCGCCGTGGATACGGAATCGGATATCTCTGTAACGCCACTCTGTGTTCCTGAAAAAAAAAACCTACTGTCTTGCACCAAGTAGCTCATCGTCCCATGATGCTTTGAGCTCCCATAGAGGTACAGGTTATCGCGGGTTATCGCGGTGGTCTCGAATTTTATTCTCCTCCCCACCGGATCAGGGCCCTGATTTTAATCCGGTCTATACCTTCAAAGGTATTGTAACATACTATCAAGATAGCCATCGCCTTTACCACCCGCCCATGTAAAGGCCTCAAGAATGCGGATGAGCGGCCCTTTCTCCGCCTTAACCTCTCTAATGCATTGCTCTGCGTGGCAGCCCAAAAACATTTTGACCCCTCCTTTAGTGACAGCTGCCCGCACTGTAGAGCGGTGTCCCGCAAGGGCACCTTGTGTAACGAGGTGTTGGTGCTTGGCGCCACCACGGACCCTTAGCCCCCATACCGAAGCTGTCATCCGTACCGTGGCGATAGGTTGAAAGGTGGAGGGAAGAAACCTTGAACGGTGGCGGTCGAGGAAGTGGTCAATCCTCGGCCGATGGGCTCCTCGTCTGTCTACCAGGGGGGGAGTCCCGGGACCTTCCTCTGTGTATAAGGGTGAATCAGAGGCGACAAAGTATTTGGAACCCTTAGCCAGTACATGCCGTATGGAAAAATTTTCAAAAAAATCTGATCGGCTCCCAAAAAGGAGTCGCACCGATGCGAAACAATTGATGCCACAGAAACCAGAAGCGTTTCCGAAGTTTTTCATGGTTCACTCAAACACTGATGAACCGGTAGCCAACCTGTCTGCATTTGTCATCGCCAACACCCTAAAAAGCTGTGTAGGCAAAAACTACAAAGCAAAAAAGCAGCGAACCGGAGATCTCCTTGTAGAAATAAACACAAAAGAACAGAGCGCGAAACTGATGTCTTTACAGAATCTTGGAGAAATGAGCGTACAGGTAACCCCGCACCGCACCCTGAACCACTCAAAGGGCGTCATATCTGAATATGAACTCCTACAGAGTACGGATGCGGAAATGGAAGAAGAACTACTTGAACAAGGAGTAATAGCAGCCCGACGAATAACCATCCGGAGAAATAATGCTGAAATCAAGACAAAACACATCGTCCTAACTTTCAATAGTACAACTCTCCCTGATTCCATCCACGCCGCATACCTCCATTGTAAAGTCCGCCCATACATACCAAATCCGAGACGATGTTTCAAGTGCCAGCGCTTTGGACACAGCATGTTGGCTTTCCGGGGCAAACCCACGTGTGTCACATGTGCAGAAGACGCACATACAGAAGAAAGATGCGAACGCACTCCAAAATGCATCAACTGCAATGGCGCACATGGCGCGTACTCCAGGTCGTGCCCAGTTTGGAAAACAGAAAAACAAATCATAACTTTGAAGACCACAGAAAACCTGTCCTACTTTGAAGCAAAAAAACGTGTCTCTTTCCAACAGAAAGGGACATACTCCGAAGCGGTGACGCGGGGACCGCCGCCGCCTTCGGTTTCTGTCGGCACACAGGTCGATCCGAAGGACCTGGGGTCGACAACCAAGTCCCCACCACAGAAGTCAATGACACAGTCCACAGGGCTGAAAATTTCGCGGGAAGTCCACGCGATCCTCGCCGGAGGCCCTCAGGCCCTACTTTCAGCAGTGGCATCCTCGGCGATAGACACCCAGAACAGCTATGCTGAACTGGACCTGTCGCCCCACCCCTATAAGAAGGCAACTACTGGCCCAAAAGACTCTGCCGCTGGAGCAGGGCCTGGTTCAGCGGTGCCAGCAAAAAAGACGAATGCGAAGGCCACGGGCCATCGCAACCAAGAAGCATCCTCCACGTCCACCGTGGAGGAGATGGATGTCAGCGAAAGTCCGCGGACATCTAAAATACACGCATCCGCGGAATCTCCGCAGAAATCCGGCGCCACGAAAGTGGCGATGGATACAACTCCTAGTTCGCCACCGCTGCAGCGGCGGCGAGACTCCCTAGAGAAAAAAGGGAAACCACGAATCACTGCTCCTGAAAATAAGTGACTTTCCCCAATCCCCAACTTATCACAATGGCATATCTAATACAATGGAACTGTAGAGGTCTACACAGAAACTACACAGACATAACCGATATGCTCAAAACAATGGCACCTACAGCTGTGTGCCTGCAAGAAACGAACCTTGGGCCACAGCACACAAACATCTTAAAAAAATATAATATTTTCCGGAAAGACCGAGAACAAGCTAGCCGACTCTCAGGAGGCGTCGCTATCATTACGCAAAGCGATGTCCCTGCAAGAGAGGTATCATTAAAGACGAACTTAGAAGCGGTCGCAGTAAACATCATTAGCCATAAAACAATAACAATATGTTCTGTGTACATACCACCACACAACACAATTACTATGCATGACCTAGAAGAACTTCTGGGACAGTTGCCTGAGCCATATGTCATAATTGGGGATTTTAACGCACACTCCTCATTCTGGGGAAGTGAGCATACTGATTCCAGGGGTCAGCTCATCGAGGATTTTATTCTTTCAAATAGCATATGTTTAATGAACACTGGAAAAGCAACGTACTGCTGCCCCAGCTCTGGAAAAATGACCTGCCTAGATTTAACGTTTGCATCACCATCGGTTTTTAATGATTTTATTTGGGATGTTTTAGACGACCCTCGGGGAAGTGATCACTTACCTACAGTTTTAAAGCTAACATCAGCTACATCCATCATCCCTACGAAGCCACGGCGATGGAAAATTCACCTCGCCGATTGGGCACTTTTCAGAACGAAGGCCACACTAGAAAAAGAATATGCCGAAACCCTTACTATAGAAGAACTAAATGAAAAATTTGTCACATGCTTAATATCTGCAGCAATAGAAGCCATCCCACAAACGTCTGAAATTGCACGAAAAACACATAAAGTTTGGTGGTCAAACGAATGCTCATCGGCTAAAAAGCAGCAAAACAAGGCTTGGGGCAACCTTCGCAGATATCCCACTGCAGGAAACTTGCTCATCTTCAAAAGGGCTAGAGCCAAAGCACGATACATCAGACGCAACACAGAAAGGGCATCATGGCAACAGTACATATCCTCCATAAACAGCTCAATAACATCCAAGAAAATGTGGAAGCAGGTGCGGAAATTCACTGGAAATTTTACTCCATTCACATTTCCAATGCTAACAACACCCGGTACTCAAACAACATTAGAAGAACAGGCCAACATATTGCGTGAGCATTTTTCCACAGTTTCAAGCTCATCCAACTATACGCAAACATTTCAAAAGCACAAAACAATAGTAGAAAAACAAAAACTTCCCTTTGGAACATGCATACACGAAGACTACAATCAGGTTATTACAATGCAGGAACTAAACACAGTACTAACATCCGGTAAAAAGACAGCACCAGGCCCAGACAATATACATTATGCCATGCTTGCTCACCTCTCTGAGACTGCCATAGAGGCTCTCCTAAAATTTTTCAATAAAATATGAATGAGTGGAGAAATCCTCCAAGCATGGAAAGAAGCAATCATAGTACCCTTCCTAAAACCTGGCAAGCCACCAACTACTCCCACCAGTTACAGGCCAATAGCACTCACTAGCTGTATAGCAAAATCATTCGAAAGCATTCTAAACATCAGACTAACCTTCATACTTCAGTCCCGGCAACTTTTAGATATACACCAGTGCGGTTTTAAAAAGACATGTTCCACGACCGATCACATCGTTCGCTTTGAGAACACAGTTTGGGAAGCGTTCATCCACAACCAGCACTGTATCGGGGTCTTCTTCGACATGGAGAAGGCTTACGATACCACGTGGAGGTTCGGTATCCTCCGTGACCTAGCGGACCTAGGTATCCGCGGCAGGATGCTGAGCTGTTTGAATGACTTCCTAACCAACCGCACGTTCCGAGTCCGCCTAGGTGCAACCTTCTCCAACACTTTTACACAAGAAACTGGCGTACCCCAGGGGTGCATCCTCAGCACGACCTTATTCATCATCAAAATGAACTCAATAGGAAAAGTAATCCCAAAATCCATAATGTACTCTGTTTACGTAGACGACCTCCAAATAGCATGCACGTCATCCAGCATACCCACCTGTGAGCGACAGATACAAATAACAATAAATAAACTGGCTACCTGAGCAGATAGAAACGGATTTAGATTTTCCCCTCAGAAAACAGTAGCGGTTCTGTTCTCTTTGAGACGAGGCCTACAGGCCAACCCCACAATATATCTAAACCAAACCCAATTACCTGTCAAACAAGAGCATAAATTTCTAGGGATAACTTTCGATAAAAAGCTCACTTTCTTGCCACATATAAACACATTAAAGAAAAAAGCTTCCCAAGCCCTCAATGTGCCAAAACTACTGTCAAGAAAACGCTGGGGATCTGATAGGGCATGCCTATTACATATATATCGTTCTCTGGTTCGCTCTAAGTTAGACTATGGGTGCATAGTATATGGCTCAGCAAGACCGTCCTACATAAAACGACTAGATCCTATCCACAATCTTGGTTTAAGGTTGTCTTCTGGTGCTTACAGAACTTCACCAATAGCAAGTCTGTATGTGGAAACGAATGAACCTTCCTTAGAAGATCGAAGAACTGCACTAACTTGTACATACATCCTCAAAATCCTTTCTCACCCCAAACATCTCTGTTACTCAATCGTCACGAAATGCCCATCCAGAATACTCTTCAACAACAAGCCTCACGCAATTAAGCCGTTGCTCTTGCGCTTCGAAGAAAAATGCCAAGCACTAAACATACTAAATGAAATTAAAAATATTGCCCCAAGATGCGAAGCGCTACCACCGTGGTACACTCTTCCCACAGTGTGTGACGTCACACTAACACGCCTCAGGAAAACTTGTACACCACACGACCAGATAATACAAGAATATCTAGCACTACAAGAAAAATACAGAAATTACACTCCATTTTATACTGACGGGTCAAAAACTCATGCTCATGTAGGAAGCGCAGTAATACAAGGAAAAAATGAAAATGCAGTACGACTTCCCTCATGTGCTACAGTTTTCACCGCGGAGTGTTATGCTATTAGTGTTGCGGTGCAGAAAATAACAAATGAAAACATCAAAAACAGCATCATCTATACAGATTCACTGAGCGTCCTTACAGCATTAAACTCTAAAAATGCCACGGAGCCACTGATTGGAAGCATCATACATAATATAGTAAAGGTCACAACACAAAAACATGTTATAAAATTGTGCTTGGTTCCCAGTCACGTTGGTATTCAGGACAATGAGAGAGCCGACATGTGTGCTGCGCAAACCAGAACCATGGAAATAAAAGATGTGAATTTGCCTCCTAGGGATTACATGAAGTTAGTGCATAGCAGACTAAGAGACAAGTGGCAAGCTTCTTGGGAAAATGAAGGACACAACAAGCTGCATACCATAAAGCCCATTATAAAAGAATGGAAATCATGCCACCATAAAGAGCGTTTTATCGAAGTAATTTTATGTCGTTTACGCATAGGTCACACACACATCACCCATAACTTCTTATTAACAAAAAAAGACAAACCTGTGTGTGAAATGTGTGGTGAAGAGCTCACGGTAAATCACATTTTAATTTCTTGTTCGCATCTCGAAGAACTTAGAGAAAAAGTTTTTACGGTATTTTACAATGAACACATTCCATTTCATCCCGCATTGCTTTTAGGCGAGCAAACACTCGTCGAATTTTCACTTGTTTGTAAGTTTCTAAAGAAAGCCAGTGTTTTAAATCTATTATAATGTAACCTCTGTACACTTGACATAGCATCATCTAACCTTGTGTTTGGCGCATGATAGCCATAGTTGCTTATGCGCCATAAAACCCCATACAACCCAATGTAGAGCGGTGTTTCCGGACACCTATCACATAGTGTGGGCCTGGCCCTCGGACCCGGCTATTCCCTGCTTCCCCAACCGAACCCGGGAGGACTGGGAGGTGACCCTGCTCGGCTGCCACGACCTGCAGGCCCAACAAGTCTCAGTCGGGCGCGCCCGGGCGGCGGCCACCGCCGCCGGGGTCCCAAACTAGAGACCTCCACCTAGTGCTCCTAAGGACCGGTCACTTACGGGCTGATCCAAGCATACCTCTTTTGCTCTGAACATCCAATAAATGCTTTCACCACAGCAACCACGCCTCACTGCCACACGCGATGTTCGGTTTCCGACCGGGGCTGTCGACGCAGGACGTATTAATCAATGTTAATGCGGAAGTTGCCAGCTTCTAACTAACACTCCCCAGCCTCAGACACACCTTTACAGCTAGATAAACAGAGGGGTGCCGTACTGCGGAGGACACCCAGACCTTTGTCATTCCACGTGGGAATGCCTCAAACCCCCCACCCATCCTCCCATACACTCTCTCTCCCAATAGGTGGTGTCCAATCTGAACGAACCGCAAGGCATGCTGGGTACTTTCAGCGAGATGCGTGTGTACAGCGCTTTGCTTGAAATGCGGAATTGACAAGCTTGAATTTGGTTCTTCATGTGTTAATACCCGCGAATAAAGTCGTAAAAAAGGTGAGCATTATTTTGTCCGCGCTTGACGTTCTGCAACGCGTTGCAAGTGCGAACGTTTCGGCGTCCGTCGTCTATTCGCGCAGAAGTTTAGGACGCTTCATTCACTCGCTAAAATGTTCTCCTGTTTTTACTCTGCTGCTGCATTGATCTGCAATATATTTCCGAGAGGCTTCGCGCTACCAGGCGGTGAATATATGGACTACCAGCAACCGTAGCCTAGCATTACGTATACGAGCGCACTGCTGCTCACATTGTAGCCGAGTGGCTGCGACGGCGAAGACCTTGCATCATGCAAATGCTCGGAGGACTTGAGGTACTTTTTATACACCAGCGGCGGTGGCATAGTGGTTAGAGCACTCGACTACCGAGCCGGAGGACGCGGGTTCAATCCGGGACGCGGCGGCCGCGTTTCTATGGCGGCGGAGCGCGAAAGGCGCTCGTGTGTTGTGCGATAGAAGCCGTCTAAACTAATCCGAAGCCCTTAACTACGGCGTCCCTCAATGCCCCTGTATCGCTTCTAGAAGTGACCCCATACAATTTGCAATATTTTATGGTTTTCTAGTCTACAAAGCTTTCATGTGCACTGCATTGGAGCTGCAATATATAATTGCAATAAGAAGTTTTCAACTCCGAATAATCCCTGGATGACTTCCGGCCTTTTAAGCAGTTTGAGAAAGATAACCTGTATAGAAAATGCAAAAAGCAACCATTCAACCTAAGGCTTTTAACGCGTTATAAGAAATATTCTAATGTATTAGGTTTGCTCCTTAGAACAGCGAAGAGAAATTATTATGAAAGAGAAATAAATCATGCTGGAAATGACGTTCATAAGCAATGGAAAGTTATTAATTCCTTCCTAAACAGAAACAACTCGAAAGCTCCCATATCAGCAATTACTTCCGGTAAGGTAACATATACCAATCCCTCAGACATTGCTGAAGCCTTTAGTGATTCATTTGCTCTAGCCTCAGGAGTAATAAATACTGCCGCTAATCAAACTTAACAACGATCTCCTCATAGCATTTTCCTTTTCCCTGTCTCCCCTGATGAAATCGGCAAAATAATACGCAACCTGAAGGACGCCAGTCCAGGTCTCGATAATATTCAATCATCCCATATTAAGTTAATTGCGCATCTCATTTGCGATGTCTTCCCCCATATTGTCAATCTGGTCTTGAAATCGGGCACTTTCCCTACAGCATTGAAAAAGGCAAAGCTAATTCCAGTTTTCAAAAAGGGAGATAAACAAATCATTTATAATTACCGCCCAATCGCTATTTTTTTCGTTTTTCAGTAAAATTATTGAAAAAGCCATTGTTATCCGAATAAACAATTACTTAACAAAATTTGACATTCTCTCACCTAACCAGTTCGGTTTCAGAATGGGATTTTCCACCGAATTAGCTGTGATCGCTCTCAACGATAAAATTAAATACTACATCGACGCAGGTAACTTTACAGGTGCATTATTTATTGACCTTTCCAAAGCTTTTGATTGCCTCAACCATGCGATTTTATTCAATAAGCTCGACGCTGTCGGCATAACAGTGCCTGCACTTCCGCTAATCAGAAGCTATTTATTCAATAGAAAACAAGCCGTGTACATCTCGGGAACATACTCAAAATTCAAGACTATTAACGTTGGAGTTCCGCAAGGTTCCCTTCTTGGCCCTCTTCTATTTTTATTATATATCAATGACCTCCCTAGGTGTCTTTATAATTCCAACTGTTTTCTTTATGCTGACGACACAACGATCCTAACTTCAGATTCACATATAAATAAAGTGGTCGATAAACTTAACATTGATGCACAGAATGTATTCGATTGGTGCATAAATAATTTGCTATCCATTATTGCGTCCAAATCCAGCTTTATAGTTTCTAGGTCACCTCAAAAAATTCTTTGAGAAAACCCGTCTGTTAGCATAGGTTCAAACTCAATCCTTTCAGCTGATCACGTATCCTTTTTAGGCGAAGTACTGGACAAACATCTTAAATTTCAGACCCACATTTCATCTATTTCCCGAAAAATAGCGTATGGTATTAGAGTATTAATTAAAGTTCGCCCGTATTTCCATGTTGCCATTCTCATTTCCCTCTATTACTCGTTCATCCACTCCTATATTCAGTATTGCATTTCATCTTGGGGAAACACGTATCATTCGCATTTATCTTCTCTGCAAACTATTCAAAATCAAGCAATTCGAATTATCACTTATAGTCACAACTCTGCAAATGCCCCTCGTCTGCTCGTATCATACAATATTTTATCAGTGCCCAAAATAATCGACTACAAATTATGTACCCTTATGTAAAAATCTGTTAGAAATCTACCTCCTTTTTCGTTAACTAGCATTGATCAAAATCCGCTTCGCAACGACACGCGTTTTGCTAATAACTTTAACTTTTTACTCCCTAAGCCTAACACTAATTATGGAAAGCAAACAGTTCGTTTCACTCCCTCCACATTATGGAACTCATTACCAGTTAGAATTAAGCAATCACCTAATATCTGTGCCTTTAAATCCGCTCTCCGTCACTTTTTACAATCCCCCTAATAGTATTTTACTTGGTATATGGTACTAGTTTTGTCATTTATATTATTTAATGAGTTATTTTTTGTATTGGTCTGTATGATATTGGGTGTGTAATCATTTTTCATTCAAATAAGGGTTTGCATTATTTCTCGTATTTCACTCACTGCTCATTTATGATGCCAAAAACTTAAATTTTTTTTTGCATCTGCTGTCTGTAATTCATTTTTACAATTGTTCTTACAGGAGGTCCCGTCCACAGTCTCTGACTTTGGGACCTCCTTCTGTATTCCAATATTTTTCTCGAACCTTGTACCATAAACATGTAATAAACGAACCTTGAACCTTGAAGGGTTTCTCGATACGCGGTATCAGCGGAGCTGTCGTTGCTGCTAACAAGGTAGACCGCGTTTTAGTTGCGCTAAAATTGGCACATGCGGCCCGTTGAGCTCCTCCCAAAGGTCTGTACTTAACAATGCTTCACAACCTCAGGAAATGTGCACAATCTGTTTAACTGTCTGTTATGTGCTTGTCAGCTCAACTGCTTTTGTCGATATTTGCTATGGCTAAGGAATAATTACTGCTCTAGCTCGCACGCATAACAACTGTCTCAAGCAATTGAATTTCAGTTCGTCTGTAATGCAAAATGCAGCTGCATGACAAAAGTGTTGCATTTTCAGCCCTACTGTATTCTTTCTGCCAGTACGAATTGCACCGAGCATGCGCCGAAACTTTGTGGCTGAACACCTCTGCTAATGTGCGTCAAGGGCATGGATAGGCTAGTGACATAGCAGCTATTCCAGCACTGAGAGAGGTGCACACATTTACTGAGGCTTTGGTACGTGCACAAGAACCTCATTCACACACAAAGTGAACCACGCAATGCATTTCACAGCCTGCACATGGTGGTGTGGGACATTACATGCCATTTACATATAACTTGCAGCCCTGAATGTTTATAATTCCTGTGCTTGATTTCCCAACGCTAGTTGCTGCTTTATGTACATGAAAAAGAAGTAATAAAATAAATTCTTTGTTTTATGGCACCTCTTGAATGTTCACTAGCTTCAGAATGTAAATCAATGTGGCTTCCCATCACGGCAGAGGTGAGCCTGTAGCCATTTTGCTGTCGTTAACTTAGTGTTCGGAGCCTGGTCAAAGAAGAAACACCAGCCAATGTACGGACAGATGCCCCAATGGCTGGCACCTCAGCTGCTGACGGATATGTACAGAAATGTGGAAATATAAAACTTGTGGATTGTATGCGAAGTGTTCAAGGTAATGTATGTAAGTAATAACACAAGCAGCCGGGCTGAAGATTAGCTTGCTTTGTCGTTTGCTTAACGAAAACCCCAAGTCAAAAGAAAGCATGAAACCCTGCTGTACAACATTGCTACAGGCACCACAACATAAACAAAGTTAGGCACAAAGACAAAATAGAAAGCCCGCAGCCAAAAGCAGAATTAACTCTTCACATAGGCAGCTTAACTGTTTAAGTGCAAAATGAGAAGGTTCATCAGCTGTTAATTGGTAATTCTTCTTGTCACGTGGGTAATAACATCAGATATAACCTTTGTCTTGCAAAAACTCTTGTAGGCACAAATTATACAGCACATCATGTAATAAACGATTTTAATGCAGGAGATCTGAGTGAAAAATAGTTAAATATAATAAATAGCATGGTAGTGCGTAAAAAATCTTGCTTCGGCTAGTACAACACACACAGGCTTGATCCGAGTTGTTTTCAGTATTTTCTACAAGTTCCTTTGACAAAGTCTTGTGCGATGTTGAACGAAAGGCATTCTCATCCAGGTTTAGTTTTTTTCGTGAACACTGCGACATAGCTAGAATGTTAACCGACTTTGGTAAACCGTCCCTAAGACACTGGTGATACCAAAAAAAATCTGAAATGTATGTGAAAACATTCTGTTCTTTGGCCTTTTAAAACTAGCACTTTTATAGCATGTTTATTACTCTTTATCCTTACGGACGATTGACCTAACGACCACCAGACCGGCCTCTGCCGTCCTTGCAGCATTTCGCACTTCTTGAAATTACCAACATCCCTCTGAACAAGTCAACCATTCAGTGCAATATTACTATATGCAATCATGCAATGCATCACATGTAAGCTAGAGACGCAAACGTTTATCTACTTCAGATGCATGTTCAGCACCTAGACAGTTTTGAAATGATGCTTTGCTCCACAGCGACAGCTCAGTATTATAACATTTGTCTGAGATGTCAGTTCCCCAACGTGCTGTACAATGAAAGGTGAAAAACAGCTAGACTATGTTGACTGCTATATTTTTTTGAGTTCGGTTATCCTGATGTGAAGCTTCTCGTAATTTACTGCCGCAGAGTATGAAAAGAACAGTGCTGAATAATTCTTGTCAATTTGTAATGTGATCAGCTTCTCTGTCACCCTCCCTCCCCGCACACAGGAAACGGAGAAATATGATTGCAACATGTGGGTCCACAGAAACGGATAACTTTAACGTAACAGCTCGCTTATAATTTCTCCACACCTGCTGTGTGCTCATGTCGGTCGACTGGTCTGCTGGTAAAAAGATGTGTTTCACTTTGGGCTTGAAGTTGGGAAATATGTTCGCATAAAACAATTCATAAATATTAAAAGTGCTCGTAAACATATACTGCTACCAGCAATATGTCAGGTAACGGGACCCCGCCGTGGCTGGTGTCGCCGTTTCGGCAGCTGACTGTGCCATGGCGATCGCATTGGCCTAAAGTGTTCGCTCTGAATTCGAGCAGCTCGCGTGCAGTACAAATTCCTGAGAAATAAATCGTTCGGTCGTTTAACATGTTGTCGAGCTGTAGTGATGGAGGCCGAACCGCACACCTACGACCGCGTGGTGCTACCTTGTCATGCGAGAACGGCTGTGTCCGAACTTGTCCGGCGAAAAATTGGTGCTCCTCAATGAGAGAAAACAGCCGACTTCACCAAATACCCGAACTTCCGCTACTCTGTAAAATGTTAACCGCCAAGAAAATGCTAGAAGCAAAGCCAAGAGCCCTCTGTGGAGCTCGTAGCAGGCAGTCTGCCAACGGATCGCAACGCCGTACTGTTTTCGCCTTTCACTACTTGATGGCACTCGGAAAATGTTGCACCCCATTGCTTTGAAGTTGCTGCAGTTTCAGGCAGCGCATTACACCCTTTTTTCAGCGGTGTGAGCGCTAGTATTAAGGGAAGAAAGGTCGAAACCGCGCGTCTGCAAGCAATGCATATACAAACGAAACCGCAGAAACGACCCGGAAGTCCAAATTACGTGACAGCTCAGCCGTGACGCAATGTCTGATGTATCTTGGACACCACTTATGGGAAGCCGCTCTTTCCAGCACAGACTGTTCGACCGCGGCAAGCCGGATTGCAGCATCTTGGGGCCCCGCACAAAAGACTCCACTTTCGGGGGGATTTTAGCCCACGACCATTTAAAGTTCCTGAATCAGTCACTAACGTGCCTGCAGCGCTTGATGTTGATGATGCGTGTGTGCGTCGGTTGCGTGCGGCCTGGGCAAGCCGGGTGCGCTGCGGACTTTCGCTCAGCGACGCGGGCGGTGATTGCGGTGCAATAGAAACACTGGAGCACCTGCTCCTGTGCTGTGCATGCTGGCGCTTTCGGCCAGCCACGTCACGAGAGGCTCGCGGCCTACAGGGCGCTGGGAATAACCCCGGACAACCTCACGACGCTCCTGTGGCCGCGTTGGAGGGGGCGCACTCGTGACAGAACAAGGGTGAACCTCTGTGCATTCATCGAGCAGGAGGGTTTGACGTCCCGCTCGCTCAACGCTAGGTAGTGCGTTCACTGACGACTCTCCGCGTATGATACTCGTCCCACCCCTGCCGCTTGTGCAATGCGCCGCGCGCGCGATTAATTTGTGAACGAACACTGCGTGCGCGCGGTTTTGTATGTACAGTGCATTTTTTTATGTGCTGTAAATACCTTCGGTCGTCACTCGTGCGCAGACATATTTCGAACTGCGTTTAATTGTCGCTAGCGAGCGTCGCAAATTTCTTTACTTTTTCTATTTTGTATATATTGTACATAGCTCTTCCTTTTTCTTTCTCGCTATTGATCCTATCTGTAATTAAACTCACTAGCCTCTCTCGGTCCCTTTGATTAATGCGAAAGCATTATACGGCTTATCGGCAGCGAAACCCGGCGTCGCCGTTGACGAACAGCAGTGGTCGCAGAAATCCCAGATGACGTCGATATGGTATTGAAGAAAAAATAAAATTCCCAAGGTGCGGAGAATCCGCCATTTTCACAAGTGACGCTATCTGGGAAGTGGCGAGAATTCGTCTGCTATTGGTTGAAAACAAGCCCACGTGGGAGACGCGGGTGCTATCGTGTTCCGCGAGGAGCCAGCTGCGCCTGAGAAGTGGTGTGTGCTTGACAGCTGCCGCCATCTGTCGTATGCGCCTGTCACTAACATGGACTGCGCATGCGCTGTGGCAGATGGCGGTTTTCAACCAGTGGAGCTGGAGGAGAAGAGGTGCGCATGCGCAGAGCAGCCGTGTGAAAAAAATGCACATTGAACCCAGTATACTTTCCCACTGCGAGACGAGCACGCAACCCATGGGCCAAAAATGCCCCCATCATACGGTGCTTGCTACCGATGCCTCCGTCAACTGCCAAAAGCTGCAGTTGGCATCTTTTCGCAGGATTTGGCATGGAGCTTTTCTGTCCGCATCCCAGATTATATTCCTATATTCTTTGCGGAATTTTTGGCTCTTGGAATGGCCCTTCACAAAATTTCATGTCATGTGTCTCATGTTATTATTCTCGCTGATTGTTTGTCAGTGTTAGTCTCCCTTGACACTTCACAAGAAGATTTTTTGAGCCGTATCCTGCGATTTTTTGTCCCATGCACTTTGAAAGTGGTCCGTTTTGTCTGGGTCCCTGGCCATGCAGGTATTCATTCAAATGAGGTGGCTGATTACTTAGCAAGGTCGGCTCTTGACGGGTCAGTGACACATCCCGTCCCGAATTTCAGCCTGCTGGCGATTTCCCGGTTTCAGCGGTTCCTACATATATCAGCCAGGTTACGAGATGCCTTACTAAATACCACTGACTATCAGCACTTAGCATATAATTGGAACGTCCGTTCGTGTAAATCCAGGCTGTGTGAGGTAACAATGACGCGGTTGCGGTGCAGGATTCCAAGTTTGAATTTATATCGATGCAGGTGTGGGTTGACACCGACGAACCTATATGACGCATGTGGGAAAGTTGAATCTTTAGACCATTTTCTCCTCTACTGCCCAAAGTTCGCACTTCAGAGAAAGATTTACCTGGAGGTCCCTCTCTCCAGGTTAGGGCTCCCTTTATCTTTGCCAGTATTATTATCGTTTGGTGCGAACGCCAAGGGATTTGCATTGGGTTCTATTTGTGGGTTTCTCCACGATTACATAATTGCAACTGGTAGGTTGATGTGCTAATTCTTTTAAAGTTCTACGAGCTCTTCTTTTTTCACCAAAATGCTGTCTGTTATTTAACGGTCAATATTGTTCTCTTGTTTTTATTCATTGATTTTTCAAAATTCACGATTGGTGCCACAATTTTGTCATCATCTTCCATGGAAACTTCTTTGTTTATTCAACTACACCTTGGCCAATCCCCCCGCGTGGGTATGTGCCATATACCTGGGGTGAAGAAGAAGAAGAAGAAGCCACTGTGCCACGAGCCCGCTTAGCAGCGCCAGTGCAGACCGACCGCCACCCGTGGAATTTCGCATTCAAGGACAACAGCAACAGCATCGGACGTCGTCGGGGCTCAGCGGCTTCCACTGCTTCATCAGCCCTACTCCATCGGCCATGTCGGTGAGCGGACCTATTCGGCGATACCAGCTGGGCTAGCCACTGTCCATCACGCGCGCCGACCAATATGGGCCATTTGCAGACAGGGACATCGCGCCCATGACGTTGATGAAATGGTCTTCGGACGCCTGTAGCAGCGCTAGAGAAAGTTAGTAGCTGGAAGAACGAATACGAAAGGCGGACCGGGACCTTCACTCACATGCCTGGAGCAGAGCGCACCGCTGTAGTGCCTCAGTTACTGGCGTTTACTACCAGAGCGCAAGGTCTCTAGATCTAAACCCGACCGTGGCGGCCACATTCGGTTGGGGCGAAATGCAAAAACTGTCATATGCAGTGCGATGTCAGTGCACGTTGGAGAAATACAGGTGGTCGTATTTCGGATCCTTCCGCAAGCCTCCGATATCCCATGCGCAGCGTTGAGACTGACCCCGTAAACCATACCATACCATACCATACCATACCATACCATACCATACCATACCATACCTTACTATACCATACCGTACCTACTGTACCTGACGAACCGTACCGTACCATAACAATACGACAGGTCGCAATAGGCTCCTTGCAACAAGACTGTCCGTGTAAACACAGCCGGACAAGACTGTCCTGTGTTTTTTCTTGTTGGCATGCCCCTACAGCTTCATGTTTTCCGCGTATACGGCTCACGGTACCGTACTTTCCGCCCTGCGAAGCGGAATTCTGAAGTACTAGCAATCGTCAGCACACCTAAACAATAACACCGGCCAGCAGCACAGCGCTAGAGCTCCCTGTTACGACGCATTACGATGGCGACGCGGCGTTGAGTAGCCCTGTCGCTGTATAACGAGAAAGCGCTGAATGCGTTCGAAAGTATTTCGGTAATCTGAATATATAATATTTTCACCGCCGAGTGTCGTTATGATTCTGCATTGGATTGAACTAGAACTGTATAGCATGTTTCCGATAACCAGCGCGCATGCATTCTCTGCTTTCGCGCAGACTCTAGGCGCATCAAGAACCCGCGTTGACTCGCGAGAATTGGAGAAGACCGACACCGCCAAGGAAGGCATTGTGTGCGCCATCATCGTACTCACGCTCGCGGGCGTGTTGACGGCGCTCGGCCTGTACCTGTCCTTCTGGCCAAGTCACAAGGACGGCGGCGACTCCGCCTCGACGGTTAATGCCAAGGACGAGCGCCTGTGTCAGGGAAGCCACTGCACCGGCGCCGTCGAGACGCTCAAGGCCATCATGAAGGCGGACGAAGACCCGTGCCACGACTTCTACCGATTTGTGTGTGGCAACTACCGGCACCCGTCGGGCCAGATGCTCGCGCAGATGGAGGATGCGATGTACGAGTCTCTGGCCAGCGTGCTCAAGCGGGCCACGTTTAAGTCCAGCGGTCAGAGCGCCTCCGAGAAGGCGGCCGCGCTGTACGACGCCTGCTCGCGCGTTCGCACCGGCGACGTGGACGACAATGCCGCGCTAACGCAGTTCATGAAGGACGCTGGCCTCACAGCGACTAGTTACAGCAGCGCCAATGCCGCGGACAAGATGGTAATGCTATTCTTCCACTACAACCTGGCCAGCATCCTGGAGCTGTCCCTGGTGGACACCCGGCTACACCGGGGCAAGCGCGTCCTCAGGCTGGCCCTAAGCCCCGCCTACCTCACCTGGTTCGGCAAGCGGGGCGAGGCCGCGTCCGGCTTCTACCCGCGCCACCTGGGCCCGTTCGGCCTTTCCCCAATGAGCCCTGAAGCCAAAAACACGGCCACCAGCGTCATCGACGCCGAGAACGTTGCGATGGAGGAGCTCCTGCTGCAGTCGAACCAAGGAGACCAGCACGGTGAATTGATTCACTCAGCGCGAGATCTTAACCGCCTGGCGCCTTGCACGTCCCAGGACTCCTGGGAGGACCTCATGTCTAAATACTCCGGCAATGTGTACGGAGCTGAAGACGAAGTGCTGGTAAGCTGTGCATCGCGCGAGGCTGCTTCATGGCGCGACGATAGTTTGCCAGCTGTAACCATACAACATGGTTTGTTTCTTAGCCGTGCATACCGAGCACTTGGCACCCTTTCTAGCACTAAATCTGTGTTAGGTAAGAAGTACCTTTCTACTCAGCTTTCGAGACCTGTCGGTCTTTGGGGGTGCCGTAAGGACTCCTCTATGCGGCTAAGAAACAAATCCCGTTGCCTGATCACTTTTGGTAAGGGCGGTACGTGGGAGTTAAATGCTTTGTACGTGCCGTACTCTCACGCTTTCAGGGATTCATACGCCTGACGCAGCCACTCCTGGGTGCCGCGGCGACGGGTGTGTTTTATATAAAACAGAATATGAATAAGAAAGTTTTGCGGTCGGCTTGGTGGCACGATGGGAAATTTTATTCTGGGTAATTCTATGCAGAAGCATTGATTCAGTTCCGCGCAGTGCCTGTCCATACAAAGACAGTCGCAGAGAGAGGGGGAACTGGACTGCACACTACTGAAGATTACAGACCGAGTGTTTGAAATGTCAACGACGTGGAGCACTAACGCCATCACTCCTCCAGTTTATACGACGCTGGCCATGCACTCCAGAATTCGAGAACGCGAAAATTAAGAAATTCAGTGGTACCCGGCGTTGCGATAGGAAACGCTTTGGGTTTGTATAGGGGGTGGGGTCGGAACGGAGTCGATATATGTAGAGCCTACGGAGAGAAAGAACGGTGTTTGCATATTTGTGAGCATGTGAGTTTGGGTCGCATGGAGGTTCACAGTGTGGTCGACGAAGACGGTCCTGAGGTGTTCCTGAGATGTTCCTGAAGGCTACCTCGAACGGTAACTTTTTGTGGCTGCTCCCTCCTTGCACAAAACAAAAATAAATGAATTTGAATTTGATAAAAAGAAAGGTACGGAGTCGTCTGTAGTGAGACGGGGTTTTTGGTAGATGAAGAAATAAACATAGAAACGCCAGAGAACGTGGGCTTTGGTTGTTGGCAGTTCCTTGTAGGTGTGCTGTTCCACCTGTACTGCTGGCGCGCTCCTTTTATTTTTTGCTCAATGAAAGCGCCCTGGGTGGTTGGCGGTTTGCCAAGTATGTTGTGTTTAATATCAATCGCGACGTATTGATGCGTTGTCTTGCCATGTTTGCATCGTGACACTTTTTTTCCCAACCATGAACGGTTTAATAATAGACAAATTTTTGATGTCATCTACAACTCTGTTTTGTGAGCACTATGAGTGAGATTCTCTACTCCATTTTCCCCGATTCAGCAAAAAAGCGAAGTTCAGCGAAGGATTGTCTTTGCTAATCAATATACGATTGATTCGCGAAGATAGGTTATTATTGCGCTTCGACGCGCTGTGTGCATGAAGGGAACGAAACCCCGTACGGAGTCATGCAGGTGCCTTTGCCTCAGGTTGTTCGGCAGATATTACCGTAAAATAAATTTTTCTGTATGTACGGCAATTCTGTTGTAATAACTTAATCTTGTTCTTAAAAATAAAACGTCAGAAAATGCACACAGTGTTTGATCATGTAAGAACATATACAATGATAAGCGTATGACTCTGTTTCTGCCTATACGACCATAACTTTTGTATAGGAGACGATTGGCAGTGTAACAGCCTGCACGCGCTCAGTTGGCGCCAATTCAGTGCACGGCGAAGGCGTTTCACGTGTGTCGCCAAGTACGCTTCAGAGCAAATATTAACCGCCGCCAGTTAAGTGGAGTTTTTGAAATTAATTTGTTTGTTTTAGACTTGGAAACAGAAGGCTGTGGCCGCTGAAAATATAGGTTATGAGACCTGTAGCTGTACATATACGGCGGCAATAAAAAGTGCCGAGGCCGTTTTTCTACACTGATAGGCGTATATGGCGCGTTCGACTAAATCGCAGCGTCGTCATGTTTGTCGGTGCCAATAACCGTGACCGCCTCCCTGCCACCCACATAGACATACGTGACAGCCGTCTCCATGACTGTTTATTGCGCCAGCTACTCCAACGCAGTCCGCAAAAAGAGTTCTCTTGAACAGCGTTCGCGTGAGGTAATGCGCGAGTTTAGCGGCATGATCTCAACACATACCAACAGCCCACCTCAAAGTTAGCAAACGCTTCGATTGGCACAAGCATTCCGCACAATTGCGCTGTCGTTGAAAGTCGTATCACGAAAACGGTAAATGTGCGACGATTTTCTTTTTTTCTGGATAGGGTTTTGGGGAGCATAAACGGAGGCTCAGTGTATGTCCTGACAGCTTTATGCCTGCACCTCATGCTTGGGGCACATGTTCGACATCTGGTCCGACAGCCATCCTGCAATTTTCATAAGTTTTCCGTCACGTCTGTGCATAGTTGTAAGCTTGCTGTGTTCCCTTCAAGTCCTTGTTTGTGTGAGCGCAGTTAGCTATGCGACAATGTCTGTCTAGCAGGGGACTTTCGCTGCTCAGCCTCGCATGCATTCTGTTCGCATCAGCCGCTCGTTGAGGCCGTCCCGATGCGGCGCAGGTGAAGCAGCCCGACGTGACCCGCTTCGCCCGTCTCTGCAAACGGCTGGGCAAGGAGCGCCTCAGCCTGCTGACCGCCTGGGAGCTGCTGCGCACTCTCATGCCCCTCTCGTCACCCAACATGGCCGTCCAATACACGGCCGAATCTTCGAGAGACATGTGCCTGCGCGCCGTAGCGCGAGCGATGGAGGTGCCTCTCCTCTCGTGGTACCTCTTCAAGGAGGTGCCCCAGGCCACTGTAGCCGCTGCCACGAGCATGGCGGACCACATCCGGCACTCGGTCCTCGACGAAATCGACTCTTCGACATGGCTGGACGGGGGGACCAGGAAGACGGCAATCAACAAGGTCCACTCGATGCGTATGCACGTCGGCTACCCTTCGTACTTCGGCTCCGGCAAGGAGATCGACAGCGTCTACGCCTCCTACCCGGATGTCCGGGGCAGCTTCGTGAAGCCCTGGCAGGAGGCCATGAAGCTCACTGTTCAATGGATGACGAAAAACCACAGCAGCTTTTGGTGAGCAGTGAATGATTGCCGTGCGGCAGTGAGTGAACAAATTACCAAACGCTCAGGCAGCGTATGATGGAGCGTTAGCTCCGCCGAGGCACTCAAGCATAGCGCCACCTATCAAACGGATATTGCATCCTAATCATACCGTGTGCATCCATCTTCGCTATATCCGGCACAAATGTCATTATATCCGGTGTTTACATTATAAACCCATTTTGTTGCTAACGGGTACAGCATAAGAAGACAAGTGGTCTGACACTATTTCGAACGTTCAATGTCGACTAGTTTGGTTGTAATGTACGGGAAAATCCGAGAAATTATGATTCTGGAGACCAAACGTCGCCGGTACGAATCCCTATAATTTGACTAGTACGAATCCCTTTGATTGGACTAGTAATTTTATGCTCCAGAACACGCTGAATCGTTTGATACCACTCCGAATATTCTAGCCAAATAGGGGGTTCACAATCTGTACCAATGGTACCACTCAGTGGTCCAATTCGGCTGTTTGCACACTGTGGTATATAGAGAAACCAAGGTATAGTAGTATATGCGGCACCTGCTATGCCGCCGGTTTGGTCACACGGTATGGGGCCAACAAGGCGGCCAAGATGGTCACGTGATATGGAAATTTTGTTTATGCAAACGCTAACCATGGTGGCTGCTATTTTTGGACGATTACCGCGTGTTGCATACTCACACGACCGTGAGTAAAGTGAGTAGTAGAGCGAATGCTCTAAGTACTTAAAAGCACTTCAATTCCGCGCAGCAAAGTTGGCCTGTGTCGACAGTTTACCGCATGCTAATGGCGAAGAGTCTACTTTTCCTTTTTGTAAGGTAGACAAGAATACATTAAATAAATAGAAATACCTCCACTACCGGCCATTTTCGCGAGCAAACTTTAGTGACGTAAAGAAAGTTGGTTCTTTGTCCGGATCCCTCAGGCCGTCATTGGCTTCCAAACGACGAGAACAGCCCCCCTTTTGTCTTGAAGTCACTGGTTTTAATCGAGAGGCGAGAAAAAAATGTTCCATTTTGAAATACAGTTTCCTCAACCACTAATGTCTATTTTGATGACAAACAAAGGTTAATATACCGAGAAAAATACGTTCAATTTTTGTTGACGAGAAAACCGTGATGGAGTTGTCCTCGGTGTTCTTTCTGTGTCACGGGTATCTATAGTCATCTATCAATAGCGCTGTGCGGGAATAGGGTGGTCCCAGCTGGCACAGGGCAGGTTAACTGGAGAGATATGGGAGATGCCTTTGACCTGCAGTGGGCGTAGTTAGGCTGCTGCTGCTGCTGCTGATGTTGATGACCCCTCTGTATAGTTTTCAATTCCCTGTTTTTGCGGGAAAGGAGGTTTGCTTTAAGTTACAATACAGGTTGCCAGAGTTTTCCGTTTGTATTATCTGCACATTGGCTGAACGCGGTTACATAGCTGAAGAAGCATCAATGCATTGCGGAGAAGCCAACTATTCCGCACCGTTTTGCACTAGACTGCTGCGCCAGTCCATTGGTACAGCTTCTATTCCCGAGGGTTGCGGCATTTATTTTTTGTCCGAGTCCACATGTTCATTGATGTTTTCTTATCGAAAGCACGGAATTTTATGACAAGTGCTCGGTAATTGTTAAAACAAACAAACTTGTGACTTGTGGCGTTCACAACCGATGGCACCACACATCCACACGGCGAGTATTTAGTTCGTGACTC
The DNA here is from genome assembly GCF_052857255.1 of Amblyomma americanum. Lineage (NCBI taxonomy): Eukaryota > Metazoa > Arthropoda > Arachnida > Ixodida > Ixodidae > Amblyomma > Amblyomma americanum. Next base: position 183,797,788 of record NC_135498.1, on the reverse strand, counting down.
ATTTGAGGTACGTTTTGGCCCAGCCTACGCATTACTAGAAAGCTGTGTCACTCACTGCAACAGTATTTTGGAGAGAATAGAGCAAGTTCGACAGCCAGAAACAAGCGGTTTGAGCCTGCACCCTCTCTAGCCGCTGCACCAAAGTCTGCCTCCTGCAAGCGGGTTTCCCTCGTAACATGGATGCTTGGGAGGGCAGAAAGGCGGAGGCTAACGAAAAAGGTTCAGCTCAAGTTAAGGGCAATGCAGCGAGTAATGGAAAGATAAATGGTAGGCGTAATATTAAGAGACAGGAAGACGGCGCAGTGGGTCACGGATCAAACACGGATTAATGACATCCTAGTCGAAATAAAGAGGAAGAAATAGGCTTAGGTAGGTCATGTAATGCAAAGGCAAGGTAACCTATGGCCCTCAAGAGTAACAGGACTGGATTCCAAGAGAAGACAAGCGTAGCAGGGAGTGGAAGAAGGTTAGGTGGGCGGATGAGATTAAGAAGTTTGCGGTGATAGGGTGGCATCAGCTGGCACAGGACAGGGTTAATTGGAGGGGTATGCTAAGCCTTTGCCCTGCACTGGGCGTAGTTAGGTGGATGATGGTGGTGGCGTACGTACGGGGCCCTCTGGGAACATATTCATTAAGTATTTTAAGTGAGCTATCTGCTTCGCATTCACCGCAGGTACTCCGTGGGGAGCATCAACGCGATGTACCTGCACATGCGCAACCGTATCGTCATACCGGCCAGCGTGCTGCGCATGCCCATGTTCTCGACTGCGGCGCCCAAGGCGTTTACCTACGGCGGACTGGGCGGCGCTGTGGGCCACGAGCTGACGCACGCCGTCGACCCCATAGGCAGCCGCTGGGACGCGCACGGGCGCCAGCGTGACTGGTGGTCGGCCAGCTCCCGGGACATGTACAGCAAGCGCCTCGGCTGCCTCCGCAAATCGCACGGCACGGAGAAGGTAGCGCACTTCGATTTCAGAGCAATATGTGAAGTGTGCTGACTGCTGAAAGTCAGTTCGTCTGCATGCGTATGGTCGGGATTGCAAAGGGCTTCTGGGGTGAATGAAGGAACGGTACAGCTCGGTGATGGACCCTTGCCCATATTATTTGTGCCTAAGCCCTAATCCAGTGGGTACCAGCCCCGAGCAAAATCATCCGCTGTCGCATTTCCTGTTCGCAGCTGGCCTAGTGCGAGCGCCACGTCTCGCGGCGCTGCCCGCTCATCATCGCATTCTACGTAGCATAATAATAATAATTGGTTTTGGGGGAAAGGAAATGGCGCAGTATGTGTCTCATATCTCGTTGGACACCTGAACCACGCCGTAAGGGAAGGGATAAAGGAGGGAATGAAAGAAGAAAGGAAGAAAGAGGTGCCGTAGTGGAGGGCTCCGGAATAATTTCGACCACCTGGGGATCTTTAACGTGCACTGACATTTGCACAGCACACCGGCGCCTTAGCGTTTTTCCTCCATAAAAACGCAGCCGCCGCGGACGGGTTCGGTCTCGGGTTCTACGTAGAACAAATCCGTGCTTTCGCACCGATTCGGATTTAGTAAACATTCTGTGTATTTTTATTTGTACTTGCTGGTGCCCTTGACCAGTCGGCTTTCAGAGCCGTCGATTCGACGCCGATGGGGAGCAGTACCGTACCACAATAGCCTTCGAAGCGGTGACACGTGGCTTTTAAGTGTTTATCGCGGTGGCAGGATGGCGCGCTATGACATGAACCTTGGATGCCTTCCTGAGAGATGGAAGCAGTAGCTATGATTTTTTAAGTAACTTTCTTAGCATTTATTGCAGTTTTAACTGCTTGTTTCCTCGCGTACTCGCGTGTTGCCGCGCCAGGGATCAAGCGCGGTCCTTCTGATGAAATACAGTGTTTTTAAATTGATGCTGAGAGTAGCAATAAAAGAGACTAAGCGCAATCTTTTGATGACGGAAGTGAAGGCAGATGGGGATAATAACAGCAAAGTGGAGCCACCTAAAGTCACACTTGAGTTATCTGCAACACCAAAATCGCTTTCACAGGACATATTTTCTAAACACGTAATTATTCTCGAAACACGTAATTTTAGATCATAAAAACTGTTCATTGAGTTAAGGAAAATAAAAGCTACCAAATGACGACGCTCACAGGAAAGTGAAAGGAAGACAGGACAAAGGACCAGTCTCTGTCCTAGTTTGGGCTAGTTCTGGCTTTTTTTGGCTGGTTTTATTTTCCTTACTGCAATGGACCAAGTAGCCCAACAGCGTATTTCACATTTAAGTACATGTGTGCTGGCTCGAAGTCGAGTCGACACGCGAGGGCCCTGCACTACTCTAAAATAACGGAAGTGAATGGATCAGCAGCCGTAGCTGTCGAATAGAATGGCCAGATTGCATAGATACGGCTGATTTACGGCTGTGCGACCTTCGCACAGACAGCGGGTTAACCTTTCGGGCGGTGTGCGCAGCCACGTGTAAAAATAGCCACGTTAACGCAATATTTGCAGAGTGAAGCGGACGCCGAGAACATGGCTGATTTTGCGGGCCTGATGTCGTCCTACAACACCTACGTGAATCTAGGCGGAAAGGAAACGCTGAAGGAGCTCGACTACGACTCCGAGCAGCTGTTTTTCATCTCGTCGTGCGTCAAGTGGTGCGCCAAAGCCGGCGCGGGACACCCGCAGCGTTACGCGCCCTGGTCTGAACGCTGCAACGTGCCGCTCAAGAACATGGAAGAATTCGGCGAGGCCTTCGACTGTCCAGTTGGTTCACGGATGCGGCCTGTCGAGCGCTGCGTCTTCTGGTAGCGCGCCGCAGATATGGCGCCCATAAAAGAAGTCCCCCACTGAAAACAGTGGTGGTGTGTCACACACGTGTGTACATTTTAAGTCATGCTCGTAAAGAGCGCTGTAGCGCGCTTGGAATTAGCGCAAGTAAAATGATGCACTTGAGGCTTGAAACTGAAGAATGTCCTGAAAATCAACAACCGCTGCAGGAGGCTATGTAGCAGCACAGTGCATATCGCCAAGTGTGAAGCAATGTGTGAGTAAAAGCGTGAGATATACATTAAAATGCACGGAAGTCATATGAACTAATATAGGTTACTGAAGTGAAACGTTCTTCGCTATGGCGTCGCTCATAACCTATGTGTCCATCAGCTAAAATTTTCGCATTTTGTTTCGAGGGAAATTTCAATTTTGGCAGCAGGTTGTAGACTGAGCGGTGCATGTTGTAAGAGTGCGCAATTTGGCATGTTGTCCGGACTGCAGAGTTTAGTTGCAAAACGAAGGAAAAGGATAACTAACTGCACCGACTTAACAGCTGGCAAAGCTGTCAGCCCGGGCCGATACCATCAGCTATACGCCACATGAGCGCAACGTTTGCATGTGCATAGCTTTTTCCAGTGAACATGATATGTATGGGGTCTGAAATCCTAGCCGAAAGTGTTCCAAAGCTAAAAGACTGAGGAGGGAAGGAAGAAGTGTTTGTCTTGTCAGCTGATTGCGACGACAAGGCGCCAATTGTAAGCACTCGCGGGTCGTGTTATGCACGATTGCTATAATAGTACGCCACAGACTCCGAGACTTACCGGGACGTCTTCGCAGTTCGCTGATATAGCAGCACGCTATGTGCTGTTGAAAGACTGCATTACTTACGCCGTGATATGAATCCCCCATCACTACTGGTGCATTATGCCTTGCATTTTTCAGGCGGCCCTTAAAGGCCTGTTTTGAAAATGAAAGACCTCTCTCATTTGAGAACAATGAATGCGAATCCTAAACATTCTTCAGGTCTACTAAAAAGCGTGTCTGCAGTCTTTTCGCAAAGTTGTACCAGCAGGGTAATTTGACGAAAGCTGCTATAGGTAAGTCAGTGGCGGTGTACAGTGCGATGTATTGATGTGCCCACTGTACTATAGGGGACGCAACCTGGGCCAGAGGGCGCTGCGGACGCGAGTGAACAGCGCTCTCTCCGAGCGATTCCTCGTAATTGATCAGGCATGGCGACGAGCTTCGCCACTGACTTGCGTGCGGCTGCCTCTCCCGCACGTAGTTTCGCGCGCGCGCGCTCGTTCTTTCTGGCTCACGCTTCGGCGCCGTTGAGAGGAGCTTGCTTCGCGCACTCTATGTTCTCTCCCATCGTGCACGGACGCCTTTGAGAGAGAAGAGCGAGCCCGCTCGAGGGTTTTCCTCGCGCTTCGACACTGTTGCGAATATATTTTGCGCGCGCTCTCTTTAAAGAGGGAGCAGCTCGTGTGCGCGGCGTCAAGCAAATGGTCCAAAAGGGCGCTGTTTTCGTCAGGCCCTAGTTTGATGCCCAGAGTGCATAACCACGTGGTGAAGGAATAATAATAATTGGTTTTTTGGGGAAAGGAAATGGCGCAGTATCTGTCTCATATATCGTTGGACACCTGAACCGCGCCGTAAGGGAAGGGATAAGGGAGGGAGTTAAAGAAGAAAGGAAGGAGGTGGTGCCGTAGTGGAGGGCTCCGGAATAATTTCGACCACCTGGGGATCTTTAACATGCACTGACATCGCACAGCACACGGGCGCCTTAGCGTTAGGAAGTGAAAACTGAAATTAAAGCCAACCTTCGAACGAAACTGCGGCACGAATGCGTTTCGCGTTTTTTTTTCCTTCGTGTCTTCAAATTGTGCTAGCTCAGCTCGATTTTTTTCTTCCGCCGTGCGTGCTGGTGCCACGTGTCTCCTACCTTTTTCTTATCCCTCTCCGCGGTGTTTCAGTGGCTTCGGCGCTAGGCTGCTCACCCCAGTGTCGCAGGTCGCTTAGCGCCGAAGCCGCCCATGAGGCAGCCCGCGCACTCACCGGACACCAGGCGTTCCTTGGGAGGACCTTAACCCAGATCACAGCCATCTTATTTCTTTTAAAGACATTACTGAGCACTATCGTGCTGAACACCGGCTCTACCCGATCCCTATGAAGGGACTGGGTAAAGCTGGCGAACGAACCCTCCTTAGGCTCTTTACAAACACCCTGCTGTGCCTGGCGGTTCTCAAGCACTTTGACTCTTCTTTTGACGGCCGCTGCTCATTCTGTGGGAAGGAGGCCGACATCTTTCATATGGTTTAGGCATGCAGCAAAATCATTCTCTCCCTCCCACCACCCCTTCCCGTCCCGAGAGGACTGGGAGGCGGCTCGGCTCGGCTGCCAGGGCTCGGCTCGGCTGCCGATCGGCCCAACACGCCCTGGTTCGGTGGACCAGCGCAGCGGTAAGGACCAACACGGTCCCGGAATGAGGGACTCCTCCTTGTATTGTAAGGGGCGAGACCAACTGGTGGCCTCTCCCCGAACACCTCTCTGTATTTATAGCTAAATAAATGCACCACCACGACCGCCGCGTTTAGATTTGTGCGAAATACGAAACAGCATTTAGCGATGTCGGTGCGCATTAATGAATCCCATTCTGTGGAGCTTTGAGAGGTTTAGCATGGGCGTGCGGCTGACACAACGAATATGGTAACGCATTGCCGTTTCTACCGGTGTCGCGCTTTCCTAGCCGCTTCTGCCGTATATTGTCGTATTTACAGCAGATGGCGTATTTACCATACAGATATATAAAAATAATACGTTAATCCGGAGTACTTCAAAAACGGTTCTGCGCACAATCTACGTACAGCCTTGGGACGTTAAACTCACAAACCACTGGAACGACTCAGTTCCGATGCGCATCGACGGGGCACGTAACACTATTGCGCGGCCGCCCGAAGTCTACATTCTGTGGTCTGTAGTCTCCAAACCCACACTTCTACCGCGTGTGTACGACAGAGACACAAGTTTAGTTCACATGTGGAATCGTGTCTGCCATCTTCGCCTTCGCAGTTGCATGTGCTGCCAGTTTACATGGTGTCGGCCAAGTAAGTGCACATATATTAAGTGCCCGCCAGTGCTCTCTCCTGTTGCCGCAGGTGATGGATCGCAAGTACAATTTTTAATCAATACTGCAGCACCCGATACTTCACCGGTAGTTCGCATTGAACGATTCCTGCTACCTGGGTAATTTCTGTTGACAGCACACGCGGCAGTAAGCAAATGCGTCAGTTCACAGAAGCCCACAAGTCAAGCAAGACGCTTCCACGCCTTTATGCAACCACGATGCCGCGTGCCACTTCGATCACCGCGCAAAAACTGCCCACCGATGGACATAAACGGCGCAGTGTACAGTCATCAGGTTGCGCTCGCATCCGCCGCGCCTGCGAGGAGACGGGCGCGATCAGCACGCGGAGAGAGAAAGCGCTCAGCACGCGAACAAGGCCAGTCAGAGCGCCGCGGCGCTGTCGCGCACGATCGACGCTTCAGAATTCCGCTGCTACGGGAGGAGCACGGCGCTGTCATGGCGCAGCAAACTTTAGGTTCCCTCACTTCAATTTCCAATCGCTGCCACGTGGGGGCGCCACCTGAAAATCACTTATGGTATCGAAACCGGGGTAGTGGGCCCTTCTCGAAACCAGAAGTGCTTTGTCAAGTGCAGCCTCCACGCAAAGTGGCATGGGTTGGAACTTGGAGGGTGGGGTCTTACTTTTGCCCATGATAGCACTTCTCACGCAGACGCTTGCGGCTTCCTTTGCAAAGTTCAAGGTGGTCGCAGCAAAATTGGTAGAACGAAGACAAAAAGGAACGATCCGGCGGAGGTGGACAAAGCCTGACTTCGGTTGTTCATTTCATTCGTCGTCCTCGTTCCAGCAAATCTGCCGCAGCCACACTGAACTATAAGGCCAACTAGCCCAGTTAACCACCCTGCTAACGTTCTTTGCAAATCGACTGCGGAACTGTACATGGCTAGCGGTACATGCGTAGTGACGACTAATCGCTAATAGAATTAAAGCTGCCTTGAACTTCAACCAACCAAAGAACCAGGCTGGCTTTCGGAAGGAATACTGGCCAATTAGACCACATTCCCATCATAGGAATGCGCAGAATGTAACCACGGCAACCTCTCTCTCTCTCTCTCTCTATATATATATATAAGGAGAACGCAATGGACTAAGTCGAAACCTCAGCAGTCACGCAGGCATCGCGTAGCCAAAGTGTAGAAGAGGCATATGCAGTGGTAGTGGAAAATATCTACAACGGTTGCAGGGTGATAATTGTACTTCACAGGGAAAGTCATGAAATAATAATGAGGAGGGGTGTTAACAAGGAGACAAGACATCTGCAGTACTATTCACCGCGTCTTTGCAGGAAGTATTCAAAGAACCGAATTAAGAAGAGTGCGGGGTTAAAGATAATAAAGAATAACTTAATGATATCTGTTATGCCATTGATATTGCTTTGCTAACTCAGAAGAGAAATTGCAAAGCATGATCGAGAATCTAGAGAGGGAAATCAAACAGGTGGGTCGAAAGTTTAGTATAAAGAAATCTAAAGTGATGTTCAAAAGTCTCGGAAGGCGCCGAAGCACATGAAGTGGGTAGGTACGTAGCGCAAGTCCGGACTACGGAAGTGAAATATTTAGAATAAGAATGGGGTGGAGCATTTCGCAGGCACTATTAGGTCATGAATATCAGTTTGCCCACATCCCTGAAGAGGAAAATAGTAGTAATAGTTATAAGCTTTATTTCGATGCAAAGCTAAGTGACAAGGAGTTCGTGGGCTTGTCTAAGCAGGACTAGTAGACATTTCGGTATGCAAGGCTTCAGCCAGGCACGCCAAGAGTAATACCAATGTCACACGGGCATTTCGAGGGCCCTCGAACCGATAGTCTATCGACTCAAAGGCGATCGAGCGCTGCTACACGGGCAGTTTCAATGGCCATCGAGTCAATAGTCTATCGAGTCGACGGAGCAGCACGGAACTCCATCGAGATTTCGAGGGCCTTAGAACGCTGCCCAAGGTTGCTGGCGTTGCTTCGAGTGGCGCCAAGCGCACTTTCGTACACGATACATTCACGGCCCAAAAGCATACACAAACATTATTCACCTAAACTTTAATGCAAGCAGTCTGTACAAAAATTATAAAATTGTATCAGACTGGTTTTAAGCGCATTACGCGCATTAATTTTGCGTTTTGGTCTTTGCGTTGCTTGCGTGCATAGCGTTCACAGCATGGCGGCGCCCTTCCCGCCCGCTTCGCAGCGATAACAGCTTCGTCGCTAATTCCTCAAAGCAATATCATGTTCTAAGCTGTTGTATTCGCCTTCGATTTGCCCATTCTTGCCCTCGCATAATGTTTCAAGACACAAATAGCTTTTTTTTTTCAGATATCAAGGCGATTTCCCAGGCCTTAAGCCTGACGAAGCAGCGCTCCGACGCAGTTCGACTGGCTTGGTTTTGTCTCGTCTTGTATTAGAATGGCTACAGCAGTGTCTGCATCTGTCCGTCGCGTACGTGCAATTAAAAGGGTTTTAAACGACATGCGCGTATGCGTGTATTTAAGCAATTAGTATACATTTATGAAATATTTTTTTTTAATTTTGCAAAATCCTAAGTAGCGATTGTGGCGCCACACAATCTTGGCGTGAGACACGAAAACCATTTCAATGGCCATTAATGGAGATTTGCCGTGTAGCAGCGACACAACTCCTTCGAGTTCGATGGCGATTGAGAATTTCGAAGGCCCTCGACTCGATGGGCATTGGAACTGGCCGTGTGACAGGGGTTTAAGCGACGGTCAGGATAATAGGGGATTGATTGGCGACGGGACAACGGAAAAGGCAGTGTTCCAGGCAAGTCCAGAAATTTTGGACAACAATTTTGAAAATTGCAAATTTGTAAGGCACGTCTGCAGTAATATTGAAGGTAATGGGCCATTCTACTGATATGTAGCAAAATCTTTCCTTTAAATTGTTTCCGTCGGTTAGATCTAAGAGCTAAGACTCCCATAGAAAACCAGTGGGGAACGTTTTTTGCGATAGGAAAGACGTTAATTGAAAAAAAATTCGACTGCCGCGAGGAGATCTGTAGACATATTGATTGTTATAGTGAAATCTTACATTATATGAAAAAACTGCGTTCTTAAATTGCTTCCTGCTCCAAAGTGCCTTTGTCCAGAATTGCTGGGTATGTTAGCAAAAGGGAGGGAGAGTTGGGACAGGATTGATCTGGATGAAAGTGGCAGAGGAAGAAACATACTAAATGGTCCAACCATTCGTTTGCACTTTCGTAGTACGTGGTATTCATTTATTTGTAATATCCTCAGGCTTGGGTTGGGCGCTACAGAGAGGAGTCGAATGCATAAAATTACAGGAATTAGAGAAAAACACAAACATACATACAACGGTATCAAACTCTTAAATAACAAATGGTGCAAAAATAATATAGGAACACCAAAATACACAGCGGTATGAAAATGTATTAAGGAGTGAAGAAAATGATTAATTGGGAACATCAAAATGAGTTGTTAGAGTATTTTTGAAGAAGCTGACAAATGTACAATACACTAGTGCCTCAATAGGGTGGTTTCACTGATTAATTAAACGCGGGAGGAATTCATTGTGAAAGGCTTTCGTGCGGCATGCATAGGATTCCATTTTATGACCATGATCTGCGCGACGTGATGTATAAGAGGGCCGCCGAAGCAAATGATTGTGAAGTGTACTGTAATAGTACAGTATACTTTATGTAGCAGACATAGGATAAGTGTCTGAGGTCTTTGTGACAGTGGTGGCAGGCGTAATTTGCTTTCATATCAGTTGTGCTGGCAGTACAATGATAATTACCGAGTATGTAACGAGAAGAACAATTCTGACTGATTCGATGACAAAGAGAGAATTATGCGGTGCCAAAAGACGAGTCAGATCCCGAAGCTGCGTGTGGCAACTCTTCACGTCGCGCTTGCATATGTACGCCTCGTCACTCGTCGGAGGGCTCATTCACGAGATGGCCGGAGACCGGCTGTATCCTCCGCAGAGTGACCAAGGCGGGGCGCATTGCTAAAAAAAGGCATCGTCGAGATCATCTCGGAGCGTGACCGCACTGTGAACGAAGAGTGTTCGTGGTAAATCGCATTTTACAGCGTCATCATGATGCTCAGAGAACTCTGCACAAGAATACACTGCCTCTTTTGGCCCCGTAACGTTGCAAGCGTGTTGACAGAAATTAATGCCTGTGGGTTCTGTAGTTACAGCGCTCTATTAAATCAAGGCTGGCGCCTTTTAAAGAACATTAGCTGGCATGCAACCTTTCTAATTTAGGAGCTGTAAGTGGGCTCCAGCTGTCTGACTATCGAATGGCACGCAACAGCTATCAGCGGGCGAAAACCAGACGCCCCTTTGCCATCGACGGAATCCGCTCTCGAGTGATGGACTTGTACAATGGGAAAGCAGTGGAGCTGCCGTTCCGCACGGACATGCATTCCATGTGTAGTGAAGGTCCGCCATTAGTTTTTTGAGGAAAGCAGCCCCGCAAGCCAATGGATAGTAAGTTGAAGAGATGATTACTAGAGGTCTTGGCGACGCAGGATACAAAGTAAACATGAATTTCTCTAAAATGTTGTAAAAAGGGAGTAAGCAGTTCTATGCTGCCCAAGCCTTGGAGTAGATTTCGATCACTAAATCTACGGAATGCTAAACTATTGGCCACCAAGACGTTCTCACCCCAAATTGGTGTAGCTAGCGATGGGAGGAGATGTTCAATTGCAGCACCATAGGCCCTGAGGAGGTTGAAACCTGGGTTCAGATCATGATAACTGCAAGAACTTGGATTGTTTTGATGACGGAGTCTGCTTCCGTTGCCAACCCCAAGTATTTCGCATTTTGGAAATATACCTTAGTGCTGAGGCAGCATACCGTTCCCGCACTAGAAAGCGCGCTGGAACCCCTATTACTTTTGTTACTGATCTTCTTATCTTTAATATTGTTTTGAGATTAAAGATAAAATAGCCGCCAGGAGGCTGCGCACTCTTTGACAGTATGCTAAACCGTAGCACTCGGGGTTCCGAGACGCCAGTGGTTGAACTCTACAGCGCATGTCGACGGCTGGGAGACTGCGCTCATTAAAACTTGTATTCAAAAAAGGAAGCGGAAATCCGCGTAGCTGAGGTTCAGGGCCTGGACCTTTTCTTGCAGGTGACCTTGCAGGCCTCGAGGTTGCGGAACCGGTTGGCGCCGATTAGGCACCGGCGGTTGCTAAGCTCTTCGGGCGACGAGCGCCGGCACCTCAGGCGCCCGTCCTTCATGGACAAGTCGGCGAAGAAGGGGTACTTGAGGTGGCGGCGGTCGCAAGCGACAACCCCTGGGGGACGACAGCGAGGCCCGCGCACAGGCCCCGCGCAGCGCCTCCTGCACTCCTGGGCCGTGGGGAAGACGACGCTGCCGTCGGATGGGCAGCCGCCCGAAGGGAAGCTCCAGGGGACGCACTTGCGGCCTTGGAAGAACCACCAGCTGGACAGCACGTCTTGCCTGCGCAGAGCGATGAGGCACGCACGCGGGTTCCTTCTTTTTAGCGAAAAATGTCCTATGGTCGGCTATAGGTAATTGACCTAAATAGCTACAAACCTTTTATATGGTCTTCTATAGCTGTAGATTTCGGGCGGATATACTTTTCTATCGACAGCTGAAATATTTGTTTGCTTCCGAAGGTATACAGCTCTAGTGGCGTATATCTTTCAACAGCTGGCCATCTGCATCGCTTTGGGCGTGTATAGACGATAATAAAAGGCCATAGACGGACATCGCTTTTTCCACAGACTCTCATAAGCCCTTTTGTAAGGACGTATGCCGCGTCGTGTTTGCACCCGCCCCTCAGAGAGTTTAAAAATATCGCCTCATTAAGGAGCGAATCGCTGGGGCTAGACAGCATGTTCATGCCACTATCCAGCCAAGTTTAGCCAACGCGGAACACCATAGTCTATCTTTCTTCAAGCCGCGAGAGTACAACCAACCCGTGGAAAGAAGGTTGCCATGGCAAAGCTGTATTTTGAAAACGTGCTGCCACTGGAGGAGGCAATGGGGGAAGCGTAGCAAGGTGCATTGGTACAATGCAATGATGCAGCGGTGCGTCTGATGCAATGGTACATGCCGATGAAACATTAAGCAAAGCTTATCAAAATCAAGACGATGCCTTCATCCGCCGCGGTGGCTCATTGGTTATGGCGTTCGGCTGCTGGCCTTAAAGAAGCGGGTTCGATCCCGGCCGCGGCCGTCTAATTTTGATGGAGGCAAAATTCTAGAGGCCCGTGTACTGTGGAGGTGTTGAAAACTTTATTGAGGGAACGAAGTTAAAAGGCCGAAAATGGCCCTTTACATAGGCGGAGCCCTTAGTCCGAGACCCCGCTGGACGAGGCCGCTACTCGCTGCCGTTGGACTAGAGCCCTTTAAGACTCCAACCCAGAGCAAATGAGCAGGGCTGCCTCCCATGCCTCTTGGTAAGAGGAAGGGTTTGGGGGAAGGTAAGAATTATTCTGACGGGCCCAAACCACGTGGAAGTTATCGGACACTTCCCAACAGTGAGGACAGTGCCCATCAATTTTGGGGTCAAAATGTTTTGCTATTGTAGGAAAGAACAAAGAGTTGGTCTGAAGGCGCCTGAGTTCACTCATCGTCTTTACACAGGCCCTTAGCAGGGACTGGGAAAAGCCGATGCCGTTCGCAATAAAATTTCAGAATTTCCCTGAATCGCGGAGGTCGTTGCCTAATCTTTGAGCCTGGATGAGGTGCTCAGTGGGTATGCGCTCGGGCGGCCGCATCTGCAGCCTCGTTATCTCTAAGGCCCTGATGGCCCGGTGTCCTAACTATGTGTTCGTGTGAGGGTCCGATTGCCTTACTGCCAGTTTAAGAATATGGTAGGCTAAAGGTGAAACCTCGAAAGCCAGGTAGTGTTTACACGCTCGACGCGAATCTGTGATATTACCTTCGAATCCGGGTCCGAGGCGGCAAGCGCAATGGCCACCTCCTAGGCTTGAGCTGAATTTTGAGCTCGATATAAGATACCGCTAACGTGTTGGTCCTGGTGAACTACGGCGGCCGTATAGAATCCGATGGGCGACGGCCCACCCACGTCAACGTAGTATACACCTTGTTTGGATCCGTGGTGGTGTTCAAGGGCCTGAGCGCCTTTCGTCTGCCTTCGTGCGTCTGCGTGTCCGTGTTGCGCGGGAGTGGAAAGACCCAGAGCTGTGACGCCATAGCTCCGGAATCCGAAACGTATCCTCTGGAGTGCATTCGTGTTGGATGTGCAGGCGGTATAGCAAGCGGCGACCGGATGCCGTCTGCGAGAGACGCGTATACTGGTTCACGAGGTGGGCCTCGAGTTACTTGAGTTGAGCACCCCAACGCCGAATCTTAAGCGCTGGACGTGGTCACTGGGAGGTCCAGTGCTCGCTTTGTAGTCTTTCTAACGATGGTGTCGATTCGTGTGTCGTGTTTTGTAGTGCGAAGGTAGGAAACGGAGTAGAGTATTCTGCTAGTCACGAAGGAAGGGCGAGCCGAAGCGCGTCGCTGCCCCGCAACCCGCCGCGTTTGTTTGAAATGCGATGGATCATGAGTCCGACATGTTCGCCTACGCGCTTGAGTTTGGCAATAGTGGATTCTGGGCTGGGCCTGTTATGAATGAACAGACCCAGTATTCGGAGCTCCTCGACCTCTCTGATAACACCTCCCGTCAGAGAGATTCGCAAACTAGTGTTGTCTTTAGGATTGGCGCTGATGTGCAGAATTTCCTATCTCACGGGAGCAGATTGGAGACCAGAATCGATTGCTTATCTATCGACTATAGTGGCGACCCACCGGAGGCGGTCCTCCATTTCCATTTCATCCTTGTACTTTGCGATGTCAGTGCACGTTAAAGAACCCCAGGTGGTCGAAATTTCCGAAGCCCTAAACTACGGCGTCCCTCATAGCCTGAGTCGCTTTGGGAAGTTAAACTCCGATGAACTAAACCATTCTTTCGCTATGGTCTCGGCATAGAGTGTCATGCCAGAATACTGAAGGACGATCAGGGGCCGCAGTCGTTTGGAGCACCGAGGGAGCATGCCTAGATGTATGCTAATAAGGTTTGCTCCCAGCGTCCTAGCGACGTTTTATGTCTACTCATTGCATTATCGTCGGCAGCGTTCTTGTGCGTTGAGGCTTTCGTGGTAACCAAACATAGCTAAGTTTGCACAAGAAATTGCAAGGAATAGACTGTTTTACTGTCATAGCGAAATGGCATTGAAAATTTGGCGCACATACGTCGGTAGGCGTACGCGGTTCTAAATAGGACAAAAATATTGAACTTCACAATAGCAACTCTCTATTTATTCGTTCACTCCCTTCTTCCTCTCTTCCCTCATGGCGCGAGGTTTCCATCGAGAAGTGAGAGTTACTGCGTCTTTTCGTTCCTCAAAAAAATCATTTTTTTTTGTAACGCGTGAAAGGCAGAGTCAAGGTAAGTAAGCAGACGCCAAGGACTTGCAAAATTACTGACCGATCACCTTACTGTCCGTTGCCTACAAGGTGTTTAACTAAGGTAAACGCAAGTAGAATCAGGACAAACTTAGACTTCAATCAACGAAATAATCAGGCAGGCTTTCGTAAGCGATACTCGACTACAGACCATTTTCACACCATCAATCAGGTGATTGAGAAATGCGCAGAATATAACGAACCCCTATACAGAGCGTTCATTGATTACGAGTCAGCATTTGACACAGTGGAAAACTCGGCAGTCATGCAGACATTGCGAAATCAAGGTGTAGAAGAGTCTCGGTGGAAATACTGGAAGATATCTATAATCACTGCACAGCTACCATAGTCTTTCATAAAGTCAGCAATAAAATTCTAATTAGGGAATGTGCCAGAATTAATGGACAATACCTAATTAATTTGCGATTCGCTGACGACATTGCCTTGCTGATTTACTCAGGAGATCAGCTGCGAAGCATGATAAATTAGTTATACAGGTAGAGCAGAACGGTAGGTCTTAGATTTAACATGCAAAAATCCAAATTAATGCTCAAAAGTCTCTCAAGGGAGCAGCAGCTCACAATTGGTAGCGAAGTGCAGGAAGTGTTAAGGAAATGCGTTCACATAGGGCAGGTAGTTGCCGCTGAACCAGATCACGAGAGGGAAATAACTAGAAGAATAAAAATTGGGTGGAGCGCATAAGGCAGTTTCTCTCAGATCATGAATGGTAGTTTACGAATATATATCAAGAGGAAAGTATAAAAACAGTTGTATTTCGCCGGTACTCACTTATGGGGCCGAAACGTAGAGGCTAACGAAAAGGGTTCAGCTTAATTAAAGAACACCGCAGCGAGCTATGAAAACAAAAATAGGTGTAACGTTAAGAGACAGGAACACGGCAGAGTGGGTTAGGGAATAAATGCGTGTTAAAGACATCCTAGTCTATATCATGAGGAAGAAATGGGGTTGGACAGGGCATGTAATGGGAAGGCCAGCTAACCGCTGGTCCTTAATGGTAACGGAGTAGATTCCGGGAAGGCAAACGTAGCAGGGGGCGGCAGAAAGTTAGGTAGGCGGATGAGATTAAGAAGTTTGCGGGGATACGTTGGCCGTAGCTGCCAAAGGACAGGGCTAATTGGAAATACATGAGAGAGCCCTTTGCACTGTAGTCGGCGTAGTCAGGCTGGTGGTGATGATGATGAAAGCCAGCGGAAACCTACTTACCTTGTTATGTTATTACACAATAGCTCAAGACCACTCGTGCTGTAATGCGTGGTGGAGGAATTACGCGATTGTGGACAAACATAGCTGTTTTTTTCTGCTTTTCTACTAAACACGTTACTAGCGCTAGTAACCACGGGAGCTGCCTCGTTATTCTTTCACACAAAGTCCAATTTGAATTTTGCATCGCAAGAAATTTATCGAGTGTGGTAGGTAATTCCAATAAATTATTGGTAAACTAGTGTTAAACTGAATAACTGCGTATGACAAGAAAGAAACGTCCTATCCACTTTAGTTACTCTGCTTGCGGCACCACTATATCGGAAGTCGAAAAATGCAAATATTTAGGCGTTTTAATAAATTCACAGCTTAACTGGAGCGACCATATTGATTACATCTGTTCATCTGCGTTAAAAAGCTTAGATTTTTGAAACACAAGCTCAAAGGAGCACCCACTCACGTTAAGCTATTAGCCTATAACTCTCTTATTCGGCCCAAACTTGAGTATGCGGCTATAGTGTGGGACCCGTACACCAAGAAATATATAGCAAAAATAGAAAACGTGCAAAGGCGGGCTGTGCGCTTCATTTACAATGAATTCAAGAGAACTGATTCCCCATCTGCTTTAATGGCCTCCAACGAAATTAAACCTCTTTATATAAGACGGAAAATTGGTCGATTAACGTTTCTTCATTCACTCATCCAGGGAAAGTTTGGAATTTCTTCTTCACCTTATGTTACACCTTCAACTACACGAAAAACCCGTCACCAACATACCCATGCCCTAACACCATATTTTGCGAAAACAAACTTGTTTAAATACTCATAATTTCCGCGCACAATGAGCGATTGGAATGCACTGCCTGAACAGATTGTCTCAAGTGACAGTTTTGAAAGAATTCTTAGCAATGAATTTTGATGTGCAGATTGATGTGCAATGTATTTCCTTTGACTTGTTTCGCTCATTTGTGTCATGTGTCAAGCCTTTTGTCTATGTAATAACTTTATGGCGTTTGTAAATATGCCTTGTTATCTGCCCTTCCTGCTTGGACCACATGAGGTCTGCAGTATTATGTAAATAAAAAAGGGAGTATAAAAAACAACGTGGAAGTTCTAATCATGCTGCCTTGAGAACCATATATTCCCAATCATTGCATTATCCAGCAGCCGCATTAGGATCAAGCTGGAGATGGGCACTTGACTGCCATGGTGACTAGGTGCTTTCCATGCGCTGCTACGGGCGTCTCCCTTTGCTTACACCACGTGTCGGCCAGTAAGCACGATGTCGTGGCTTCGAATCCAGCCGCAGTGGTCACATTTCGATGGATGTGAAACGCGAAAATGCGCTTGGACTCCGCGCGACTCACCACGCCAACATCATAACCAGCAGCCCTCCACAACTGTGTGCCTTATACGATACTGCGTTGATTCGGCACGTGAAAATTTTAAAACCATGCAGCACTACTGCAGTCTTAATAACATTCCTCTTGATGATTGTATAGTACAATCAATAAATGCACCTTACCAGTAATCACCTAAGAGGCTGAAATCCAACTGAAAACAGCGAAGCAAGGAACAAAAGGAAAACAATGGGGGCGACGTTTAGCGACAGGAAGAGAGCAGCGTGCATAAGAGGACAAACACGAGTTGATCATATCCTCTAGACGAGATCAAGAAGAGGGTCAGTCCGCCTTGAAGTTGCTTGTCGGCTATAAGGGTCGCTCTGTATTAATTTGGATCGTAAATTGTTCATTATCTTGCACTTATACCGCAGAGAACAGAGGGCTTTTTTTACACTTAGCGTCCTTCGAATAATGGCCGCTGCGGCCAGGACTCGTTCCCGCGACTCTGGGGTGAGCGGTCAAACACGAAAGCTCGTAAGCCACCACGTCTGAATAAAGGAAGCGGACACGGCAGGGCATGTTATGCAGAGACGAGACAACTGATGGTGCACTGGGCTTGCACAGAGGATTCTAAGAAAAGTGGGCGGGACACTTGAAATCCATCTGAAGGGTATGGCGCGAATACGCAATTAGTTAATTCCCATATATGCAGAAGGTCATCCTCTACATTCATAGATCACTGAAATTCCTCATACACATCCTAGAGCAACGGTGCAGCGGTTAAGCGATGCATCCTGCGATGGCGGGTGCTCCCAGGGGTGAGCCTTGTACGACCCAGGCTGTTCTTCCCGAGCGACCAATCATTCATTTAACTGCCACCTCCTACGCTGGGCAGTTTGCTCACCATTTGGTGAGCAGGTTGTGATGACGTCGCAAGGTCACGTGACATACGTGGCTCACCTGCCTCCTAGGTTGCTCTCTGAGGACTACCTGCCAGAGCCATGCTCGCGAGTTTTTGCTCACAACGCGAGGAGACGATGCCGAGTAGTGGGGATGTGCGTCAAAACGGCTCCGGACAAATTCTCTGCGGGGTCCAAAATATAAGTGGAGAAGATTTGTGAAGTCATTTGGCACCCGTGGATAGCAGCTTTATCCAGGCGGGCCAATTGTATGGCACTTTACGGGACTTGTTCACCAAGTGCGACGGTCGAGCTAGGCCTCTTAGGTCTAGCCACGAGTACGAGCCGGGCGCACGCAACTCACCGACGGCAATGACGACTACGAGGGGCTACGACCCGGAATCTATGCAAGTCGTGGAAATACAGTCTCCGGAGAAAAAAAAAAGACATCCCGTCCTCGACGATTTCACCGAATACAACATCAATAAGTGGTTGGAGAAGATTGAAGCCACGAACCGGGAGCTGCTGCGCTGCGGCAGCGTGAACGCCAGTAGCCGTCCTGCCGCGCCGGAGGTGCAGCAGCCGAAGCCGTCGCCTCGCCAGACATGGAAGCCGGCGGTCGTTCCAAACTTCCGGAAAGAAGACTCCCTGATTATAATCAAGCTAGAGACACGCTCAACTTAGCCGACTACAAAGGAAAAAAGAAATTTGGAGCAGCCATCTTCGCAGCTGCGTGGATACCTTAAGTTACGAATGAGCTCTCCTTCTGGCCTGCCTGGTACCGAAACATCATTATAATAGGCATACAAAATCCACTATACATAAGACAGGTATTCGCCGTAGAAAGTTTAACATCGACGGCAAGATGCGTGCGGTTCAGACGTACCTGACACCGTCTGAAGACTCCAGCCGCGGGGTTATCCAAGTGGGCTCCGAAGTTGCCGACAAAGACGTTTCCGAAGTCATGCATTCACGCGAGGCCAAAGTTGGTTTGGTTGGTTTATGGGGGTTTAACGTCCCAAAGCGACTCAAGCTATGAGAGACGCCGTAGTGAAGGGGTCTGGAAATTTTGACCACCTGGGGTTCCTTAACGTGCACTGACATCCCACAGCACACGGGCCTCTAGAATTTTGCCTCCATCGAAATTCGACCGCCGCGGCCGGGATCGAACCCGCATCTTTCGGGCCAGCAGCCGAGTGCCATAACCACTCAGCCACCGCGGCGACCGAGGCCAAAGTGATCGGTGTGTGAAACGTAGGCAAGTTCAACGTCATGGCGCTCACATTCGAGGGACGTATAGTGCCTTTCAACATGTTCAACTTTCAACGTGTTCCGGTCCGTCTCTGCCGGAAGACAACCCCGGCCTGCACCCTATGCGGTTTCGTCGGACGCAAGGAAGACGTTTGCCCGAAACCACAGGAAAACCGCTGTCGTGCCTGCGGTAAAACCATCCCAGAGGATGGACACGAATGCTTGCCTCAGTGCCTCACCTGCGGAGAATCCCACCTCATGGGCCCCAAGGAGTGCGCTGGAAAATACAGACACCCCATCTCCAGCGGTGCCGCTGGAGCGACTGGTGCGGGACGAAAGTTCAAACCAAACAGCAGCAACCAACCGAAGAAAATCTCCCCACCCGCTGAACCGAAGGGAGGGGGAGGAGGCAATCGCTCAGCAGTCATGACCGGAAATAAGCAGGGGACGCCGGCTGCTGCTGCCGCCGTAGCCAGTGCACCCATAAACCATAGCAAGATGAGCTGGAGCAGCGTAGCTATTTCCCCCCCTCCCTCATTGGCTGATCAAACACTTAGGGCCGAAAATTTAAGAGCAAAACAGGAAGTGGAATAGCACTTAACGCGTTGTGCAGCCATTGCCGTACGCCCGCAATGACCACCTCCCCCTCTTCTTCGGAGGAGAAGATGGAAGAGGAAGATCCGAGCCTTTCCTCCGCGGGAGCGCAAAACAGGGCGAACGCCAACAACTTTGGTTTTCTAAGCGAAGAAAAGGTTGGAGGAATTGCTCGAGAGGACAAAGAACTGGGAGCGAGACTGGAACAGAAATTTGAAGCGCGGTTAGCTGTAATCGAGGAAAACGTAGAACAAAGGATCGAAGTGCGGGTTACGCAGACAGAGCTAAATCTCGAACAAAAGATCGACCGGACGATAGAACAACAAATTGCGGAAATGAAAGTAAACGTAGAACAATACATTCAGGGAGCGATAAAAACTATTCAAGGCTCGGTAGAGCCAGTTCTCTACAAGCTGCAGTGCTACGGAAAAAAAATTGACAGGAAATTTTAGGAAATGGCCGAACAGCCCAGAGCAAAAGTGGTTAAAATTTTCAGCAAATAGAGCAGCAAACGCACAGTAATAGAGCACACCCACGAAGAGGCTGCCTTCAAAACGTCGTCCACGTAACACTTAATCAATATGTCTTAACGCGACAAAAGAAATTAAAAATCATACAACGGAATTGCAGGGGGTTTAAGAAAAAAGAAACGCTACAGCACTACATTGACGCGTTAGACAGAACTCCAGAAATAACAGCTTTACACGACGTAGGTACAGAAGCCAAACTCCGGTCGTACAGTACCCACCAAACGAGTCCGTCCACCTGCATCACCGTCCAATAAAGAAAGCACGGCTGTAACGATATAGTTGGATTTCAGAGAAGACATCGGGTACATTTAGCCAGCTCTGCCAAAAAAAATGGTCCTGCAAAGGTGCGTTCGTTCTGAACATCTACAGCAGACAGCACCAACGCAATGCCACGTTCGACAAAATCTTCCACAAAGCGACGCCAATAGCGAGCGCATAGCCTTTAGTGGTGGACGGGAACTTTAACGCGTACAACTACCAATTGGGATATCATAAACAGGACATTAAAGGCAGGGAATTAGCCTCAAACATAGCCGACGCGGCATTAACCACCCTCAATGACCCGCTGTGCCCGAATAAAATAGGAAATAGCGTCTCCCGAGAGACGTGCCCGGACCTCTCGCTAGTCCGGAACGCTAAAAATTACGAATGGCACAATACAGAAGAAACTCTCTGCAGTGACTACTACATCGTACAAATCACATTAGAATCAAACAAAATGCGAAAAAGGCGGAAAGAGGCTTTCCTGACCTTTTGGATAAAGTTAAGGAAAGTTAAGGGAAAAAATTACGTGCGGGGTAGTATAGCGCCACTCACCCGCAGAAAACTATTGGACGTTGGGAGCAATTCGGATTCAGCGATTAGTAAAAAACAACAACAAATAGTATGGGTGCCCGGTGTTACGTTTGGAGACGCCAACATGCCAAGAATATTCAAGCCACTGGGAATCATCAATCTACCGAGGCTTCTAAGGGCCGTCGATGTGGTTGCAGCGCTACGAGTGCAGGTGGTGGCGTCTACAAGGGTCCTCCCCCCCCCCCCCCCCCCCCCTGCTGTTTACGGGGTGAAACGGCTCCCCGCTGTCTGAGAACGGCTTTGGTGAACCTGTCTTTTGTTCTCAACACCGGACCCACCCGGGACATGTTTCTCCCGGAGGGGACGACGGGGGAGCCGGCGAGCGGCGGAACTGCAAATGAGCCGTGACAAATGCGGCCGGGTTTGACTAAGCCAACGTCTCCGGAATCCTCGTGCTTCGAAAACAACTTCGTCTTAGACTGTGCTTTCCCACGCTCTACGTGAAAGCTTCTGCGAACTGCGGTGGGATCCATTCGCCCCCACGCTACCGCTGTGAAGTGCAGGTGACTGACCTTCGACGCTCTCAATGGGACCCCCTTCGGGCTATTCATCACTGAAGCCTGGACAGCGCGGACACTAATCTGCCAGAAGTGGCAAGAGTGTGTGGCTGGGGGCGGACCCGGAAGACTGGACACGTGATCTACATCACAGTGATTCGACGCATTTTTAATGAACTAGATTCCCAAACTAGGGACCTGGGGACAGCGGACCCTATTTAAGCAGCGATCTGGCGTGTGTT
Organism: Amblyomma americanum; assembly: GCF_052857255.1. Taxonomy (NCBI): domain Eukaryota; kingdom Metazoa; phylum Arthropoda; class Arachnida; order Ixodida; family Ixodidae; genus Amblyomma; species Amblyomma americanum. The sequence continues at coordinate 183,776,037 of NC_135498.1, read as the reverse complement.
CGCCAGCTCCCGATTCACTCTTTCAATCTTTGTATAAATGTAAATAAACCCTTCAGGCTCTTCTTCACCTCGAAGACCCTCTCATCTCTTCGTCAACCCCACTACAGCAGTCTCCCGATCAGGAACCCGGGGACACCGACCTTGGCGAGAGACGGCACAGGCGAACCAGGGGCCCGCATCTAACAACTGGTGGCAGCGGTGGGATCGAAGCGGAATCCCCCAACACCGGTGGCCTGCTACGGGACAGAAGCCCCATACATAACACCGGTCACCAGAGGGTTGATGGGAACGGGGCCACTGACGCCGCTGCCCGAGCGTTCCCTCCTCCGGGTTCGACTCAATCCTTCGGTTCTGCCACGGCAATCATACGAAACCCGATAATCTTTTACGCGGATATTGCAAACAATCTACGCCCCTGAAGGAGCGTACACACAGTACACGCCATGGGTGTTGACAGAACCGAGGAGTGCCATTTTAGACGGGTCCAAACCGGGTCTTTCTTAAATCCCACCGTACTAAAAGACGTGGATCCTACATTCACGGGCAGGTGCAAATTCTGCGGTCAGTATGCTTACCTATACCACAAGGTGTGGGCCTGCCAGTACAATACACATATAGCCGTTATACGTCAGCCAACTAGGGAGGGCTGGGAGGCGGCCCTATCCAGCTCGGACCTGGAGGCCCAGCTGGCCCTGGTCCAGAGAGCACGGGCAGCAGCGGCGGCCAATGGCGTCCCGGAATAGGGACTGCCACCAAGCGCCACAACCATCCCCACCTCCCGTTCTCAATTTAAAACATTGTAGCAATAAATGTTTTCTCCTCCCTCACAACGCCCACAACGCCGACACCTGATTTTCTGGAGAACGAGGTCTTTAACACTGTCGCGTTGAAAATTACCATCGGCGATGCTATTGCTGAACACGAACAATTCAACGAAAAGCTACCCCCGCGGCGTAGTCTCTTCTGCTCATTTTCACAGCACACTCTATTCTTTGATGTTGGACTTAGCGAACAAGCTGTTAATCCGTTGGTCCACGGCGACTGCGTCGACGATAAGGGCAAGGCCAAGGGGGCAGCAAGTCCGGGTGCTTCCCTTTTGAGCTTGCGATACTTCAGAACATATGCTGCGTTCATCTGGTGACGATATTCGGTTGCTCTTCGCGTTCCACTCCACGTACAGGTGTATTTTGCCGTCGCCGACGGTTCTTATCTAGTTTACGAGCACGCCGTATCTCGGGCGCTGACTGCGGCTGATCCGACAGTCCCTCGTGCGCCATGGCGATGGAGCTGCATTCCCCGCGCGTCCTCCGCGCTCCTCGTTTCCTTGTTTATGCTACTACATCTTGGCCAATCCCCCATGTGGGTAAGGGCCATGTTTTAAGAGGAAGAAGAAGCGTGAGGTGCGCTAGCGTTGTTTTGCAGCTGGACGGTCGTTCGCGGTTGGCCGAAGGCCATTGCGGTTGAGTTCAAGAGTAGAAGGAAAACGTAGCGCGGGACAACATAGTATCGAAAAATGAGGCTAGGAAATAGGGGAGAGGGGAAAAGGCTGGGCGCAGCTTGCACCGGACGCGGCTTATGAGGGGTCAGTAAAAGAGGCCTTTGTCGTGCAGTGAACATAGCCGGACTACTGATGATGAACCCTCCAGCACTGCGTAGAGGAGAGCCTCGGAAAGAGAGCAATTGCTGGCGCTGGGGTACTCACCTGGCGCAGCTGGTGAAGAACGGCATGCCGAAGCACTGGTCGGCCGGCCGCCGGGCACCCAGGCAGCTGTGGGCGCAGTGCTTCAGCGAGGTGAACCGGTTGGTGCCGCGGTTGCAGGAGTGCACAGCGTCGGTGGCCGTCTCGACGCAGGCGTCAGTCGAGTGCCGGTAGTGGAACTCGCGCTGGGGGCTCTGGCACACCGTGTAGAATACGTCGCCGCACATGGGTCGCGCCTGCGCCAGCAAAGAGCGTCCGTCTCGAGTCATCTGTCGCTAGATTCGCTCATAGGTGTGAGACGGTAAGCTGGCCGCCTCGTGTACTGAACGAATGGGAGTCGGTAACGCAGGAGCCGAAAACGCGAGTGGCAGGACATTCTCATGCCCAGAGCAGGTAATGGGTGGGTCTGTCGTAGTGACAGTGTGTGGCCAAAGGAAAAGATAAGCCTAGCGATCTACTCGTCAAACCCCTATCATTGTGTGACGAAGGCCTCCTGATCAACAAAGCAGGAGCAGGCAGGAGCTTGCCACTCTACCGGCCCCACACCCCTGTCTATTTCGAAAGGGTCATACCATTCGTAAAATTTAGACGGCAACACTCATTGCACAAGCACTATATTACGCCGCTTCATATCTGACCCTTCCTGACCGAACTGTCCTCAAGAAGACGCAGATCTTGCACACTGCCTCCTCTACTCCTTTGTTGCTCTTCAGCCCTGTTCAACTCTCCTCCCTCAGCCCCCGTCTTCTCCTGGAATACCTGACTGGGCTCTTCGGCCTGCTGCGTCCTCATTCATCATGAGCAGTTGATTTCGGATCTGAGTGTTTTACTGCTGGTCAGCGGGCAGCAGTGGCTCAAGTGGAATGATAGCCAAGTTCGGAAGGAGCGAAAACTGCGCGAGTTGGTTAAACACATGGGAAGAAAAACTTGTGTCATGTGGCATAAGCGAAGAGTCCTTCGCGTACGCTCACCTTTTGCTGACATGCACTTCGCTACTCGCTTAATCACTACTCCCTTTATCAGTGCCGCTCTAACCACACAAATACTCATTAGCAGAAGTCGTAGGCTACCACATTAAGTGAACGATCACACGACATATATATAAAGCACTGCTTTAACCAAGCAGTACGCACGTGCCTGCGTGGCCTAGGGCTAGCGTTACTCACTCGAAATCCAAGGGACAGGGGTTCGATTCCCTGCGAAAATTGGAGCGTACACGACGCAAGTGGCTAAATGACGCCACTCGGGCTTGCAAAAGCTCACAGATGGAGTAAAACTTCGATACCAAAATGTGCGCGCATGCATTAGTCGAGCATGCGAAATGTCAGAAATTATTAATATCACTTCCGATAATGGCGGCGATCCAGAAAAGCGACGCATTTTTTTATTGCTGCGAAGTAAAGAACGGTACCCCACATCACGCATGTTTTGTTGGCGTAACGAGCCTCCCAATATTGTCAATGTGCCTAGATATTGTGGACGCTTAATTCATCGCTGAAGCATACACCTGGTGTGTCCGGAAGGTATCTTCTGGATATTGGAGCCCTCGGTGGCATTTCACTTGAGTACAGGCTCATATTTGGTTCGACATAAAAGCTGAGCTTAATGATCAGCTCAGTCGTCAGTCAGTGTCGTTATATTTCCTTTCTTATTTTGTATTTTTCTCTTCGGTGCTGTGTCGGCCGGGCCTAGCGCAAAGTACGTTTTAGGCAACGTGGGAAAGCGAAGGGCATGATTTCGAGACGGCCTTCTCCTGCAGTGGCCTTGACCTAGCTTATAATTTTGAATGCATCGCTATTGAGTTGTAATTGTAAATGATTAGAACCTACATGAATAGGAGGAACCACCAATAAGTCGGGAATGCAAAAGTTAAAAGGTGCAACAGATTTTACTTGAGAGGGCAGTTCTTGAAACTATATCGCCCAGCTACATTCCTGTCGCAAAGCTGCTGCCTGGTAACTTTTTTTTACGAGGGCGTTTCGAAACTGGGAAAGGGCCAAGCAAAACTCACCGGGTGCTGGAAGGGGAAGGCCATGTGTTCCTCGCTGCCCTCCTCGGCCTCGATATGCTCGTTGTCGCCAGGCGGCGCCTGAGAAGTGAGCGGGGACAACGCCGAGTGCATTGTGCTCCTGTGGCGCTGGCTGCTCGTCATCCGCTCCCAGATCTTCGTTTGAGCCGTGGACGTCGGGGCCCTGGGCACAGTCAGGTCACCCCGCGTCGAAGCCGCCCTACTGTTGGTTGCGGTGAGCCCACTCATGCGCCGTTCGTAAGGCCGCTTGGTGTGCTGTGCCAGTTCTTGGCCGGTCGGTGCGGGGTGAGCCGTGACCACCTTCTGAGGCCCTAGCTGGTTAAACTGTCCGACGGGGGCAGCGGCCATCATGCGGTTCATCCGTACCATGACGGAGATGGAGAGAAGCAGCACGGACGTCACCATCACCGCCATCAGGACGACGGACACGCAAGTCGCCCAGGACACCTGCTGCTCTTGCGGCTTAGGCGCCGTCGCGTGGCGGTGGCCGCGGGTGTTTCGCGGCTCCTCGCCACTTCCAGAGCTGCCATCGGAAGGGCGACCGCTGCTGGTGCTGCCGCTGCTGCTATAGGCGGCGCTCTTCGTTGAGCCGCTCGAGGAAAGCACCGCTGTGCTGACCGCACCGGTGTCTTGCTGCACCGAAGTGACAGAAGGGCTGCCCGGAGCAGCTTGGTGGCTCCAGGGAGGAAGCGGATCTTGGATCTGCCTTTGGACCAAAGGTCGGCAGTCGCTGCTGTTGTCGACGCCTTCTTGTATAGCCGACCAAGGATTCTGCGTGAAGTGCGGGTCTGCGACCCAGCTGTAGACCATTTGCGGGTCTCTCTCATCGACTGGGCACAATTCGAACCCTTGGCTGCGTTCGTACAGCGGATAGGAGTAGTTCGGTCCTTGCCCGGGAAACTCCTCTGCCGACATCAGGTACGCGGCGTTGTCGAACGCCTGTGAACGCCGTGGGCTGGCTCGTTCCTGGTAGGTCATGATGTCGCCGTCGACGGTTTAGAAGCCTGTAAAGCGATTCAAGGTGCCGCTGTGGACGGACGTTGGTGTGTCGTTTGTAGAATGGAACTGCTCCGCCGCGAGAGACGATTTGCTCTTTGTCTTCATCCCTCAGCGTCTTCGTGGCTAAGAGCCAGGAAAGGTGTGAGCTATTGTGGGCTTGTTACTGTCATATTTTTGTTTGAAACACAAAAGAACCCACTTGAAATTGGTAAGAGACACAGGGCAGACTGGGAACTGTCGCCAGAGAAAGCATAATTCGTGGTTGCTTCAAAAGGCAAGATAGAAGTAGGAGAGAGAGAAAGCTGAAAGGAAGGGGTGATGATGATAATGATAGGAACATTTTAATTGCAGCTAAAATGAGTGGTTGGTCCCCTATTCTCGGAGTATGTTGGATCTTGCAGCCGCTCTTGCCCTCTCGGTCAGCTCCTGCTGAACTTCCTGATCTGAGCTGGACAGCATTTCCTCCCATCGCTCAATCGTCGGTTATTCTATCTTTTCTATTTCTGCGTTGTCTTGACGTGACCATATCATGTAGTATAGGTCTGCTTCTATGCCACAGTCGGCGCATTGTGGCTCGTAGTCTTCTGGGTAGATTGCATGGTCTTTTTAGGCTTGAGTATGTGTCTTCATTCTTCTCAGTAGTATTTTTTTTCCTGCTGTAGTTTTTCATCCGGTAGTACGTGCTCCTTTCTGCCTAGCCTTTAGTTATATAATTTCTGGGAATGTTGATAGTGGGTTTGAGTAGTTATGTTCGTCCGTGTCTCGGGGTGCTTGAGGTAGGAGTGCTCGGGCTGCGGCGTGTGCGCCTTCGTTCCCCTCTAGGAACCGATACGCTGGTGTCCATACGAACTTTGCTTGCCTTTCGGCTTCCTTGATGTCCTTCAGGTTGATAATGGCTGCCTACCTTATCCTGCCCCTGATGGTGTTGCTGCATTCTTCTTGCGAATGCGTCATTATCATTCGTGTTCTCCTGTGTGGTAACTGCGAGCTCAATGGCTGCCTCCTCCGCTTGGATTAGATTTCTGTTCCTAATTGATGCATTGTTTGAAGTTACATCCCAGTCTATGATTGCTGTGCGTCACGATGCTTCCAACTGGCCCTGCCGCGTCTGTGTATAATCTGTTTCTGTCGTTCTTCCATGTTTTTTTTTTTGTGGCTTGTGCTCTGACCTTTCTTCTTCCTCCGTGGTGTACCGGGCGCGTGTTGTTTGGCATGGGCTTTACTCCTATGCTGTCCTAGGTTAATCGGAAGGGTTTTCCGGTTGCCTACTCTGCACGGGGAGAGAAGGATGAAAGGGAAACTAAATATAAAACAAGTGATGACACTCGCCATGCGAAAAATACAGTAAACGACTGCATGAAGAACCTACAAAGAAAGGAGGCAGGATTTACCATAAATAAAATACTCAGGAAAGCAACCAGGCGTAAATAACACTCAGGAAAGCGAAATGAACGAAACAGCACTAACGAAAACATAGCTAAGTCGAGAAGAGTTGGTATACAGATGTTGCAGCATTGAACAATGCGAGAAATTTTAAAAACCTGATGGCAGCTTAACTCGAGTAAGGTCAAGAATGCGGAAATATGAAGATGGCGACAAATGTGGACAGTAATTCAATCGCATTGTCAGCAACTGAATATTGGAAATGACGCCGACAGTGACGACTAGAGAAGGGCTCGAGTTAGCATTTGGTAGGATTGAGGGATATTAGCCACTTGTTACGCCAATTAAGTACTCTGTCAAGGTTTGCCTGAAGACTAACTTGATCACGAAAATCACTATCAGTGCGGTAAATCACACATAGGAGAGGACCGGGGACAAATCATTGCGGAACGCCTGATGTGACTGGGAGGGAGTTAGAATGGTGACCTTTAACAAAGAGAGACTCAGAGAGAAATTTTCTCTAAGAAAACCATGCGAAACCCGATTTTTTCCGACGCTTCCACTCAGAGACTCACAATGGCATTGCGCATAAACGCCCCTCTTCCCCCCCTCTTTTCGCTGAAACGTCCCCTCTAAGAGACACTCACAAATGTTCTACTGCGGCCACCACGTATCTATGGAGGCGACATACAGAACGCGCCCGTATGCCATGCGATATCATTGCCCGCCAAAGAGCCCCAGGTGAAAAAAGGGGCTTTGGAGCGGCAACATGGACTAGAGAGGAAAAGACAGCACAGAGCGCCACTTGCAATTTTGGCGCTTTGTGCGGTGCTTTCCTCTCTAGTCCATGCTGCCGCTAGAAAGAACCCTTTTTGACCTGGGAGAGAGGAAAACACAGCATAGAGCGCCTGCTTTTTCTGTGTCCTGCGTTTTGCCGCGCCGAAGCACCTGTCTTAAAAGGAGGCAGCCAACTGGCCTACAGTACCACCCTTGTAAATTCCTGGTGGTATAACTTGATCGACCTCTATAGCATCCTCGTAACCATGTGCAGCTTTGGAACGTTAAACTGCGCTTTCCATAACCACACGAACCTCACCCTGGAGCGGAGCACACCTACAAACGAATAAAAGTCGATGCAGATGAGTAGTGGGCCTCCGCGCTCTTCTACAGTTGCTTAGATGGTGACTTAGCGCACTAATTGTAATGTACTTACGAAAAGTTCGGCGCATGTAGGTAGTACGCATCTCGCTCCTTGAGGGGTACTCCTGGCCGGTGACTTCGACTCTCTAAATTTAAAACGTTAGCTGTAGATGGCGCAAATAGGCGTCAGCCAGCTCGTGTTCCCCGCACGCGAACACAAATCATGTCCTGACTTGCTTGTAACACAAGAAAACTCTAAGAGGACATGGATACGTATGTACATACGATGAGTTTAGGGTACCCCTCTAAGGTGGAGTAGATTCAAACTAGAGGCTAATTGCACATCGGCATCGACATGAGTGCAACTACGCGGCTACTAAGGAAAACTACACGCGCTTTCAGAAGCGTCGTAGTGGAAAAAGTTCGTCGTTGTCTGGGGAACGCGTGGAGCGATGTCCTGCCATAACGACGCATCAGGGAGTAGCTTCGCAGATAATGCAAAAACGTTTACGTGGGCCATACGGGAAAACGAAAAATTGAATGTGTAAAAGAACGCTCTATAGCTACAAGGAGATTTAGTACAGCTGATACGTACTAGAGTAGATGCATATAGAGTATTAGAGAAGTCTCCTGCGCATGTGCAGTGACAAGGGCGGAGCCAGGTGAGGCTAACTGCACGTGCGCAGCCGGCGTCCAGTGATCCAGCCGCACAGTTATTAACTTATCAAAAAGAAGGAACCGGGATCGTTAGGGGCCAGATGGCAGTCTGTCACTAAGTTACAACGACAAGTTTTGAATAAGTCAAATCAAATCAAATCAAATCCTTTATTCAAAATTTTTTCCACAATCAGCCAGGAAAAAAATACTGGGACAGGAGCAAAAAAAAGTTTGTTTTGTGCTTTTTTTCAAACAGTGCCTTTCCGAACAACTGATGTGACGCACCCAGAGTACATCGAAAGGTCTGTCCGTTCCTGCTTAGACTGCTGATCTTCTTTACAAGAGGTGTACTTTTTCGCAGACGGAGCTTGCACAGGCTTCTTAAACTCACTTTATTCATGTGCCGCTTTGCGTCAGAATTTAAGGACGCATGACACCACGGAAGTGATGATTATGGTAATGATGATTATGGATTTTTATGGCGCAGGTGCAGCTGAGGCCAAAGAGCGCCATGGCACAAGGTAGTTTTCATTGCACAAGGTGGGGTCAAAGACCCATTTCCCAAGCGTTTCACCCTAACGGAGTCGAGCACCAGACCAGGGGGTACCCGGTGGGTACCCGGCGGCACTGGGGATCGAACCCTGCACCTCCCGCATGCGAGGCGAATACTCAAAGACTTGGCCACCGGTGCGGTGACACCACGAACGTTTCATAGCAGTTTGTCGAAAGAAAAACTAAAGGAAATAAATTAACTTTCCGTGCGGCTTATTTGCGCATACGAAAAGATGTATGCACTAAACGACAAGGAGGGCAGTGTCATGAGCAGTATAGATAAGATAGTTAAACCAGCTGTAGACTTTTACATGCAAACCTCTACAGCAGCCAATGTAACCAGGACGTTAATGAGAGAGGCGCGGTAGTGCACAGCAGTTGGAGATCTAGCCAGTAAAAAAAGGAAATAAAGAAAGCCTAAGGAGCCATGCAAATTGGGAAAGCGGATGACGAGGGTTAAGTAACCCCCAATATCGGAAGAAGGACGGTGGGGGGGGGGGGGGGGGGGGGGGATTGTGCTAGAAAAGCTAGCCGCCCTGTATACTCATTGTTTTATGATCTCGAGCGTACAACAAAACTGCAAACTCCTAGCCTCCCTTACGAAGACAACGCAATAGTGTTAGAATTCACTCGGCCCTCCTTCGCAACTCCACAAGCGCTTACGATACGCAGGCATCCATCTCGGAGCCTCGTTCTTTCTGAGAAGCGCTCCTTCGCCGCACCTCTATCCCCAAAGTCACGTCATTCACCCTGTTAAATGACCACGCGTCAACCAAGAAGTAGAAGCTTTCCGCACGCTCTGACTGCTGTGCAGCTCACACCCCGCCAACCCCTCGACTATACCTTGCTCTCATTGGGTGACTGTGGTGTGACGCCACGACCTCTGCCGACCAATCCTGAATTTGTGTGACAACGCGCACGGCTTTTCATCAGAACGTCAGCTATAACGCTGTCGCGTTAACAAAACTTAATTTCGGAGGATTGTCAGGCAGGGAGACACAATCTCTCCATTGAGAATACCTTAGAAATCTTTGTTTTTCTGGAAAAATTGCTTTGCCAAGTCACTCATGGATAAAGTGCAAATCGTAATCAATCTTTTCTCAACCTGTGCCTATTTCACGTCCACGTCACTGCGCTATTCTGATAATTAACCGATTTATTAGGCAGTGCAGAACCGTGGGTCTAAAAAATAATACGCAGAACACCAAGGTAATGTTCAACAGTCTATCAAGGGAACAGCAGTTCACAATTGGAAGCGAGGTGCTGGAAGTGGTAAAGGTTTACTTAGTGCCGGTAGTGACAGCTGGTCCGGATCACGAGAAGGAAATAGCCAGAAAAATAAGAGTGGTGTGGAGCCCATTTGGCAGGTTCTCTCAGATCATGAATGGAAGTTTACCAATATCCCTCAAGAGAAAAGCGTATAATAGCGGTATCTTACCGGTGCACAGCTATGGGACAGAAACCGGGAGGCTAACAAAAGGGTTGAACTTAAACTGAGGACAACGCAGCGAGCTATGGAAAGGAAAATGATAGCTGCAACTTTGAACGACAAGAAGATGAGAGAGCGGGTGAGGAAAAAAAATACGGGTTAATGACCTCCTGGTCGAAGGCAAGATAACCGATGGTCGTTAAGGGTAACGGACTGAATTCCAAGGGAAGGCAAGCGTCGCTGGAGATTAAGAATATTGCGTGTCTAAAGTGGCCGTGGCTGGTGGCACAGAACAGGGTTAACAGGAGAGAGCGATTCGGTCCAAGACCCTTTTCGCAAGCATTTCGGAAATCTTGGGCTCATTAGAAAACCGGTCGGTGCCCGGTGGAACTTAAGATCGAAACCAGCATCTCCCGAATGCGAGGCGTATGCTTTAAGCCACAGCTTCGGTTTTGTCCTGGACTGGGTGTAGTCAGGCTAATGGTGATGATGAAGACACAAAGTTAATGACCTAAAACAAGGGAAACGTCCCCGTGACCGGTATGGCAGAAGTTCACCTCGTTACCATGTTATCTCGCCAATTAAAGCACGAAAAACGGTCCGAGGTCCCCTTTTGAAAATACCAGCGGTGGTTGGAAGCCGTCATTAATAACCGGCTACAAGCTGCGGGACTGGATTAAACAAATTATTCTTCCCCCTTTCAAGGTGCTGAAGCGCCCCCGTAGGATCCCCACCTTGTGACTACTCGCCGGGTAAGTCAAAAACAAGGAAATCTTCGGTCGACATTTTCGCTACGGGAAGTTGCTGCACCTGTTCGTTCACGACCGCCGTTACCTCGAGCAAAGCCACGACGATCTTGGGGCTATGTGCAGTGCTAGAATGTCCTAGGCCTTCGTAGGCACACACATAGTTCCCGCACTCGCCCACTTTAAAACACAGGACGCAGCATGGTCCGCCAGCGTACAATCAGAGGATAACTGCACGGCTGCCAACGTTCTGTGCGGCCAGGTGTGTCCACAGATGTCGCGCGCAGATCTGCTCCGGCTAGAAGACGCCGGCCAAGGTCTTGCCCTTAAAGACGTACTTCGATCGGCAGTCGCACCGCGGGACGGACAGATGCAGTGCTCTCATTCGAACGCCAAGACGGAATCGGCGACCGCTACACCGTTACAAACATTCTAAGTCCCGAATATGTTTTTCTCATTGCGATCCAAATGCACTGGATAAATAATAAAAAATTGACTTTATTTACACTGCCAGGTGGGAAGTCCCGGGCATGCAATGGGTGTAAAACGGCAGTACTGCCAATGTGCGGTGTCTTACATCACGACGCAGAGAATGCAGGGCGGCCTGGCAACGCAAGCACAAATTGATTTTTGGGGAAAAGAAATGGCGCAGTATCTGTCTGACATCTCGGCGGGCACCTGAACCGTGCCGTAAGGGAAGGAATAAAGGAGGTCTGAAAGAAAAAAGGAAGAAAGAGGTCCCGTATAGTGGAGGTCTCCAGAATAATTTCGACCACCTGAGGATCTTTACGTGCACTGACATCGCACAGCGCACAGGCACCTTTGTGTTTCGCCTCCATCGAAACGCGAGCACGTGGCGGTGCTGGTTCCTTTGCGATTGAAAGGGAAGAAATAGGGGTGGGAGGGGAGAAGGCCGGCCATGTCTTGTTTCTCACCTGCCACTAAGCTTAGTAATTCAGTGTGCTCAGCCAGACCGAGACGCTGGAACGGATCCTGCAGCGTAGCGTCAGGCGTAGTCAGCTGTTGTTGCCCTTGAAGCAATGGCACATACCGGGGGATTGGCAAGAGATCGGTTATTGTTGTGGCATCAGAGTTCGATGCAAACGCCACGGGAGGGAGACGAATTTCCTCGTCTCGGGGCGCAGCGTAGCGTCGGCGCATGCCGGAGTGAAAACGAGTAGCGTTATCAGACTACACCAGCAGTAAAGTTACACCTCAGCCGATCATTAACACACACTAAGTAATATATTGTTTTAGCAGTGTCTCTGATTGCTGTGAAAATTCATCGTTAGTGAGGTCATTAGAATCGGACGAGCTGAGGAAGAGGAGGAACGGGAGGAAAACTTTATTCGTCGGCAACATTGGCCATGATTCCACTTCCCTCAAGTTGTCTTTACTGAAAACCTTTTATCGAACATCGGTGTGGATCTCAGTTTTGTGCGTATAGTCGGTTAAGGAACGTCCCGTGTGTATATCGCTTTCGATTATATTTTCCCACCTAATGCGAAGCATCTACCTGCCAGGGCATTAACTGCTCTCCTCTCTGATCACCTTGATAATTTCCCGTACCACCACACTGTGGTTGCTACAGATGCATCTGGGGCTGGCCAGAAGGCAGCGGTCACTAATATTTCAGTCTCTCTCCTGGAGCTTTTCGGCTCAAGTCCCAGATTACACACCGATATTTCTAGCGCAGTGTATGGCTCTTGGGCTGGCTGCTTTAAAAATTCCCTGGAATTTGTGCTAAATCACAGGCGATCTTCCTCTCAGACTGCCTCTCTGCTCTGCTGGCGCTGGAGTCCACACGGGATGCTCTTCTGAGCTGCTCACTAAATACTTTTAGTCCTGGATGGGTTAAAGAGGTGGGCTTCATTTGGATAACAGGACAATGCTGTATTTTTAGAAACGATGCAGCAGACTTCTTGGCAAAATCAGCTAGCTCTCAATGCACCTGTCTCCTGTAGCATCCCTAACGTGGTTTGCGCCTCAGAGAAAGAGGCACCTAGAAATTCTCATTACTAAGTTGGCGCCCACTTTGTTAGTCCCGCTTATTCTTCCCTTCGGTGCGAGCGCCAGAGGTTTTGCATTGCATTAAGTTTGCGAATACCTCCCCGATTACATAATAGCTACCGGCAGATTCCCTTGTTAACTGTGTCCAAAATTTCCGCATTCAAAACGTCTCTAAGAAATTCTGATGTATGCAATTATATTAACTTGTCTCCTTCTTTTTCTTTCTTTGTTACTTCATCTTTGACTTATTACCCAAAGTACTACTGGTGCTAATAATTAGCTCAGCACCAGTTTACCGTCTTCTCTTGGCCCTCCTCGCTGAACCCAGGCCTATCCCCCGTCGGTGGTATGTGTCATGTCACTGAGGCAACAGCAACAACAACGACAACGGTTGGGAAATGGCGGGTTGTTGGTCGCACTAGGTGGCCGGAAGCCCCCGGCTCTCGGCGGCCCCTTTCGTCCGCTCGACGGCCCGGAGTTGTACCCTCCTGTCGGAGCTAAGCAGCACGGCCTCCCATTGCTCGGAAGTAAGGAGCTGACCCAAGTCCGGAGGATGCTGGTCTTCGGACATTTCCAGAGTCATCATCATCATCAGCCCTACTCCACCCACTTCAGGGCAAAGGCCTCTCCCATGTCTCTCCAATTAACCCTATCCTTTGCCAGCTGCATCCACCCTTTGCCTGCAAACTTCTTAATCTCATCCGCCCATCTAACTTTCTGCCGCCCCCTGCTACGCTTACTTTCTCTTGGAACCCACTCCGTTACCCTTAAAGACCAGCGGTTATCTTGCCTTCGCATTACATGCCCTGCCCAAGCCCATTTCTTTCTCTTGATTTCGACTAGGATGTCATTAACCCGTGTTTGTTCCCTCACCCACTCTGCCCGCTTCCGATCTCTTAACGTTACACCTATCATTTTCTTTCCATGGCTTGCTTCGCTGTCCTTAACTTAAACTGAACTCTTTTCGTTAGCCTCCACTTTTCTGCCCCGTAGGTGAGTACCGGTAAGGTTATGCTGTTGTACACTTTCCTCTTGAGGGAAATTGGTAAACTGCCACTCATGATCTGCGAGAATTTGCCATATGCGCTCCACCCCATTCTTATCCTTCTAGTTATCTCCCTCTCATGATCCGGTTCAGCTGTCACTACCTGCCCTAAGTAGACGTATTCCGGCACAATTTCTAGGCTCTCGCTGCCAATTGTGAACTGTTGTTCCCTTGCTAGGCTGTTGAACATTACCTTGGTTTTCTGCATGTTAATTTTTAGACCCATCGATCTGCTCTGCCTGTCTAACTCGTTGATCATGATTTGCAGTTCACCTCCTGAGTGACTCAGCAAGGCAATGTCATCAGCAAATCTCAGATTATTTAGGTATTCTCCATTTATTCTTATTCCCAACTGTTCCCAATTCAGGCCTCGAAATATCTCCTGCAAACATGCGGTGAACAGCATTGGCGAGATCGTGTCTCCTTGCCTGACGCCCTTCCTTATTAGAATTTTATTGCTGACTTTATGGAGGACTATAGTAGCTGTGCAGTTGCTATATATATCTTCCAGTATTTTGACATAAGGCTCCTCTAACCCTGATTACGCAATGCCTGTATGACTGCTGAGGTTTCCACTGAGTCGAATGCTTTCTCGTAATCAATGAAAGCTATATATAGAGGTTGGTTATATTCTGCGCATTTCTCTATCACCTGATTGATAGTGTGAATATGATCTATTGTAGAATATCCTTTACGAAAGCCTGCCTGATCATTTGGTTGATTAAAGTCTAACGTTGCCCTGACTCTATTAGCGATTACCTTAGTAAATACTTTGTAGGCAACGGATAGTAAGCTGATCGGCCTGTAATTTTTCAAGTCCTTGGCGTCTCCCTTCTTATGAATTAAGATAATGTTTGCATTCTTCCAAGCTTCTGGTACAGTCGAGGTCACAAGGCATTGCGTATACAGGGTGGCTAGTTTTTCTAGCACGATGTCCCCTCCATCCTTCAACAGATCTGCTGTTACCTGATCCTCCCCAGCTGCTTTTTCCCCTTTTCATTGCTTCTAAGGCTTTCATTACTTCATCTTTCGTTACTGGTGGGATGACGCATTGCTGTGCACTGCTGTCTTTCTCATTAACGCTGTGATTACATTGGCTACTGTACAGGTCTGTGTAGAACTCTTCGGCTACGTTAACTATCTTATCCATATTGCTAATGACATTGCCCTGCTTGTCTCTTAATGCATACATCTGGTTTTTACCTATGCCTAGTTTCCTCTTCACTGTTTTTAGGCTACCTCCGTTCTTTAGAGCATGCTCGGTTCTCTCCATATTAAACTTCCTTATGTCGGCTACCTTGCGCTTATTTATTAACTTTGATAGCTCCGTTAGTTCTATTCTATCGGTAGTGTGAGATGCCTTCATGTTTTGGCGCTTCTTAATCAGATCTTTCGTCACCTGAGATAGCTTCCCGGTATCTTTTCGAACTGCCCTACCGCCTACTTCTACTGCGCACTCCGTAATTATTGATGTCAGGTTATCGTGCATTGAATGAACATCAACATCATCTTCCTCAGTTAAAGCCGAGTATCTGTTTTGCAGCGCTATCCTAAACTCCTGTGCTTTTCCTCTTACGGCTAACTCGTTAATGGTCTTCTTCTTCGCTAGCTTCTTCCGTTCCCTCTTCAAGTCTAGGCTAATTCTAGACCTTACCATTCTATGGTCGCTGCAACGCACCCTTCCGAGGACGGCCACATCCTGAATGATGCCAGGTTTAGCGCATAGTATGAAGTCTATTTCATTTTTAATCTCACCATTGGGGCTCTTCCAGGTCCACTTCCTGTTTTCTCGTTTGCGGAAGAAGGTATTCATGATCCGTAAATTATTTCCAGAGTATGTGATCATTATTAATAGTGGCTTTGTCGCCACAATGGGTGCAGGAGGGAGAGTACTGACCTAGGTATATGTAGGGAAGGAGTGGGTCTCTGGTCGGCGCCAGATGATTCCCGGGCCTTGGTCTGGAACTTGTGAGGAGGTGGGTAAAGTTGCCTGTTGGGGCTATAGTAGTGGACAATATCCTGAAATGAGACCAGTTGAATCTTCCGGATGAGAGATGGGATGTGACGAAGGAGGTGGAGCCATGAAAAGCCAAACTTATCGCTTTATTTTTCTTTCTTTTCTTGTCTTTTTTCATTTCTGTATTATTTCCTTAAAGCATCTAAAAGGGGCCTTGGGCTAAAGGCGACACAGCACCTGACAAGTGTCCCTGCAGCCTTGCACAGTGAACGTGAAAGAAAAATATTTATAACATAAAGTTCGACCAAGCCGTCTTCCTAGGCTCTGGCAATGAGAACTAATAAATAAGAAAATAGTCACCGTGATAACAAAATATCATACGAAAAAATTTGATTTTGGAGCGAAAAGCTTCACTACGCTATAGTCAACACCGCGCTCCGTGCGAGCCGGCGAATGTCGGAGCACGAGTGACGTCATTCACGGCGCAGGTGGCCGCCGCCGACCCCGTCGCCTGTTTTGTCTCTCTCGCTTCCTATACTTCGTCTCACAAGATGTTTGCAGCACTACGGAAGGTAGAGCTCTCTCGTCCAATCAGGGCTGCAGAAACGCAGAAAATAGTCCCTCGAGTATTTGAGGAGTGTATGACTATTAATCAAAACAATAAGCATTGCAACTAAAAACATGATTTGGACAGGTATATTTAAATGGTAGGGAGTGTTTCAATCACTGGTGAAATTACCAGACAAAGCCCGTACGGACACAGCTCTGCGGAGGCCTGCTGCGAGGTAGTGATGCGTCGCCACTTTCCAACATGGCGTCGGACGAGTCTGTTGTGTCTCCTGTGTGCTCTACACCGACAGTGCGCTGTTTCCCCAAGCAGGCGAAGCAGGTGGCTTTAAATGTTCTTGAAGCGCTTCGCGTCGAGTGCGGTAGCAGTTGGAGTACAAATGCGCTCATCAAGAGGACGGCAAAACTCACGCAGGTGAGCGAGCGAACGCTTTACAAGTGGACAACGGAGACGTTGAACGCGGGCCGAGTGTTGTCACCGAAGAAGCGTGCTGGCGGAAGAGTCCGCGAGCGGACGAAGAAGCTGGACGATTTTGACCTGAGCGTGTTGCGAAGGGTGGTACGCACCTTTTTCCAGAGAGGGGAAATTCCAACTATCGCGAAGGTGGTTGCGCATTTCGAAGAGGACGAAACGCTACCGACCGTGTCCGCAGCGACAATGCAGAGGATGTTGAAGAAACTTGGCTTCCGATATAAGAAGCGCTCTCGGAATGCGATGTTAATCGAAGCGACGCACATTGTGCAGTGTCGCCGCCGGTACCTGCGCCAGATAGCGGAGCTGGACGCCAGGGTAGGCCTATTTTCTTCACCGACGAAACGTGGGTTAACGCCGGCCACACGCGAAGTCGAGTGTGGACTGACTGCACCATCCAATCTGCACACCAAGCGCATCGATCCGGACTGTCGACTGGTCTACAAAACCCCAGTGGCAAAGGTGGCAGGCTTATTGTGACGCATTGCGGTAGTGAGCAAGGTTTTGTCGAAGGCGCAGCGGAAGTTTTCCGAGCGAAGAAAAACTCGGGCGATTACCACGAGGAAATGAACGGGGAACACTACGAAAACTGGTTCTCCAGGAGACTTCTCCCACTACTACCACCCGGCAGCGTTATAGTGATGGACAACGCGCCATATCATTCTGTGAAGCAGGATAAAGTGCCGCGGATGAGTAGCCTCAAAAAGGACATACAGGCTTGGCTGTCCGGAAAAGGTGTCGCGTGGAGCAGCGGCATGGTGAAGGCCTAGCTCATGCAGCTTGTCAGCAATGTGAACACAGGTGGGAAGCAATACCGTGTCGACTGCATTGCTAAAGCTGCTGGCCATCTCGTTGTGCGCCTGCCACCGTACCACTGCCAACTGAACCCGATAGAGCTTGTCTGGAGCGACGTCAAGGGTTTCGTGGCCAGCCAAAACAAGACGTTTAAGCTCCAAGACGTGGAGCCTCTGGTTTGGCAAGGCATCACGCAAGTGACTGTTGAGAAATGGAAGAATTACGTGCAGCATATTATCAGTGAGGAAGATGTGATGAGAAAACTGGACCACATCATCGACGATGTTGTTGACCAGGGACCGGCCATTGTTGTCAACCTGGAGGACGACACAACCAGCAGTGCTGAATTCAGTTGTTGTGAGGACGATGAGATGATCGAACCCGTTTAACGTGCGTTGCCTCTCGCGCAGCACATGGGCTTGTTTTGCATTTCGCCACCATCGACACTCGGCTGCCTCGGCACGCTGGAGTAAATAAATTTATATGCACATGACACGATTACTGAAATTTACTGCGACGCGACAACAGAGGAACTGATGAGAACAGTACCCTGGTTGTCTCACATATATCGGTGGACACCCGAACCGCGCAGTAAAGGAAGGGATAAAGGAGGGAGGGAAAGAAGAAAGACAATATCTCGGTGGACACCCGAACCGCATCGTAAAGGAAGAGATAAAGGAGGGAAAGAAGCGAGAGAAAACTGAAAATTGAAAGTTGGATTTTGAGGAAAGGCGCGGCGCTGCGCGGTGGAACACCTGTGGCTCGGTGCTACTATAAATAGAGGTAGAAAGAAGCCACCTGGACATCAGGTGGATCGAGCCACAGGCGCGTAGGAACACACTAATGTAGTGCGCGCCATCCTGATTGGACGAGAGAGCTGTACCTTTCGTAGTGCTGCAAACATCTTGTGAGACGGAGTATAGACACTACGGCGCATGCGCCACTAGTAGCACCGAGCCACAGGTGTTCTGCCGCTGCGCAGCGGCGCGCCTTTCCTCAAAATCCAACTTTCAATTTTCAGTTCTCTTTCTTCTTTCCCTCCCTCCTTTATCCCTCCCTTTATGGCGCGGTTCGGGTGTCCACCGAGGTATGTGAGACGGTTACTGGGCCATTTCCTTTCCTCAAAAACCAAACAAAACAAGTGAGCCGACGGTGTTCATAGAGTTCATTGGCGTTGAAAACTTTGCAAAGGCTGTTCATTTTCCCGAAAGGAAAGGCGCACAACCGGCTCAGTGGGTCAGTGGAGACCTCCATCTCGCTTTCATGTACGTGGCGCTGGTGTCCAACTGCAAAAGCCTGCTTTGATTGCGTTCCGCACACTGGATAGGCAGCGCGCCCTCTCTGCCACTCTGGGAGGTGGCATGCAGTTGGTTCATCGCGAGAGATTGATCACCAAATCAACGCTGCGGCCTAGCTATTGCTGCAGTGCCGCATGTCAGCCGCAACGCTGTCAGCGCTAATGCATTGAGGCCACATCTTTCTCTCACCACCGTTACATGTATCAAAGCACGAATGAGGGGTCCGCATATCCAGGGAGCCAGTTATGCGCCATTCCTTTCCTTAAAGCCATCGCCGTCTAGAACACTGTCAACGGCAACGCCAACGCCAATGAACGCAGTGAACGCCGGCACCTTTCGCTTTGTAGATCGTGGATTAGCTGAGCTAACCCACATTAATTTTTTTAATACTATAGAGTAATAGGTACTAAATGCTGTATAAATTTAATTCTACAACAGTTCACCAGTGCGCAACACACTCTTTGAATAAGCAGTTTCTTAACACCATCAGGCGTAACCGTGACATCGTCGTGTAACCAAGACATCGGCATGAGTTAACTGCAGTACATCACAACAGTAGGAAATGACACGGGCACCGCAAGAGCGAACATAGAACGCACATTTAGGAATAATATATACTATTTAAAATTTATTGCTATTATTTACACGCAGCTTCCTACAGCATTTCTTAAAAACCTTTCATGCTTTGATTAAAGTCTTTCTGCATATCATTTCTTTTCAGAGCTGTGGTGTACTGATAGCGCATGTGCATGTTTTACACACAGCATTTTTTATGTATCGCTTATCAGCTACGCAAGCGGCCGTCAACAGATCACATGTTCATCGGCCTATAAAAAGCACTGCATCAATAAACGTTGTTCTGTTCCAGCCTGGCGTCAGACCGATACACAAAAGCGATATAGTTATTTGAAAGGTAATGATTGCCTTCCATAGTTAGCTCTTACTTCCCGCACTTTTTCGCTTTGTAGGTGCTTTTATTGTCATCATAAACTTCAATGTTTTTCGTTTTTATTTTCTGAGATCAATACACAAACTTTATTGGACTCATTGGCCACTTAAGGGTCCAAATACATGATCATGAAAGTAGTGGCAGACATTCCTACCGCAAGTAGAAAAACATAGTAGACACTACAATGATGGTATTGCAAATGGGCAAAATGCAGTGATCTAGTGCAAGAAATCGTAAGTGTAAAAAAATAGACCAAAATAAGTTTACAAATACAGAAATCTAAACGCAAACATATTGCCATGAATCTTCCGCTGGAACGCGGATTTATCATTTTGTTTGGGACGCGAGATACGATAGGAGTTATCTCCATTGATTGCGGCCACGCCTAACTGCTTCCATGTTTTTTCATATTGTTTTAGTTGCTTTTGTTTCTTTATCTGAAAGGTTGCTTGCCAGCTTGAAAATTAACGCGGCCAAGAACTGCAGGCCATCTACAGTCGACGACAGCCGAGGACACTCGTTTCAACGTAGCCGACGAGTCATTCAGCTCTTTGCGAGCGCAAGTCAGCCATATGAAGAGTTTCGCTTGGAAGCCTTTTCGCTGTCTTCCTGGTCGCTTGATTACCTTCACCATTACGTGACAGAAGTCACCCCCACTGTTTTGGGCAGTCAGGAAAAATGCGCTACAATAAGGCTGAAAACTGGTTCAAATATAATGTAATCGGGAACATCATTCCATATCCGGTCATTATTGCATTCTGATATGCTTTGACCATAAGTGTTGCGGCATGGTGGTAGGTTAAATCTATTAATAATGCGAAAACATTACTAGCCTTAAAAAGAGAAAAGCCTGCGGCGTGTGTGTGCGTAGTCGCAGATGGTACATAAAATCCCAACGATGGAAAACAAAATAGGGTGACGTCATCAAGTGCCCATATGATGCACAGAGCAATCTGCAGATCTGCCACGCGCTCCCGGGGCTACAGGCAGATTGCACAGTTGAGGAAACCTATGTGCTGAAACAATTGGCTGAAAGCGGCCGCCGTGTGTCGCCACAAGGAGGGTTCGAGGCTATCTGCCACGCGCTCACGGGGCTACAGGCAGGTTGGATAGTTGAGGAAACCTATGTGCTGAAACAATTGGCTGAAAGCGGCCGCCGTGCGTCGCCACAAGGAGGGTTCGAGGATATCTGCCACGCGCTCCCGTGTTCCTGCTAATATTGCTCATGACAGTATATCTCAGTGAAAGACGTTTTTTCCGATTACAAAGCGAATTTCAGAAATTAAATTATTTTATCAGAGTCGATATTGCATATGAGCCTTTGACGTTTCGTTACATCCTGTTTCTGAGTTGAATAATTTCATACTGTGTGTTCTTCCTTCCCCTGTTTGCGGCTTACACGTATAGAATGCATGAAAATTATTACGACGTGCGTTGCAGTATATTTTGTTTCACGCGTGACGAATGCTGCAGTACAGTTCTGTTCATGAATTGTCGTTTTCGCTGCTGTCATTGGTTAGCGGACCAAGTACTTCTGATGCCGAGACCAAAAAATTTTTTCCTTTGGCTCCTTTGTCACTGTACGCTGAGAGAAAAATCAACAGATGAATGAATGAATTTATGCATGAATGAATGAATGAATGTACGAATGAATGGTATGCGATGCCTCCCCGAGAACCGAGCGCGCCGGCAGGCGACTATTTACGGGCCGCGCTCTAGCGGCGACTAGGAGACGCGGCGCGTGGCGCGTACCACGAACGATGGCGCCCCCGGCGGTCACTCAGCCTGCACTCGCTGCGGACGGGGCGCGGGCGGTTACGACTTGCAGCCGACGACGCCGCTGCGGGGCGACCCTGTCTGCGCTCCCTTTCTCGAAGTCAGTTGCTTCCGCGTTCGTCTTGCGTACCGCTGCCGGCGACCCCCTTCTCGGCAGTCCGCGGCGAGACTCCCTGCGAGGGCCCGTGGGCGGGGCGACGTGTTCGACGCTGTCGTCGGTGTTATCGGCGGCTCACTGGATCGGACGAACCTCCGGGGATCTGTTGTCTGCACGTGCGCGACTGTGAGTGCGTCAGTTGTGCGGCTGCAATGGCCGCCGTGGTGACCACAGTGCGGTCGCTGTTCGGCGAGCTGCTGATGCGCGTGCTAGACCGCCTCTCGGAGCTGCTGCTGTTCGTGGCCAACCTGACGCGGCGCCGGCAACGTGTGGAGCCCACGCGAGACCCGCTGCTGCTTGCGCCAGCAGTGGAGTTGGCCGACGCCATACGGCATGGACGGGTGAGTGGCCTCTGCCGTAGATGTATACATGCACTGTAGACTTCGAGGTGTTCTTGATCTACTCATGGTTCACAACAGGACGTTTTTGGAAATCCTGTTATTTTATTTGACACCTATTGTCGTAGTGAGGATTGGCCAGCACTTCATCCAGAAGTCAGGTGTATGCATGAGGTCCCGGGTGGCACCTGTGACCTGTTATCTTCTAAGTTATGTTGATAAGGCTATCAATGACAATTCTCGTGTCATGTTCCAAAAAAAAAAAAAAACGTTCGAGATGTGGACGAACATTTGATATTTTTTTCAGACGTCTGATTGCAACCGTGACCTTCAGGATGTCGTTAATTTATTTTGTGAGTGTGGTCGGGGGTTAAACTTCACCACTGAAGTGCCGATTGGTCCAATTTTTGGGCCTCTGTTCGCGCGTTCTTCCTAATCACTTGTGCTAGAAGTTTTGTCCACACACTGCGAAAGCTTTATTAGGCTATAATTTGGCTCACTCAAAGCTAGTAAAGGGTGGTATTCCGGTGTCTTGCATTAGGTCAGCCGTTTACAAGTATTGTGCCAACGTGATCAATGATGGATTGTCTGAGAAAATGGCTACGCTAAAAAAGAGCGGCTACCCTGATTATCTTATAGCCAAAGCGTGTGACAAAGCAATGAAATTGATGAAAAGGGGCACAAGAGAGCAACTGGTTCCCAGTGATCCACATCGGGTGCCGGCTGTACTGTACGTTGGTCCCATGAGTTAAAGAAGATAGGGGTGGGTGTCAGGTCAAGCATCGTCCCGAATTCATTTCTTGCAGTGTTGGAGTTGTTTATAGGTTCTCGCTTTCCTGCGGTGCCGTGTATATTGGTCAGACCGGACGATGCGTTAATAAAAAGGCTCCAGGAACACTCCAATTGCTGCGATGATAACTCGTCAAAGTCGTCCATTGATCTTGCCCTGCACCGTCGTTCATCTGGTCGCACCGCGATTTTTTCTATTGCAGCCATTTAATATTGGGCGTCAGGACCAATTAGCTAGGGAAATAATGGAATCGTTTTACATATATAATTCTGGAGACACCAGCGTAAGTCGGCCTTCAGTTGTGGTTTCACATAATGAATAAGATTTCCTAAAGCATGCCTATCTCAAGTGATAGCGTGAATAAGGACGCGTTATCTTCCTCTGGCCAGAGCGTTTTTTGCTGTTTGACACGTGCGTAGAGAGTTCGCGCTTGGTATACCGGTTTCGTTTTTGTTTGTTTCTGCAAGATTCGGGATGTATATATTCTTCCCTTCCCGTAAGGAGGTCCAGTTGAAGTCAGCGCTTGCTTTGTCTAACTCTCCCTTCTCTTCGTGTTTGCTGCGCTGTTGTGAATCATGTATGTACATACCAACTCGCCCAACTTTCTTCACTAATCAATGTTACTTCTTTATCTGCTTTTGTTCTTTTTTTCAACTGGGTGAATGCTTCATCAGGCCTTCTAAAAAAAAACAGTCGCATTGCCGAAGCCATATCTGGCAGCCGACTTTAGATGGCACACGCTTGTAGAACTGAACAGAGTTGAATCAAGAGGGCTCTCGTGCACCAGGAGCACGTCGCTCAAAGTTCAAAATGTTGCCGAGTATTACCGCCACCCACATGATTGTCAGCGGAACGAGCCGAAACCGCTCGTCCGCGAAAAAGTGTCATATAGTTACCAAGTGCGTAAGTTAAAACTTTCCTCTGCCCTCCTACCGATGGAACGGCTTTTAGCAGTACGAAGAGTATTTCAGGTCGTCGTCCGGCGACACGTTGCCGGTTGGGGCAGAAATTCCAACTTCTCAAAGCAAAACTTATTTATTAAAGACGGGATGGAAATACAAAGACAGGTGAGTAAAAGGCAGTTTAAAAAAAGGGCAGTTTAAAAAAAGGCTGTTAAAAACGGCCGAGCTTGAGACTCGGCGCGCTCGTCCGGCGTTGTTTCCCACGGGTTTTAAACCCTTCGATACTTGGGCGGAGCTTTACCAAACCAGCTCTCGCCCAATCTGAACCAATAGCCATGCAATGTACAAGTGGGCGGAGCCCAGTGGACCCCGCTCCTCCTGGAACGTGCAGGGCGCGTGACTCCGCGTACGCAGCTCGCTGCATGCACATTCCATCGATTGCCACGCATCGGATTGACAGCTAAGGAATGTCTTCCGTGGGACATGATCGCTCCTGGTAGCAGGTGCGGGGGGGGGGGGGGGGGGAGGGCATTGTCCCCGTGGGCTGTCGCGAGCCCAGTGGAATGTGCAGCTCTCACCCTAAGCGGGCGTCACGCCTCGACGTACATTCCTCGATTCCCCCCCAGGCATGACCGCTCCTGGTAACAGGTGCGGGGGGGTCCCATCGGCTCTGTGGGCTTCCACTTAACACCTCCCCACCAAGAATGTTGGGGGGGACACTTGCTGTACACACAACATACCGAAGCCCACAATAGCACAAAGGGTGCGGCCTTGAACAAAATATGGAACGCGCTAATGCACAATGGACCCGGCCCTCAACTGGGCGCTGTACCAACAATCAAAAAAACCCTTCTGCGTCCTACTAACAATTGGAAGAAGAAAAAACATGCTAGGGAAGATACCTTCAGGCATGCAGACGCAAGCACAATTCTTAGTTACACATTTCAGTTACAGGACGACAAGCACAAATCAGACTCTCTGGTAAAATCATAAGAAAAATCATACGTGCAACAACATTGCCATGAATTCAGGTTAAAGAAAACATACCACGGTTTTCATGAAGTTCTATGTACATCACAACATAATCCCGACGAGGGCAATACCCATAATAACATGGTGCTCTTCGTCACACACGGATTAACTGTCACAACGAGAACAGTTCACACAGGACACAATTTGCACACTGGCATGAGCGAATTCTTCGTGTTCCCCCACTCTCACTCACTGCCTCATCGTGTGCTCGAGCCACAAGGAATTTTTATGCCTATCGCAACCTGGCAGTGGCAGAGTGGGTTAAGGCTGTGTGTTCATTGTGCATTTGTCGCTATCCACCAGGATCGAACCCGTTGCCCGGTGGCATCAAAGTGAACAATACGTTCTGCAGCGTGCAGCATTGTCGCATTCGTCCTGCTCTCCGGTTGTGTCTCTCGTCTTCCTCGAAGGAGACGCCGACCGTATGCGCATATGAGGTGCAAGCCTCCACGAAAGGCTTTAACTGCTCGTGTCTAGAGAGTCTCTTAGAACGTGGCATGGCCAGCTCAATGAATTCGTCATCAGAGACCTCTATGTTTGCGATTCGCCTGTCGCCCAGACCCGCAAGGAGATCGCAGCATGGGTCGCGCTTCGCCTCTATCAGCGGTAGAGTAACTTCGCTCCTTCCAGGGCATGGGGTGAATCCCCCGTCCTCACTGCTTTGATTCCCCTCATCTAGAGCCAATATTATTGCGGCGCTGAACGAGTCCGAGTTTACGGGCTCTGAATAACCTCGCCTACCCAGCCGTGCTGCTGTCTTCTCCGACGCCGTTGTAAGTGCTGCGCATGCCGTTTGAACGCGAACGCCCATGCCGCTTTCGCAGCTCTCTGCCTGGCATGCTGGCGCTTCAGTTCGCAACAAAAGGTCATTCGGGGCAATCGGGCCGTCCGAGCAGCTCATGTCGTTGCGCTCATCAGTGTCATTAGCACCGCCCATAACATGCTCGGCTGCCTCGCAACACTCGACCTTCACGGTCAGATCGCTGTTCGAATTTTGAACAGACATGTCCGTGGAACTCGCCTCCACCTTGGGAATAAAGTACTGCTGGTCTGTGTCAACATTCTTGGTCGACTCGACAACTCGCGGCTCCTCGGCGCTAACGACAGCTGCATCGTTTGCAAGAACCTGGGATTCCTGCTGTCTGTTTTCAATAGGAGCCGACTGAATTCCTCCGCAGTTATCCTCGTTATTTCCCACCTCGACCAGCGCTTCAACAGCGTCATTCGCGCTAATCGAGTATGGCTTTGCCCGTGCCGTCTTCGGCAGTACACGAGCCGCTCTCCGTGAGCGTTCCTCCTCCTCAATTCTCTTCCTCTCCTGCCGGAGCTTCTCTTCGGCTACCGCCAACTGGCGCTTGAGTTCTCGAATAATAGCGTCGCTCCGCTCCTTTTCTTTGGCTCGCTCAGCCTCTGACATTTCTGCGCGCTGCGCGCCATACTCATACTCATCCCCATAGCCACAGCCACTTCGCCAACTAAATGTAGCCATTGTGCCTTGCGTAATTCTAACCTTACGGCTCAAGCACTCCCGAGGCAAGTAAAGTGAGAATGGGGAAACTCACTCCGTTGTCGGACCGTCGATCCTGGCATTCGCTTCGTGGCAGCAGCAGGTCACGTGCTGAGTCGCAGACGTGTAAGTGGCCGGAATCCAGAGCTCGCCGCAGGCCTATCGCGTCGTCAGGCCTGCAAAGTGGCCAGCCGCAGGTGCCACCCTTTTTGAGCCGCCAACCGAAGGTGCCGAAGAAGTCGCAGCGCTTCGCTCCGTCGGTCCACTTTTCTCCCTCCTCGGCAATGCCTTGGAGTCTTGACTCCCAAGGCTTCTCGCAAGAATATGGTCTCGGACCTTGGTCCCCGGGGCTTCTCACCAAGATATTGCTCCGTCAATCTTCTGGTAGGTACTGCCTCCAACCGCTCTGCAGGAAGCCGCTCAGACGATCCTGGTCACGGCACCAGTTAAAACTTTCCTCTGCCCTCCTACCGATGGGAACGGCTTTTAGCAGTACGAAGAGTATTTCAGGTCGTCGTCCGGCGACACGTTGCCGGTTGGGGCAGAAATTCCAACTTCTCAAAGCAAAACTTATTTATTAAAGACGGGATGGAAATACAAAGACAGGTGAGTAAAAGGCAGTTTAAAAAAAGGGCAGTTTAAAAAAAGGCTGTTAAAAACGGCCGAGCTTGAGACTCGGCGCGCTCGTCCGGCGTTGTTTCCCACGGGTTTTAAACCCTTCGATACTTGGGCGGAGCTTTACCAAACCAGCTCTCGCCCAATCTGAACCAATAGCCATGCAATGTACAAGTGGGCGGAGCCCAGTGGACCCCGCTCCTCCTGGAACGTGCAGGGCGCGTGACTCCGCGTACGCAGCTCGCTGCATGCACATTCCATCGATTGCCACGCATCGGATTGACAGCTAAGGAATGTCTTCCGTGGGACATGATCGCTCCTGGTAGCAGGTGCGGGGGGGGGGGGTGGGGGGAAGGGCATTGTCCCCGTGGGCTGTCGCGAGCCCAGTGGAATGTGCAGCTCTCACCCTAAGCGGGCGTCACGCCTCGACGTACATTCCTCGATTCCCCCCCAGGCATGACCGCTCCTGGTAACAGGTGCGAGGGGGGCCCCATCGGCTCTGTGGGCTTCCACTTAACAGCGTAATTCCAGAATTATAGCCAATCGCTTGGTCAAGCGTGCACGCACAACTTCCGGGTGATCTCAGAAACAAACTCATCTTATATTATATTGCATTGCTATAACATGTATTCCGCACGTGGTCTGCACAAGGCCAACACCTGATCAGCATGTGACCGTCAAAAAGGGTGTTGTTCTCACGCATCGGCGTAGATGTCCCGCGTAGCCACTCATGTCAATCCTGGTCAGCTAACCCCAGTGCTTAAAGTCAGGGCTCTCAAATCCGCCACCAGTACTGACAAGGGATCTGAGGCCCCCCGTACTAGAATGTAGAGACTGCATGAATCAGAAGCAAGCAACCATTTTTTATGCTTGTCAACGGTGTTGGAACATTTCTTCTCTATTCGAAAATTTCGCGGTGATTTTTGGCAGGAATTATTAACGAGCCGCTGCGGTGGCTGAGTGGCTATGGCGCTCGGCTGCTGGCCCGAAAGACGCGGGTTCGACACCGGCCGCGGCGGTCGAATTTCGATGAAGGCGAAATTCTAGAGGCCCGTGTACTGTGCGATGTCAGTGCACGTTAAAGAACCCCAGGTGGTCGAAATTCCCGGAGCCCTTCGCTACGGCGTCTCTCATAGCCTGAGTCTCTTTAGGACGTTAAACCCCCATAAAGCAAACCAAGAATTATTAACGTTTTTTTAAAACCGAGGCATAGAAAAATACAAATATGGCAGGACTGCACAAAGCGTGGAAGGAAAAGGGAAACCCGTGCCCTCACACCACGAGTCAGTCCACGGCTGGCCGCTCAGCTCCCAGACTACTCAGCAACGAGAACACTTGCAGAGCATAGAGGTCGCTTGTTTCACATCTGTGACATAAACTGAGCAAGCAACGGCCTTTAAAAATGATTTGTCTCCTTGTTTATAAAACAATGTGCAAAACAAACCGTCAGCCGCTTTCTCTCTCTCTCCCTCTTTATTCTCCTCCTCACCTGTGCTCGAATCACCAGAGACCCCCCTTCGATAGATGACCGTTGCCTACTGTCCACTAGAATTATGGGTTCATTGCACCTCCGCCGCTGTTTGACTGGTTGCACAAATGAGCTAGTAATGGCGTACTTCATCTGAGTCACGTAATGCGCAGATGTACTCCGCGTTTGTTTTCCAGTGCAGGAAGGTCATCGTTACTTTCGAGATAAACCTCGTTTTCGCCATTCTGAAAAACTGGCGTCACACAGCGCGCGGGTTATCTCGCATCCAAAGAAATGCGGCCGCCGCAGTCAAGATTATATCGGTTGGGTTCAAGAGCCGAACGCCAAGGTCACTGAGACTGTCAACGGTAGGCGATTGCGTCGGGGCGCGTTCAGCTGAACGACATGCGTTGGGCTGTCGCCGTAGGGGGAATTCATTTAGTGCCCCAAGGCTGGGATGCCTGAGACGATATGGCCGGCTGGCCTTTCTGAAAAACCAAATCTTTATAAGGCATTGCACCAGTTGTTAATGGGAGCATTTGGTAGATCCTCACAGCGTGTGCTGTTGAGGCTGAGATGACCCCGTCCGACCATTGGTGACAAAGTTGGAATGCCTAGTCCAAACTGCGCCTAAAAACGGTCAGTCAAGTGGGAATGATCCAATCGAAGAATTTCAAAGCAGGGCGAGCCGTGAACCAAACAACGCACCTCTCGATTTCATATGGGGCGCTTCGCAGTGCCAGTGGCAGCCGCATTGTCACGCACGCCGCCACTGCGTTCTTGCTACCGGGGTGGCAGCTATCATGGTAACGCCTCTTGAAAGCATGCCGTAATTCTATGGACAAAATTCACGGCAGACTTATCTGGGCCAGCGATATTTTCAGTTCATGTGATTTTAACCGGCACCACGAGGGCCGCTAAAGAAACCACTTACGCCACGCCGCCGCGGTGGCTGAGTGGTTATGGCGCTCGGCTGCTGGCCCGAATGACGCGGGTTCGATCCCGACCGCGGCGGCCGAATTTCGATGGAGGCGAAATTCTAGAGGCCCTTGTGCTGTGCGATGTCAGTGCACGTTGAAAAACTCCAAGTGGTCGAAATTTCCGGAGCCCTTCACTACGGCGTCCCTCATAGCCTGAGTCGCTTTGGGACGTTAAAAACCCATAAACCAAACTTATGCAACGCTTTTAAGATGACGATCCTTATTAGGATGTTATTAGTACGAATGGAATTTAATGCTCCTTGACGCAGCCTGCCTTTCATTTTGTCCCTTTCTTAATAAACAGCTCATTCATTCATTCATTCATTCATTCATTCATTCATTCATTCATTCATTCATTCATTCATTCATTCATTTTGCGTCTCTTCTTGGGCAACCATCCTCGGCAGCTAGGTTACCATAACCACCTGTCAGCCCTTAACCCCCTCCGCTTGCATGGACCCAGGTATTAGCTGTGAGAAGCACAGAGCACCCACCCCAATGTACCAAAAATACGTCAGCTTTCATGCAAGCAATTTTTTCAATCAAAAAAATTATCACAGAAACTAATGGTGTCTTCGGCTGAGCCGCACCGCCTCCGTGCCGGTGCTCAGGAAGTGACGTCAAGTACTACACGAGTGGCACGTCTCCTTGCACCTCAGCCCAACGCGCGAAACACTTGCAGAATGCCGTTACTTTTTCTGCTCTCAGTTCACCGCGGCCTCCGAGACACTAAAAAATCTCAGAGGCCATTCTTACGAGCGGTCGACGCCAACGACCGCATTCAGTAATTTGTACGATTAGGAACAGCCTCTTCAGTAACAGCGCGCACGGCTGTGCTTGTAACAGGCGCTCATAGAAACGGTGGGAAACGCGGAACCCACGAGCATGATCGTTCTGCAGGTTTGTCAGACACCACAGCACTGTGTTATGCTCGTCGGTTTCAGTGCATACGCTTTAGATCTTCAGCGAGAGTAATTTCTGAAAGTATAAGCAGGCGATTCTCAGTCCAACCACAGCTTCCCACGTTGTCGCTTTACTGATACCATTTACCCTGAGCACACGTTGACAAAAAATATGGTGTCATAAAGTGCAGGCCTGCCGGATGAACAGCATCTGTCGTTCGCTCGATGAGCTAATGCAGGACTAAAAATATTGACAAACCTTTCATTTTCTTATAGGGAAAGGCACATATGGCTCGCATGCCGGTGGCTGCGTGATTGCAGCTGCTATAATATTCAACATTTCTTTAAAATATGCCCACTCGTGATGCTTCGTCTGTTTTTCCTCCTCGTCGATGCTTCCTATCGGCCACTGTAAGTGAAATTTTCTGCGGCAATAGCGTCGTCTGCCCGCGACGTCTGCTAGTACGCACTGCACGACGGGACTGCACTGCGCTCCACCGTCGGTCTCGTCGGTGGCAAGCACGCGTGTCGTGCTCGTCCCAGCCAAACGTACGGCACTGCACGAGTGGCATCCAGCCGAACGTGGAGCACCGCACGAGTGCGCAGAAAAAGCCACGAATGCCGTCAGCCGAAGACACCATAAGCTATGGCATAGCCAAAAGATTTCGGCGAGCCCGTCATTGGTCTCAAATCTGACGATTCCTACACTCTCGTTGCTGCAGGACCTTCCTAGCATGAACCTTCGTGCCAGATGGCAGTTCATGGTCGTCCCCCTTCAGCGAAGTAGCCGCGGTCTGTGTGCGTGTGTGTAGAATTTGGCACCGATCCAAGTGGCCAAGCTGGTGGTAGGTGGTGACGCTTCTCTGAAGAATGGCGGTGGGTAGACGGACGGACGGACGGATGGATGGATGGATGGATGGATGGATGGATGGATGGATGGATGGATGGATGGATGGATGGATGGATGGATGGATGGATGGATGGATGGATGGACGGACGGACGGACGGACGGACGGACGGATGGATGGATGGATGGATGTATGGATGGATGGATGGATGGATGGATGAGGCTGAACCCTTTAAATCGGCCAGTGGTTCAAGCCATATAGCCATCACTTGCGAAATTTTACACTTGTCTTGATTTTAGCCACCAATCAGATAACCTTCGCTTGGTTACTTCTACCCGCTTAAAATCTACTGTTCATTCACTGTCCTTAAACCCCAATGCTGTGAATAAATCAGCCCCGCTGCTTTCCACTGAAGCGTGAAGCCCTTTGCTGAAAAGTATCAAGTGTTCAGCCGCTTCTTTCTCTCCACACGCACCGGATAAGGCGTCTATCTCGTGGTACCTATCTGGATATGTCTTAGTCCGCAAAACTCCCATCCTGTCATCGAACAACAAATAGCGCATCGCTATGTCCCACGCTATGCGCACAAAGAATAAAGATTTACGCTTTATTTGCGTCACTGATCCCCTTTAAAGAAGCTACAAACTGCCGGCGAACTCACTGAGAGGAACTAGTGCGGCGCAGAACCCAAACAGTCAGTAGCTGGAAAATTGAGCGCTATACCTTGGTCTGGCTTCAAGACTAACGATGAATCTTTTCGACCGAAGAAACGCTGAGACGTAATCACTGAGCGGGTATTCTAAGATTTCGTCTTGCGTGAAGCAATCGAGTGAGCCAAACTGCGAGTGTTCTGCGCCAGCATCCTTCCTCTATGCCCGCGCCAGTCTTCTCGAAAGCCATGCAGGTCGGGCATCTTTGTAGCTTAGAAAATGGTTGCACATCTTGCAAAATTAAGAGTGCTTATCATCTTTTTGCGACTTAGTAATAGTATTTCAGTGGATCTTCTCCGGCGCGCCTAATGCCCCTCTGCCGCTGCGGTGGCTCACTGGTTTTGCTGCTCGGCTGATGGCCCGGAAGGCGCGGGTTCGATCCCGGGCTGGGCGGTCGCATTTCGATGAAAACGGAATGCTCGAGGCCCGTGCACCGTGCGGTGACAGTGGCATTATGATACATCGTTCTGGCGCACGAAAAACACGGACGAAGGAAGAACAGAAACACAATCTTCCTTCGTCCGTGTTTTTTCGTGCGCCAGAACGATGTATCATAATGCGACTGTGAACCAACTAGCCCAGCTGTCTACGCTTAGCGGTGACAGTGCACGTTAAAGAACCACGGGTGCTCGAAATTATCCGGAGCTTTCCGCTGCGGCGTTTCGCATAGCCTGAGTCGCTTTGGGACGCTAAATCCCATAAACCAACCAACCAACCGACCGACAGACCGACCGAAATGCCCCTCTAACTGACCCTTGACTTGACCACAATCGATGAAACGTCAGCGGCGTAAACGGAAAAGGACAAGGCCTGACCTCCGTGACGTTTCGCATCACTTACGCCGGATTAAAAACTGGCCCGAAATGGACGTCAGACACTGAACGCAGCTACAAGCAGCCGATCCAACTCGCGCCTGGTTTACGCCCTGTTCTCTCAGTACCCTGGCCGCGTGCATTTTAAGAAGTCCTAGCGTGGTGCATAGCACCAAATGACGTTGCGTACTA
This sequence comes from Amblyomma americanum, assembly GCF_052857255.1. NCBI lineage: Eukaryota > Metazoa > Arthropoda > Arachnida > Ixodida > Ixodidae > Amblyomma > Amblyomma americanum. The sequence goes on along the minus strand of NC_135498.1, from coordinate 183,743,281 downwards.
TATACCTCTTTTCGGTTTCTTCACTTGTGAGCACCCAAAGGAAAATCTACAGTGAAAAGTTGGTTTTATATACTCATAGAAACGTCTAAACGTCCTCCACCTGGATAACATCGATTCGTTTGCCATTTTCTGTTGACTTTTTGTTCACTCTGCGCGCATAATGCTCGCGTGTCCTGTCTTAACCTCGCAGTGTTTGAGGTAATCATTATATGGGAGTTCGAATTTTATTCGTCGGTACTTTTTGTTCCCTGTAATGAGTTCCGAACCTTTGTACTATTCCTTTGTTTCTCTAATTTCGCGAGAACTTGTTTTGCGTATTTTGTTATGTCAGAGTGTTAATTCGATCACCTCAAGGGCCTTAGAGATGAGGAATTGGAAAACGGGCTATGTTGTATGTAGCACTTTTGGAGATAACAAATGCACAAAGCCTACTTAGGAAACACCATACCGCAAAAGACACGTATAACAAAGTTATTTTACATTGACCGATTCCAAGAGGAAACAGGACATAAAGTTGCATACATGTAAATGGCGATAAAGTTTAAGATTCAAATGCCCAGATAAAATGCGAAATTCAGGCAAGATATGAAATGAATTAGAACCTGATATTATATAGGAGTTAACAGGTGATAACATATCGAGTATCAAGTCATGGTTCGTAGGGCAATGGTGCTCACTGAAGCATTTTACCCCAGACATTTTTTATGCAGCGAGTAGACAGAACAGATCATTCTTAGAATAAGTCCCGCCGAGTCGTCGAAAAAAAGTGTCGTTTCCCTGAATGCCTCCACTTTCTCTGGATAAAGGTTTTACTTTCTTTGTACGCATTACATGGCACTGCAGTGATCTTTTGAGTACAAAAAAAGAAAGGGTAAATATTTGTCATTTGTTAAAGCGAAGCGTTGTTGGCACGATCCAAGTCCCACTGTAACCAGCACTGTAAGCTTGCGTGTGCGGCTAGGGCGACTGCGGTCATCGTACGGTTTTTGAGTCAGCGCCCCGATTTCCGCTACGGCACATGCTTAACCCTGCATCTTCCTTGTCGCGGACGGAACAAAAGTCAAGGAAACTTAGCCTTCATTAACGAGTTGGAGTGTTGCCAGATAGCGCGCCTACCGTTATGAAAAAAGGCGAGGCCGACAAAAGCGGAAAACGGAGTGGTCCCTCGCTATGGTGGGAGAAAGAATGCGGATGGCAGGGAGGAGGAAAGAGTTCACTCAGCGCAATAGCAACGAAAAAAAAAATGGCAGTGAAATCGGCACGTGTAGCGTTTACTTTCCATTGACAGCTCCATGTTCCCCCGCCACACGTTCGTTTGTCAAACTACGGAGAGCCGAGCAATATTTCACAATCCGGCGGCCAGGGTGAGCTCAGTCATTCCTGCTTGCAAAATGTCACGATTGCTCAGTGGCCTGTGAAAAAGTTGGGATAACACCGAAGCACAAGCTCCGCCACCCTTTATTGAGGTGTATGGTTTTCTGAGACAGATGGTAGTACGGTTTTCCCGCCCGCCTTACAAATGATAGGCGGAGAAAAAAACGAAAAAAGAAAAAAGTAATAGATCCTGCACTTTTCCTGGTTTGGTTTGTGGAAGTCTGACGCCTTAAACGAATGCCTTTCGTTTCTCACGATTCACAAGGAGGAAGGAGGGGTTTAGCGGAGCCACGTGCAGCTGCTTTTAGGCGGTCGCTGTCGCCAGCATGGCTACCCAACCCCTTATAATGTCCGGGTGCCTCACCAGTATTTTGATTTTATTTTTTTTTCTCTGTCGTCCAGCCAGGTCAGACTGCGCTTACTTTACATAGCCTTGTACGCGTCTTTTCAGAGAGCGCAGAATGGTGAAAGCCCGATTTGAAACGGGGCGGTGGCTGGTTCCGCCAGAGTCAGTTTCTTTTAATGCGTCAACACTCAGATCTCCACTCACCGATTACGCCACTGTCTATCTGGCTCCGTTGGTTCCCCACCGATTGCCTATGTGGCAAGGTGGGCCACCTAGGCCACATGACCTATGACGTCATCACAATCTGTCCACCGGATTGGAAGCGAAATTCGCATGATGGCTGGTAAAGGTTCAATTAATTGTTGGTTCAATTGCAGTTCAATTAATGATTGGAGCAACGAGGGTATCTCAAGCCCCACCGGTGGCAGCACCTGCCATTGCGGCACTAAAAGTGGTATGAGGGCTTCCAGGGGTCTACGAGTCTAAAGTAGAGAATGGCCGATTCCGCATATATGGGCAGTAACCCATTCACGCTATCCCGTCATACCATTACGGCGGCACTTACGTTTCCTCCCAGTTTTAGCGCGCTAGCACTGAGGCCCCCGCTCACTGATTTCGCCTATCTTGAAGTCTTCTTGGCCTTGAAAACCGAAGTGCTTGCTCACCCAATTCGCATCTCGCATAACTACGCTAAATCGTCCATCATATTTTTCTGTTTGCTTTATTTCAAAGATGTTTGATTAACATGAGCAGGCACTATCGTGGAACTCACCCTTCTTGCAAATACAAATTTCATGATCTTTAAGGCTATGTCGAATTTCACTCCCAAATACCTATCCTTAAGTCACTGCCCTACTTTGAAGCCACAAATCTTCTAGACGTTATTTACTGGCATCTACCCCGGATGCAATCAGGCTAACTTCGCTATCCCTGAAACCTGGTGCCTCAGATGCTCATATTGTCGGCATGGGCACCTGAAAGGAAACTGCTGCATTCAAATCAAACACGTTGAATTGTCCCTTAAGATTTACACACGCTCTGAATGAACTATCATCCTGACTGACTGACCGATGTCGCTGAAACGAAGTAGGAAAAGGAAAGAGCACGGGCCTCCCTACTGGCTCAAGCCGAGCCATGCTCGCTGCCACGTGCTGAAAGTAGGAGGGGTAAAGGGTAGGAGGGAAAGATAAGTAAATAGAAAAGGTGCCGCGCGCTAATACGCCCATAGGCCAATCCCGGAGGCAGTGCAATACCGGGCCGACCCGTGCCAGAGTGCGTCGAGCACTCCGCCATATTCCAAAAATATCTTGGGTCCAAGGACCAGCAGCAGATATTGAATCAGGTATCTATTGTGGGCACTGCTGCTAATGCAGCTGCTGCTGATCACTCATACCTCTTTTTATAGCTGAGCGCTCTGAAGAACTCTTAGCTGGCTTTAAATATCTAGGAACTGAATCTTATCATATCATCGTTATCATAAATCAGGTACCATTTATCGAGAAGTGGTTCCTTTCTGGTCTCGCTTTACCGTTTTTTTAGAGGTCTATATTCGGCTTCTTTACCATCGGCTTTACCCAGCTCATACCATCTGCTGTTTTGACGCTGTGTTTAACGCTCTCTATTACCCAGCGTGCTCCATCCAGCATCTTGCGTACTTAACTATTTGTTTTTTTACTTAGCTCCGTCCAGAGTGAGGCAAGTTATTTTTGTACACATACGCAGACACTTGAGCTTCAATCTCCCGTAGTTGCTTTTCGTACAAAATATTCCTCTGCGCTTCCCGGCCTTCAAACCACGCGCTTCCCATGCCCTCTTACACTGCCTTATTTGCGGTTTTGCCGCGAACACTTAATTCTAATCTTCAGACCGCTATCTGATTTATTCCTAGCCCCGCTCATATATACTTCCCACCTTAGGCCCTTGCATCATTATTCCTTGCCGCATATCTACTGCCATACCATGTCGTTCGCAGTCACCAAACCTCGGTGCATCTCTTTCTGTTGTTGCGCGTGTACAGCTTCCCATGGGCGTTTTTCCTCCGTCTCATCCGAACCCAACGAGGCGGGATGACTGGACAGTCTTTCCCTCCGCTTTCAACGGCGGGGTGGCCGCGCCGTGGTCCGTAACCATCGCAGCAGATCGGGGTCCTGCCTTCAAAAGACATTCTCATCGCTAGAGAATATTCATGTAGCGGCAGCAGCGTGTAAAGCACAGCCACTGCGGGTAATTTCTACCTCAAGCTGCTTGTGTCCTTTATTACGACATATGCCTGGGCAATTGCGCACTGTTAGACGAGCGGTATACCGCTGGGCGTACTAGTAGAGGTTTTTAGCGTAGCTTATACTGCCAGCAGTCAGCCGCTCAGACGCCAGTCGGCAGCGCGCATGCTCAGTGGTGGCTCATGGTAGTACATGCAGTGGTAAAACTCCAATTTGGACGCTGGAATCGTCCGGCTCGTTTTCAACCAACAAACTGATTGCACGCGTGCGTATCCGCTCTTAAAACCGTCGTGGAACGGCCACAGAGGAACAGGTGAGCTACTTTTTTTCTCAAAATCGTGCTACTATTTCACTGTTTCTTCGCGAGCGAACGATAGAAACGTATCAGCTGCGGGCGTCGCCTTAGCGAGAGAGTCGCCGGAGCTTACGTGTGCACCGTGTTACGCGTCCACGGTAGAAAACGTTGAATGCAGCGTTGCCATCAAGCCGAAGGCTCTGCATAGCACTGCACCGACGTGCGACACGGCGGAAAATGGGAGGCGCAGTGCACTCACGCGCGACCGTGCGAAGCAAAGCACTCATGCCGTACGACGCAGTCACTGATGCGCGACTTCCCTCACGTGGCAGCTGGGCTTCTCAGTTCCTCATGACAGCAGATCGGAGTTATTGCATGAATGCGTCTAATCCTGGTTCTGCTCCGAAGCACTTCTACGCCTGACATGAAATTCTCAAGTTGTTTCTTTCGTGCACGGACAAAGCGGGCAGCGCTTCAGCAACTTCGGAAGTGGTCAAAGTCATCCTGGGCGTGCTTCAAATAATGCACACTTTCGTTGCTTTCTTTTTTTTACACTTGCCTTCTTTCGAAGGACTTAAGGCATTTTGTTCTGGGAGCATGAAAGGGTCGAGCAACGTATCCGATTTCACAAAGGAGACCAGTTAAGCCCTCACTCGTATTTCGAACCTCGTCGCTATTTGGACTACAGATAAGCAGGTTAGTTTCCAACGGTGTCGTTAATTCTGTATACGTGATCGGAACCCAGATTTTAAGAATGTAGCTCTTAGCTTACAGAACTAGCGATCAGGAATCTTTGTTATGGATCAAAAATTATTTCCTGACTTCTCTGTCGTATACGTGACCGAAACCCAGATTTTAAGAATGTAGCTCTTAGCTTATCGTACCAGTGACCAGGAATCTTTATATTGTCACGGACTAGAAGACGACAAAGTGGGCAGTGGTGCGGCACCGAGCGCTCGTGCTAGGCCCACCGCCATTAAATCATTCCATCGCCATCTGTCATGTGGTCCTGTCTTCAGCTGCTTGCCATTACGTAATAAGCTTGAAAGAGGGAAGACTGAAAACGCTGGCACTAGGAGCTTTGTGAACGTTAAAATGTTATCCAAAAGACGTCGCAGTTCGTCCTATATATTGGAACGGGCAGACGGAACATTTGAGAAGGTAAATTGCATTTGCATTATCTCAGGTGAACTTGCCTTTTATTTTTATTCTGATGATGATGAGGATAATGAATTTTTATGGCGCACGGGTATATGTGGCCACGGAGAACCATGGCAGAAGGTGTTTTCATCAATTAAAAACCCATTTCCCAAGCGTTCCGACCTATAGAAACCGAGCACCAGGCCAGGGGAAAGCTTGTTCCACCCTTGTATCACCGGTGCATGGTTATCCGGCGGCACTGGGGATAGAATTTCACTCTTCCGGCGGGCGAGGCGGATGCTCCAGCTATGCTGGCCCACCACTGTGGTTACTTTTATTCTGTAACTGGAAGCAGCGCTGACAGCTATGTGTGACGTAGTCACTGACAGACAGCGAGGTTTTTTGCTGGCGAACAGCCAGTAAACACGGGAGTGGTTGTTGCATCCCTCTTCTTGTCACTTATTTGACGTAACTGGCCTCCTGTTCTGCGCGTCCTCAAGCACAGGGGAACTTTGCATTTTACTTGCCCTGAATAATTCAGCAGTTTCATTTGCCTTACCTGTGCCTCGCTGCAGTTGGGGTTTTGTTTTCTATGTGTGCGCCTTTGGACATCTTACCATTGTGCTTTTGATTACAGTGATTGGATTTTCGCTTTTTTTTTCTAACGCGACAACATTAAGTTTATTGTGTAGCGGAAAAGTGGCCGTCGGGTTCGTTGGCCGTGAGTAAAAAATAATCCCCAGAGCAGCAATTAATTGGGCCTGATATAGTTGAGGTGACTTTGTGGCGCCATCACAACGTGCGACTTCTAGCTGCTGCTCTTTCTTCCCCCATATTTTCTCTCGACGCTTCGTTGAGCTGTGTATGTACACTGCTGCAACATTTCATGGGCGCTTCACTCCTTTTACTAAAGTTCTGTAACGAGCACGGGGGTCGAAGGCCCTGATACCTCGCTTTCTAGTCTTCCTCGTAATCTCTGGGCGTCATTGCCGTCTCTTGGAAGCGCTTCCAACCCTACCCCTTAACACGGAAACCTCCTAACCCTTCTCATCCCCTCTCGCCCTGAACCTTAGCTCCACTTGAAAGTCTATAGTTTCGGGGGCCCTTTTCAGCTTCTCTTAATTTTTCGGCTCTTATGCTCATTTTATTTTTTATTTCTTCTTTTGCACTCGTTGGTCACGTTAATGTTAGGCCTCATGTACGCTTACAAGCTTCCTCTTTCGAATATTGCACTGCACTTGAAAAAGGCGGGTACTGCAGCCGAAACGTCCTGCGATATAAACGCTGCTATATTTTTAGTTTTTTTTTGGTGATCTGTTTAAAATGCGATACATCTGATACACACTAAAAACATTGTGACGTTTCAGCAGGGGGTCAGTTTTCATCACAGCTGCTGGCGCATGCAGAACTCCCCCTCACTGGACACGTAAAGCCCCGCCAGAGGCGGCGCTCCGGAGAAAATCGATTTTGCTCTCGGAGACCCGCTCAAGTAGCACTGCTGTCACGTGGTAGCCGCCGTCCGTCCGTGTCATCAAAAAGAAGGTGGCCCACTTACCACTGTGTGCAGGTGGCAAAAATTATTTCAAATAAATTGAAGGCAACCTACCAACCATTGCACTGCACATTGCTTCATGACAGTGCTCATTGGTCGACGGATAGACAGCCTTCCAATAACTATCTGTCCAAAAATGCGGCTGGGGAAGAACAACCTGGGTCGCAAAAGCCCACTCCGCTGGCTGTGTTTGAAAAAGGCACCTGCTGGGGCATCTCTTCACCGCTGCGCCAGTATGATGTCTCCCCGCGATCTGTGAACGTAAAGTAGGGAATGGCCTATTATATGGGAATTTAGGCACAACTTATGCGACAGAGAAGCAGTACTTGAGGGATTTCTAAAGCTATCGCTGCTAAGGGTAGGTTATGCGTCGTCAATTTTTTCTTTCTAGCAGGCTTTCTTTCAAGGCCGGTACGAAATCTACATAAATGGCACATTGGTGCACACGTTTCGGTCGGTTGTTTTTCAATGTGATGTTCAACTTCTGCACTGACACTTCATTCCTGACCCCAATATGTAAAAAGTTAGCTATTTGGTCGTTTCCAGAAAGAAAAAAAAATACTGCTGACTGAGGCATGCGGCTGTCAACAGCACTGAAATGCTTTCAATCGCCTACGACAGTCCGTATTTTTTTTTAAATTCTAGATCACGACAGTCTGCATATCAGCCATGAAGAGCCCTCAGCGAAATCTCTATATAATATTTCTGGCTTTGCTTACTATCTGAATCATAATATAAAACTTCCTTACTTTTCTTAATTTGTTGCTGCAACTGAAGTTAAAGGCTCGCAGACGGGCATCGCAGGCGTTATTGTTCGGTTTTGAATCGCTTGCATTGTTTCTAGCGGATTTACAAGCGCTCATTAGAAACTTTCGCTTGAGACGCTATTTGCTCTATCATTGAACGCAGAACACAACCACATCAATGAGGATGCTTACGTTTTCTTTTCATTTTCTGTAAACTCTAACAGCATGCTCGTATCTGGAAATAGAATAACAGTGGTGCGTGTCAGGCAATCACGCTTTGCACCGCTTTTGAGAGCCACTGACGCGGAACGCCAGAACTGAGCAGGGCGGTTTCGAGACAAGTAATGCCTGTCTTCACATGTGCCACTGCTCCGCGAGCCTATATCTGCCTCCCGTAGCCTCGCACAACCGACCGGGTGGAGGGGGGTCGTCAGTCCGTCTCATTACGTGCACTGACGGGCAGTCGAATCGGGCTCACACGGGAGTGCGCGAGCGACGTGTAGTAACACAAACATACAAAAATGCAGTGTGTCCTTGATAGAGTGGGAGAACTTTGGGAGCGGCGTTACCCCTTTTGACAGTCAGCCCGACTCCTTTGACGTGACCCAGGCTTGCCCGCGAAATGCGAATGGGGCCAGTGACCCACTTGACGAAAAAACACTCGAGAAAGGAGAAAGAGGGGAAAGGAGATCAAGAGCGCGCCCGAGCTGTCTGCCTTCGATAAGCGTGTGAAGACGTCTGCCGTCCGTCCCTCGCGTGTCAGTTCGCCGAGTGCTGCCTAGCGCCGCATCGCGGGTTTTCTCGCAAGCTTCGTACGAATGCCTTTGGGGTTGTCGTTGGCCGGCCTGCTTTCCTGCTGCCCTCAACAAACACGAGCCAAAGCGCGCCAGGCTACGGCCAGGAAGCGCCTGTCTATCTCAGGGCTAGCAATGAGGTTTCACTGTCGATGATGGCCGTGGAAGGCAAGCTTGGGCTAGCGTGTGTGGTCTGCACAAAGAGGGGGCAGGGACCCACATAGCCAAGAACTTCACCCCAAGGATGCTGAGGAACAGGTCAGATGGAAGCTTGCGCCCGTTGGAAACCGGAGAGTACCGAGGCAGTGGAGATCGAATCCCGCATCTCCTGCGCATTAGGCAGATAATCAGACCACTAGGCAGCCACTTCGGTACTTACCAGCTACATAAACACGCAGAATGAAAGACAGGTTTAGTGCGGCGTTTCCCACCGGAATCTATGTTCATTCGTGGTTCTTGTTAACGCCCAAAAGGCTGCGGTACTTACGCATGTAAGGGCACTTAAATTTGATGAAGGCCCACATGGCTACATACAGCGATGGTATTTCCGCTTATATTTGTTCGACGGTTAAACTTTTTGCTTTGAATAAAAGTACCGCTAGGTTAGATTCTTCATTGAAACGTTGCAGCTTATTTATGCTTCTAAGGTCTGACGAAATCTCGTCTGGTCGGGTAGTAAGTGAACGAGGCTTCCGTATGGAAGCCGAAACGTTTGTTTTGACAAAATCCTTTGGTCGGCGTCTGCCATTTTTTTCTGTTGAAATGAGTTACTTATGCTTCCCCAGGAGCACGGGGCTCACGGCCTCTTCCACTTGTAAGTCCGTATCCGACCAGCTTAGCACTACAGCAGAATTGATCGTAATATACTTGTGAAGCTCTTTTGAACCTGAAAAACAACAACCGGCCTGTTAAATCCACCGGACTTTACAACCTAATTAAGCGTCTGCGAAGGGACACGAGCAGATCTAAGAAAGCACGTACACGTTGCCCTTGCAATACACTACTTTAAGTAGCATAATGACTGAGGTTTTGAGTCACGAGTGAATGACAGGATTTTGGCTGCCCTCAAAGCTCTGTCCGAGTGAATCGTCATTGAATCGCATAGTAAGTACGTGAAGATGTAGTAAGTGGTTTTATTAAAATAATAATAAAAATGAAGGAAAAGATTTTTGTTAACCCCGGCATCTGCCATCGATACTGAAGCACCTGAGCTAGGGCAGCGGAAATAAAGTATAGCAGGCAGAATGGAGAAATGAAATGAAAGAGGTGAGGAGACAGGAAGAGATGATAGGGGGAGAGATAATGTACACAAAGATGCAATGATGAATTTCTGGGTGAACTCCGAATAATTTCAGTGTCGCTTTTGAGGGGGCACGGGACAGGCGGCTTTCAGTCGGAAATCGCGCTGCGGGGCGTGCCTCATCTTTTCTACTGCTTTCACTGGTCTGTCCTTGCACTTTCCTTATCTACGCGCCGTATAGATAGCGGCCCCATTGGTGCGAGTAGATAGGTTCGTGCACTTTCCTGGTATCCATCCCTCCTGCGTGCCTACCACAACTATACTGCTCCCACCCTGCGGCAACTACGACGCTTTCCACTTTGTTTTGCTCTGTCTACAACGGTAGCTACCACTTTTTCGTTGAGTTACCTCATTTTAGTGACAATGACGGTACTGCTACTAAAAACGGGGATTTTATAAGCTAGGATAGAACCAAAAGGGACACACAGGTGGCGCCACCGCCCGTCAATTCCACGCGTAAACTGCGGTGACGTGAAGACCAATGAGCGCAGACCAATGAGGCTAGGTTATACTGCCATTTAATTCTTACCGGTGATCAAGGAGACCTTTCCGGTCATGATGTCACTAGTCTGATCCCAGGTGCGGGGGAATTTTTGAACTCCATTTTCGCAGCAATACAATGGGTCTGGACGAACATCCGCACAGTCAGAAATAACATAGAATCCCTTGTCACTAGGAATAGTAGTTGGCTGAAGCTGTCCTCTGTGTCCATGTAAGGTGAAAACAAGAAACAAATCATCTTGTTAAGACGGAGGGGGGGGGGGGGGGGGGGAGGGGAGGGATAATGTGGCACTTGGGCTTCAAAACCTCCTGACAAGGAGATTGCCGGTAATCTCTTAATGGAGCGAGGACCTCAAGCAGTTAATTGCTATCTTAAATTACAGCACGGAGGCACTCTGTGAGCGGTTTAGCCATTGTTTCGCTTTATTGGACTATTTCGGCTTCTGCGTCCATGGCGAATGAGTTTGTCTCAACATGTGCGGCCCGTATCTACGCTTCGGATCGCTGGAAATCTTCTGAGTAGAACTTTGCTTTTCCACCCGGCTCCGTGCTTGGAAGGATTCTAACATCAGGACAACAAATGGCAACGTATCGAGTGAATCCTGAAGCGGTCGCCTTCCGGTGCATTTCTGCAGTCATCTGCCGCATAGACTTTCGTGCAGTTCACTACGGAAATGCCGGGAAGGGCGAGGTTCGTATTTTTCTTGGCTTCTGCGTGGCCGAATGTTTAAGTTCGACTGCAGAAACATGGATCCTCGTCGATTCACTGCCATCGAAGTACTTTATTGGCCTTGTAACGTGCCCAACAGCAGGCATTTATGTGCACGAAAGGTAGTGTACTAGATTTCAAAAGAGAAATATACGATTCAAAGAATTTGATTTGCGTGCAGTAGAAACACATTCGTGTTTCCGCCAAGTTGAGAAATTTGAACAAATAATTTAGAGGCTTTTGAATGCAGGAATACTATTTCTAAATTTTAATCAATATTGTTTCAACTAACCCTATTTTTAAGTTCATGATTCTGGTCAAGCCAAATAAAAGTTTCAGCTTAGCGACATAAGCATGCTTCTTGTGCCTCTAAGTGCATTTGAAAAAACGGCCGTGGCTTAGCTTGGTTAAGCCTGGTGATTGCGAAGCAATAGTGTGTTATTCTCGGATCAGCTGGTAGTATGTATGGCGTTCTTCGAACGCTCTTGTCTCTGCTGGGGTGTTTCTTCTGCACGCTGTTTTCTTCGCTTTTCGTTTTCCTTCTCTCGAAACGCACGTTCCTTCTCGAGCCGCTGCTGCCGCTGTTCCGGGGTTTCTTGGACACGCCTCTGCCGCTTAGTCGCGTTCTGAACTAGTAGAAGGAGACTCACTGTCGGGCATAATTTCTTCCTTTGCTTCTGCTGTTTCCACAGAGGAGGTTGCACGTTGTCGCTGAGCTGCATACTGGGCACGCCGCTTAGAAAGTCGTTCTTCCGTCTCCATAGCTCGCTGATGCTTCCTCTTTGCATTCTGCCGAGCTGCCTTGTTCGTAGGCACCATCGTAACATCTGGCTGTATGACTGCCTTGGCGAGAGGAGCGGAGCTGTTTTGTACAGCTGGTGTGACGTCACTCTGACCGTAGCGCCCCTGGTGAGAGGAGCGGGAGTTAGGCCGCCGTTGGTGGCTACCGCCTCGCCTCGCGGCGGCGTGAGATGGGGCCCCGTTTTTGCACAGCTGGTGTGACGTCACTCTAGGTCACGTGGTGTGACGTCACGCAGCGAGGTCACGCTAAAGGTCAATGGTGCCTACCACCGCCTCGCCACGGAACGGACTGAAATGCGACCTAAAGTAGTATTGCTTCGCAATAAAATTCTGCTTCACAGTGTGCATTTGCGTACAAGCTGTTTACCCGAGCTGCAGAAACTGTTTCTTCCTTTTCTTTTAACGTTGGGGCATGGTATCGCCAGAGTGGATATGCAAACCACACAAGCCATTGAACTCGCAACAGTGTCACAGATATTGGACGGTAACCATCAGCACAAACGTAACGTAAACATCCATTTGACAACTTCAGCCACTCCATCCAGGCACTGACTTCTTTGCGGTACCAACGCTATCACTCCGCATACTCCTAAAAATGCTGCTGAACATATTTGGCATCTCCGCCTCACTACATCGGACCACAAAGGGCCACAAGTAAGCTTTTACGGTGTGGGGCGGATTTAGGGTTGCCTGACGGCGGAACGAATCGCTGGCCTGTCAACGCAGCGGTTTTGTCCAAGACCCTTTTCCCAAGCATTTCGCCCCAGAAAAGCCGTGCGCCAGGCCGGGAGAAGTGTTCTACCCATTAGAAAGCCAGTGGGGAACCGGCTGCACTGGGGATCGAGCTCAGCACCTCCCGAACGCGAGGCGGATGCTGTACCAGAAGGCCACCGCTGCGGTAAAGAAAAGAGAACATCGTCTCCAGGCTACCTCACTCTGCCCTAACTGTCACGATTCTTACGCAAACTTAGAGCATTGTCTCTACGAATGCCCAATCGCCATACAATCCTCCCACTTTCTTTACCCACCCTCTCCCTCCTAAAGTTCCTGGTTGGCCTCGAACCAGTCCAAAGATCCACTGGACCTGTTTGAACACGCTCGGTTTATTCTATGCAGCTGAAACGAAGTTCATAAATGAAGTGCTGTCTCTCTGTATCTCTCTGACAACAACGGCGAACCAGGCCATAGGTGCAGATTGGCCCAAATATTTCTCTAGCGCAGGGAACATAATTCGGCTCCAGCCAAAACCGACAGGTGCGCGTCCCTCTATTCGCGTGAAAGCACAATGGATAGATGGAATATCAGAATTTCTAACGAAACGGGAGGTGCTAAATGCCGCGTGCCTAGCAGATGTTTGTCAGCTACTGACAACTGCGAAACAACCCCAAGTCTAGTTTAGGGCTTAGAGGACATGGGACTAGGACTGCGGTTGGTTCGCAGGATTAATACAGTTCTCATTTTGAGTCTGATTTGATATTACAGATCGGAAATAATAGAACACAATAATTCATTAGCTAAAGTAGCCGCATTTGCAACGAAGCGTCCCATGCATTGTGCGCGAAATCACGGAAAATATGTTGATGTCTGCCCCAGAAATTAAACAAAACAAATGTTGAAATTTCGTTTGCCATCGATTCCGGACGAAAACCTCCAGAAGATAACACAGATATTACTTGTAAATCATTCAGGGATGTACGCCGTACATTCTGTGAACTACTCAAAATCTACATGCCAACATAGTTCGTTCATCGTAGGCTTCGGGTAATATATGCATTTCCAGTGGTGTTTACTTTTTCTGTGCTAGCAGTAGTTTTCTGTCTCTGTGTGTGTGCGTGTGTGTGTGTGTGTAGCCTCAACCCACCGGAAGTACCCTCCCTTGGGTCCACCTCCGCGCTCCTACCGGTAAAAACGCATCCAGCACCTGCGGAAGGTGGAAAACAAATACGGTGCGCAAAAAAAAGATATAAGAAAGAAAGTATGAATGATAATCCCGTTTCGCGCGCTTATCCAAGTGCGCCCGTTCTTTTCCTGATAGGGCAAGAGAAGGTGTGCTCACGCAAAGGTAACCCAGACGCAAGGACCGAACCACGAGGGAAATAATTGAAGCTCAAAGGATTTTAGCTCTGGGGTGACCTTTGCGTGAGCACACCTTCTCTTGCCCTATCAGGAAAAGAACGAGCTTACTTGGATAAGCGCTCGAAACGCGATTAGCATTCATGCTTTCTTCTCTTTCTTTTGCGCACTGTGTTTGTTTTCCAACTGTCGCGCATCAAGCCATCTGTATATATACATGTAAATTTCATGAATAAACATAGTTGAGATTCAGCGCTGTGTGTGTCCTGTGTGTCTCTTCTGCGTCCGCGTGTTTCGCGCTGTTTGAAAGAAGGTAGTAACTATTCGCATATTTCAAACGTAATTGTTTGTTGCCACACATGTGTGGGCATTGTCATAGAGAACGCGCGTGCGCTTTCACCGCTCGCATGGCTGCGAGCGACCACCATTCACTCTTTTTGGCATTTGTTCGCTTCCCTGATACAACAAAGGGCCACATCTTGAGGTCACACTCCTGCTTCCCTTCCTCTTTCTATTGTTCAGCGAGGCTAGAGTTTGCTTTTTCTTAACTCTCCCTTTGTTCTCGTTGTCCGCTCTTCATTAACTTCTCCCACAAATGTTTCCTCGTCCACGTGATGCGAGCAGCGCCCAAGGAGTCATTTTCGTGGCGGTAATCTCACGCACAATGTGAGGTGGGAAAGCTGTGTCTCGTTAAGAAGTTCCGGAATTAAAAAAAAAATTGGCAGTGGCTTAGCTCAGCTATGCCAGGATATACGTAGCGAAAGCTGTAGTTCTACGCAGGTTACGCATGTTGTCCAGTTTGTTGTTGTGACTAAAATGTTAACCATTAAAGAAGTATTCGGTAAGACACATTGTTTATTTATTCAATTGTTTTGATAGAGATAAACACTGCCCGATGATCGGTAAAGTAGCACGCTGTTGTCCCAATGATGCCTGCACAGTATTTAGACTGGTTGCTTTCTCTCAGATACACGAGGTGAATCCTTCGGGGCTAGGATCTGCAGTACCCAGGTTCGAACCCGACCGCGGCGGCTGCGTTTCGATGGAGGCGAAACGCGAAGGCACCCGTGCGCTGTCAGTGCACGTTAAAGATCCCCAGGTGGTTGAAATTATTCCGGAGCCCTTCACTACGGCACCTCTTTCTTCTCTCAGTCCCTCCTTTATCCCTTCCCTTACGGCGCGGTTCAGGTGTCCGCCGATACAGTGAGACAGATAGAAGGTCAAAACATTCCCGAAAAGAACATGATCAGAATCCTGGGCATGTTGCTACAAGGCAGGAAGAAGTGCAGCCACACCATCAGCCTGCTGAGCAAAGCGACGGAGCAAGTGTGCCGGATGATCAACAGGGTTTCCCGAAAAAGATACGGCATGAAAGAAGATACACTCAAACTCGTCGGCAGCCTGGTCGTCAGCCGAGTCATCTACTCACTACCATACCACCCGATGACCAAGGGAGAGAGGGAACAGGCGGATACGGTACTCAGGAAAGCCTACAAGACGGCCCTTCACCTGCCAAAAAACACGTCGATCGAGAGTTTGCTCCAACTGGGCATCAGCAACACCTTCAGCGAACTGGCGGAAGCCTTGCTCGAAACGCAGAAGATCAGACTCAGAAGCACTGCTGCAGGGAGAGCGCTCCTGACTAGGTTGGGAAGGGATACGAGCGGATACACAGACAGATACGCAGACGTACCCGACAGCCTAAGAAAAACAATAAACGTTAGGCCGCTACCCAAGAACATGGACCCTAACCTCCGCGAGCGCAGGAGACAGGCGCGGGCTGAACATGTGGAAAACACACTAGCGCGACTGATCAATACGGTATACACGGATGCCGCCACATACCCGCGAGGAGAGGACCGCGCGGCCACAGCGGTGGTTGTAGATTGCACAGGAAACCTAATCACATGCGCTACGGCGAAAATCGCCAGTACCGCAGAGGCCGAGGAAATCGCCGTGGCGCTGGCGGCAGCAGAAGGTTACAGAACAGGCAGGCCTCTAAACATCCTAACAGACTCAAAGGAGGCGTGCAGGAATTACACAAGGGGCAGGATAAGCAGAACCGCCC
Source organism: Amblyomma americanum (assembly GCF_052857255.1). Classification (NCBI taxonomy): domain Eukaryota; kingdom Metazoa; phylum Arthropoda; class Arachnida; order Ixodida; family Ixodidae; genus Amblyomma; species Amblyomma americanum. The sequence continues at coordinate 183,727,363 of NC_135498.1, read as the reverse complement.
TAAAAATCCTCGGCGGGGTCAAGCTCGCCAGGAGAGACATTACACACAAGTTAATCTGGATTCCGGCCCATGCAGGCATAGAGGGCAACGAAAGGGCAGACAGCCTAGCTCGAGAATCCACGTTCCGAGCCGGGCAGTCGCATGCCCCGGAGTATCGCCCACACGCGTGTGAGGGAGGATATACAGACATCCTAAACCTTCACAGGGGGGCGAGAGCTAAATAGCCCCCACCGAATAAAGCCCTGACGAAAGAGGAAGCAACGTTTTGGCGCAGACTGCAAACAAACTCCTTCCCAAATTTATACATCCTAAACAAAATGTACCCGACGCAGTACAGAGAGACCTGCCCCTGGTGCGGGGCCACACCCACACTCTACCACATCATATGAAAATGTACACGCAACCAAACATTCCACCAACACAATAACCCGAGTGCGGAGCTGTGGGAGAGTCGGCTCACCAGCTGCGAGCTCACGGCCCAAAGGGCTTTAGTGCAGCACACAAGTGAGGTAGCTAGGCTCAGTGGAGCCCTGGAATAGGGGCCCAACCTTGCTTAAGAAGAGGCCTCAAGTCGCCAGCGCAGTGAAGACGAGAGAGGCCTCGAGACGCCAAGCCCTTGAAAGCACCCAAATAAAGTTTTTTTCTCTCTCTCTCTCTCCCAAAACCAAATTTTCATAAAACTACCACCACCATAAAACGCCGGTGCACTTTGATGCGTTCAGCGGAACGGTAGGTGTGATCCATGCGACGCCTGCCGTGGAGACCGGCACCGCGGACCGCGGCCGCAAGGGTAAATTGGTTTTTGGGGAAAGGAAATGGCGCAGTATCTGTCTCGCATATCGGCGGACACCTGAACCGTACCATAAGGGAAGGGATAAACGAGGGACTCCGGAAGAAAGAGCGGTGACGGCGGCGACGAAGCGCGCGGCGCACACACTCCTTCCCGGTTGCCATGGCAACGGCGCATGCGCACAACTGGCTTCTCTTATGTATCATGGTAACGGCGCATGCGCACAACTGGCCTCTAGTGTGTACCGCGAAATGCTCGACTGGTAGCCTAGCGTAGCTCCCGCTACAAAAATAACTGACGATTACGATAGCCGGCAGTGCGAAGTGTGAGCGCAGCACTTCGCACGCCACCTGCCACCGCTGGCAGGAGTCGTGTTGCGCTGCGAGCCACCCTCCTGCATCGTCCCGTGGCAGCCACCATAGAGTTTCTTACTATTAACTAGAGGCAAAGCTGGCGCCGCGCATATGGGAGTTTGCATGGGGATTCCTCGAGACCACCTGTACCGCCATGGACGCTCTAAGCATCATGGGGGCGGTGAGCTACCGACTGCAGAACTACAACTTTTGGGCAAAAATAATGAAAAAACAAACGTTGTTCGATAATCAAGAATGTCCTATCATTCAATATCATGTCTATAAATCGTAACAAACAAGCCGAAAAGCATGTAAATCCAAGGTTTACTCAAACTAAGCGATGGCTTGCTCTCCTATTGGCCAAGCATTGCTGACCACAAAAGCTAATATTTCGTGCTTAACAGGCGCACTTTTAAAAAGAAATATGTTTTTGAAAAAAACGTTGTCGCTTCAACATTTTAAAAAGTTTTTCCACAGCATTTTAGAAAACTAAAATCTTTTATTGGCTTCGCGTGCTGTTGCGTTTTCGCTACTATGGCTTTTGCACACTACTTTTACGCCGAAGTCGTCTGCGCGCGGAGCGCCCCGTGGATGCGGAATGGGACATTTCAGTAACGCCACTCTGTGTTCCTGAAAAAACCTACTGTCCCGCACCAAGTAGCTCATCGCCCTATGATGCTTTGCGCGCCCATGGAGGTTCAGGTGCAGCGCCGCCAGCTTTCCCTCTAGTTTATATTAAGAAACTCTATGGCAGCCATCTTACAGGTGGCGTTTCGCTCTGCAAATTGGACAACCGGTTAGGCCGTCAACGCCGACAACTACGATGCGGGACGCAGGAACAGAGCTGCGTTCTAAAAACAAGAGAGAGTGAGAGAGAAATAATATTAATTTGCACCCATTGAAAATGACGGGGGAGAAGGCTATAGCCTAAACCCCCATTCATTCCCCTAGCCGTCGACTGGAATCCCTTGGGACTCAGCGGCGGTCAGGGCGAGACCGATGACTTTGCGTTGCTTTTCTGCTCCGGGGTGGAGCAATAAGGTCTCCCAGGATTGTACATTCCTATTCGGGTCGTTATAGAAAGGGGAAGTCCAGACCACGTGGACTAGATCTGCAGTGCTATTGCCGTGCGTACATCTAAAAACAAAGGATTTTTTTCTCTTGCGTTATGGAGCTCACTTTGCTGCGAGGCATGGTATTGTGAAGGGGCTCTGAATTAATTTAGACCACATAAGGTGGGCGCGCGTATGTGCTAGGATAGAATCTAGAACGTGTTGGCAGGAATCATTTGAGTACGGTGTTGGCTTCAAGCTTCAAACGCCACACCAAATAGCCTACACCCGACCGTCGTTGACGCTGTTCCTTACACTGCGCGAGTGCCGACGTCTTCGAGTGTTAGAAAAGCTGAGGAAGACGCTCGGCGGCTGCAGCTCGTCTCGCGACCTTGGCACGGAGGCCCGTCAGCCAGCCGCGCGTCACTCCCGGCGCGGGCAGGTCGCCTTGCGCGCCAACTTCCGCGCTCACCTGTGCAAACACGCCCGACGTGTTCGCGTCAGTGCGCGCGCGGTCGTATCTTCCTGCTTGTAGCTGAGAGACGGAAAAGCGCCGTAGAGGCCAGAGCCGCACATTACGCGGGAAGGCCTGCCTCTGTCTGTGCAGCTGTCGCTAGAGGAGTGTTAAACGGATCGGATGACTTGCTGCATGTCGATGTGGAATGCAGAAACCCGGCTCACATTGCGATTTTTTCTGGGGTACCTAGGAACATTCTATTTATACTTTTTTTGCGATAGCTTTATCAGGGACTTTTTTCGGGGCAAGTGGGTAGTTCCCGGTGCAGCCGTGCAGTACCCGAAGACTGCCGCTTTCGCTTACACGATGATGTTATTCAGCTGCCCCTGGAGTGTAATGGACGAATACGGAGTATAAAGGGGAAGTGTCGAGAATTTGCAGTCGGTGATTCGATCTATCGCAGAGTCGAAGCGAGCGCACTGAATTTCAGGAGGGATGAAGGGTGCTGCTTGTAAGATTGGTGAGAAATGTGTGAGCTGTTTTTTTTCTTTCTAGCTGAAAACATTTCGTTAACTGAGCCAATTTTTCTGTGTTGTCCTGTTGGATGTCGGTTGACCTTTTTTGTGGGGAATCAGACCGTAACAATTCTGGTTCCAAGATGACGTCTCAAATAAGTATTCTCCGGTGCAGAGGAGACACTGGAGCACCTGCTCCTTCATTGTGCCGCGTTCGCCGATGCTCGTCGCGATATGCTCGCGGCCTACAGAGCGCTGGACACACTTCCAGACTCGCTCAAGACGCTGCTGTGGCCGCAGGGCAGTGCGTGCACCCGTGAGCGAACCTTGGTGAGCCTCCGTGCATTTCTCGAACAGGCGAGCTTGACGACCCGTCTGTTTTGCGCCAGGTAGTGTCGCGCAGTGACCGAACTCTCCGCGTGTGCTACCTCGGACGATTAACAGCTGGGCGCCCCACCCCAGCTGCTGTGTGCAAAATGTGCGCACGTGTTTATTTTCTTTCTTGACTACACACGCGCGCATCTTGGACAATTCGACAGTTATCTTATGTAAATACTATATATATCACCTCTCCCTATATCCTTTCTTATCACCTCTTTCATTTCACTTCTTCAAACTGCCTGCTATCCTTTATTTCCACTGCCCCAGCTCAGGTGCCACCGCCGCAGTGATGGCAGAAGCCGGGGTTAGCAAAAGTCTTTAACCTTCCTTGTGTTATTATTTTTGAATTAAACACTTACTACTACTTCGTCAAATTAGTTTGATACAGACGCTTTTTACGTGTTCTGCTGCAAACTGCCACTGTTGGTTTGCACTTTGTCTTTCTAGTGCAAATCAACAATGGCAGTTTGCAGCAGAACATGTTCTGCTGCAAACAGGCACCGTCGACTTGCACTCTGCCTTTGTAGTGCACCCGCCGCGGTGGACCAGTGGTTGGGGCGCTCGGATACTGATCCGGAGTTCCCGGGTTCGAACCCGACCGTGGCGGCTGTGTTTCGATGGAGGCGAAACGCTAAGGCGCCCGTGCGCTCTGCGATGGCAGTGCACGTTAAGCTCTCCAGGTGGTCGAAATTAATCCGTAGCCCTCCACTACGGCATCTCTTTCTTCCTTCCTTTTCTCACTCCCTCCTTTATCCCCTTCCTTACGGCGCGGTTCAGATGTTCGCTGATATTTGAGACAGATACTGCGCCACTTCCTTTCCCAACAAAAAACAATTTTCAATTTCAATTTTCTTGCGCTTAGGAGCGCTGTAGGGTATGCTCTCTACTACTTTGCCCTGCGCTACGGGACCCGACATCCTTGCCCTGCAGGAACCTTTAAACTCGCTTACCTTACCCGGCTATATTGCTGTTCTGCCCACTTCCCCCACACCCTCTCGGGTAGCATTTCTTGTTCGTCGCTCAATCACCACCATCTCCCATTCCATAGTGATTGAAGGTATTTTTCACCTTCTAATTGAGCTTGTGGCGCAACACGCTCGAGCGAACAGTCTCTTCATCCTAAATGTATATAGCCAACCTAAGTGCCTAAGTGTAAGGTGCCTACATGTAACTTCAAAAGCCACTTTACACTTGCGAAGCGCATAGCCAACAAGTGCCCTTTACTCGTCGTAGGAGACTTTAACGGCCCACGTACGGCCTGGGGTTACCCACACGACACATTGAAAGGACGTTGGGTTGGTTAGCCACGCAACAAGGCGGTCTCTCCCTGCTCACCGACCCTACCTTTCCTACACTCACGGGAAACAGTGTCTGTTAAGACACTGCACCAAGCCTCACGTTCGCACATCGCCTTCCTCATGCCACATGGTGCAACACACAAGAGAATCTAGGTAGCGATCACTTCATTATCGAGATTCTCTTAAGCATTCAACTACACCGCAGGCCTCCCAGAGACACCACTTTCACAATGTGGGACGCATTTCACTCATGTAGAGCTGCCCGCACTTTCGCCCCCACCACGGACATCACCGAATTGTCCAAGCAGCTACAAAGCGATGTCCGATCCGTAACTCGCCCCCTACCAGAGTACTGCCCAAGCGACAGAATTGACTCCCGCCTCCTACATTTAAGGGAAGCTAAAGCAGGCCTATAGCGACGCTGGCAAAGGCAGCGTTAGAACCGGACACTTGAGCGCCGCCTCGCCTGTCTTAACAAAGAGATAGAGACGCACGCAGCGATTATTTCACGACAAAACTGGGAATCACTATGCAACAAGCTAGATGGTAGTATGGGTATACCCCAGACCTAGAACCTCTTTAGACACTTAACAGACTCCACTCAATCTAAGACTACCCAAAGACACAACCTCCCCAAACTCATACATACTTCCGTAACACATCCACCGGAGCTTGAACAAGAACTTCGCAAACAATTATTCCCCGCATACCCTTCTGCCACACACCCGGACTATGCAGGCCTCTCTAACGACCACCTTGACCAACCCATTTTGAGAAGCAGAAGCTCAGTCTGATGTCCAGATACTTAACACGTCCTCAGCCCCGGGCCCAGACGGGATACATAACAAGGCACTCAGGAATCTCGACGCACAATCCATTGCCGCACTTACCGAATACTTTTTTCTGCTGGAAATTGGGTACCCTCCCACCGCAATGAAGAGGCCAAAGTCTTATTCATACCCAAACCTGGCAAACCTCTGCTCACCTCTGACCTCAGACCCATCTCCCTCACATCTTCTCTTGGCAATCTCATGGAGCATGTACTCCAGGCAAGACTTTGCCAATACCTAGAAGGCAACAATCTCTTGCGCACTAGCATGTTTGGATTTCGTCCTGGGCTTTCCACACAGGACGTTTTCCTACAGCTAAAACATCACATTCTCGACTCGTAAACCTCCGACACCAAAGCTATTCTAGGGGTGGATCTCACTAAGGCCTTTGATAACGTTGAACACTCAGCTATCCTCCAAAATCCGTACGACGTTGGGAGTCGGCACGAGGATGTACAACTACATCCGAGACTTCCTCAGCCACCGCACAGCCAAGCTTACTTTCGGCGACCATCGCCTCACAGGTGTCACGCTGGGAGCACGAAGTACACCCCAGGGAGCCGTCCTGTCCCCTATTCTCTTCAACATAGCACTCCTTCACCTACCTCGACAGCTAGCTCAAATCCCTAACATCCATTTCAGCCTCTACGCCGACGGCATCATGGTCTGGGCAAACCGCGGCAGTGATCCGAAATAGAAGAACATCTACAATTGGCCCTAACCACCGTCGACACATATGTACGGGAGCGTGGCCTGACCTGCTCCTCTTCAAAATCCGAGCTCTTTCTCTACCGGCCCAAACAACACGATTCACTCAATCCACCCATCTCCCTCACCCCAGGTACCCACCCCATGCACCAGTAGACAAAATCCGCGTGCTTGGGCTGGTTATTTACTACCATGGTGCGCACGGAGAAGTCACAGGCACTCCAAGCACACGGTCAACAGACCAGTTGACTGATTCGCCGCATAGCGAACCTCCGGGCTGGCCTCCGCGAGCGACACACGACTCGCCTAACCCAGGCTTACGTCATAAGCCGCACCACAGATGCCCTTCTATACGTACCCCTCAAACAGAAGGAGAGAGACCGGGTAAATGCGCTCCTGCGAAGTTGCACGAAAACCGCTCTACGTCTCCCCCCCCCCCCCAGCACATCAAACGACCGGTTCTTCAAACTCGGTGTCCACAACACCTTTGAGGAACTCAAAGAACCTACCTTCACGGCACAAATATCCCGCCTATACAACTCAGAGGCTGGCCGCTCTTTATTATCACAATTAAACCACACCCCAACTACACAGCCCACCGAGGGGTCCCCTGTATCCTATCCTCCGCTGTAACCTCAACGTACCCTCCGTACCCAAGAACATGCACCCTGAGCGGGACAGGGACCGCAGAGTAGCAAGGGCTCGGGCCCTCTATAAACAGTATGGCGATCATCATGAGGGGGTCCACGGGGACGCCGCGGAGTACACGTCAGGCTCCCGCATGGCCCTGGCGTTAGCCGGCAATCAATCAAAACTTCAGACCTCCAGCTCAATCATTACCATTGCTACCACAGAGGCAGAAGAGGCAGCCATCGCCCTTGCTCTTATTTCTACACCTGCCACAAAAATTATCGCTGACTCTAAATCTGCCATTCTCAACTATGCCATCCCGCACTGCTGTTAGTGTACTGCGCTTCTGGCAGCCCCGGTGCTCTATAACCCTCATCTGGACGCCAGCACATGCCGGCCTCCCTGGCAACGAGGAGGCTCATTCCTTAGCCCGAGGTCTCACATTCCGCGCGGGAGTCGAGCCCTTTCTACGGGCCGAGGAGCGCCTGCTCTCCTTCCGTGACATTCTCTTGTACTACCGGGAACAACGAAGGGAGCACGCGCCCCCAGCCTCATTCCTCGCCATAGCGCAGGCCGCACACTGGCGACGACTACAAACTCGGACTGCTCCATACCCCATACTACTACATGCCCGGTACCTAGACCAATCCCCTCGTCATGCAAACTTTTCGGCAAACCAGGAGAGTTTCTGCACACCCTGCTTACATGCTTCACCTCCCCTCATCCCCCATCACTGAACGTGGCGGTGTTTTACTGGGAGACTCTTATGACCGAAAGTTCTCCTCAAGACCAGCGCTGGCTCATCTCCAGCGCTCTGAGAAGGATTGCTTTCCAAGGGTTCTCTTTCGCTTTGTAGGGGTGCCTCCTCACAGTGAGGGAGCATCCAAGAGCCATGTAGGAGGCTTCGCCCCCACCATTTACATCATCGTTGGCAATAAGTTTCCACCGCCGCCACCTACTCCTTTGCTTCAAAACATGCGAAGTTCTTGCAGTTACTAAGATTTTACGTGAGGTTTCAAGCTACTATATTTTCTAACCCAAAGACTTGCGGTCACTCTTTTAAAATCCTCATTCGTTTGGTTACTCCATCAGGTTGCTATGCCTTCAGATGGTAATATGCCTGCATATCTAAAGGTAAGCAATCTGTACATTGAATGCCCGAGATATACCTCAGGACTTGGGCAGCATACTACAAATTAAGTCCGCTAGAGAACAGTCCACACCGGTTTAACTCCCCCATACGGTAATAAATGTTTCCAGTGTGCAGACCACGCATGGTCTGCGGCATCCCATGCTGGTTCTAACACACTTGGGTTCATAAGCGTCGCCGCAACTCGTCATGCGCCACAGCCCTGCAGGCGCCTCTTTTGGAGAACGCACGTCGGTGCCTCAATACAAGCCTTTTACACAGAGTTGGTTTCGCGGCAAATTGCAATTCTTTAGATAAAAAGCATATGTCTAGAACAAAAGCATCAAGGCGGATCATTCGCGCAGAAAACGTAAGACTGGCAAAATTTTAAGACGCCAGTGACCCGCCGCGGTAGCTCAGTGGTTAGGGCGTTCGACTACTGATCCGGAGTTATCGGGTTCGAACCCGACCGCAGCTGCTGTGTTTTTATGGAAGAAAAACGCTAAGGCGCCCATGTGCTGTGCGATGCCAGTGCACGTTAAAGATCCCCAGGTGGTCGAAATTATTCCGGAGCCCTCCACTCCCTCCTTTATCCCTTCCCTTACGGCGCGGTTCAGGTGTCCAAAGATATATGAGACAGATACTGCGCCATTTCCTTTCCCCCAAAACCAATTATTATTATTATTATTACTCCACTACGGCACATCTTCTTCCTTTCTTCTTTCACTCCTTCCTTTATCCCTTCCCTTACGGCGTGGTTCAGGTGTCCAACGATATATTAGATACTGCGCCATTTCCTTTCCCCCAAAACCAATTATATCCTTCCTTTTTACTATTATTTTAATAAACAACCACTATCATTATTAATATGCCAGTGAGTATAGACGAACTTGAAAGCCACCGTTGGTGATCCGCCGAGTCCGACTGAAGCCAAGGACAAGATCTGGTAGCTCGCGGGTGCCCTACAAATTGCAAAAAAAGTCCTAAGGGGGACACTTAAGCTCCCCCTTAAGGATGTCAAGCGATAGTGTTAATGGGTCAACATATGCAGAATTGGTCATTCTCAGCTTTACAGATCGCTGAGAGTCCTCACCCCACTACCACCGCAGTGGTGAAGCGGTTAAGCGATGGGCCTTTGCACTGTGATCGTAGGTGCTGCCACCGGTGGGGCTTGTGATACCGAGGTTGTTTTTCCCATGCAACCTCTCGCGAGCAATCGTTGATTTAACTGCCGCCTGCCACGGTGCCGCACAAAAAAATTACAGCTGAACGCGAGGGTGTTACCCGCCGTGGTGGCTTAGAGGTTAGAGCTCCCGGCTACTGAGCTTGAGTTCCCGGGCTTGAACCCGGTTGCGGCGAAACGCGAGGGCGCCCGTTTGCGGTGCGATGTCAGTGCACGCCAAAGATCCCCAGGAAATTATTCCGGAGCCCTCCACTACGGCATCTCTTTCTCTATTTCTTGTTTCTCTCCCACATTGACCCGCCGCGGTGGCTCAGTGGTTAGGGCGCTCGACTACTGATCCGGAGTTCCCGGGTTCGAACCCGACCGCGGCGGCTGCGTTTTTATGGAGGAAAAACGCTAAGGCGCCCGTGTGCTGCGCGATGTCAGTGCACGTTAAAGATCCCCAGGTGGTCGAAATTATTCCGGAGCCCTCCACTACGGCACCTCTTTCTTCCTTTCTTCCTTCACTCCCTCCTTTATCCCTTCCCTTACGGCGCGGTTCAGGTGTCCAACGATATATGAGACAGATACTGCGCCATTTCCTTTCCACCAAGAACCAATTATTATTATTAATATTATTATTATTATTAATATTATTCTCCCACATTCCTCTCTACACTTGGGGCCCGGTTGAGGTGTCCACATGTACTGGTGAGACTATTACTTCGAAAAAAACCTATTTCAAAATGCGCCCGTTTGCTGTTGTGATGCCACTGGATGTTGTAGATCCCCATGTGGTCAAAATTATTGCGGAGCCTTCCACTACGGAGTTTTTCATTGAAGTACCTTTTTCTCTCATCTTTCTTTTACTCCCTCTTTTTCTACTCTTCCATCACTGTGCGATAGATGTGTTCACCGAGAATGAGGGAGAAACTGCGCCTTCCCTTTCTTCATAAGAAATTTTCAGCTTCATCAAGAAGAGCGGACGTGCAAGACCAACATATTAATGCGAGAGCATTTATGTTGTCGTGTTGCGAAAACACCTGTTTTTTCCGTAACCAAAATTCTCTGAATGGTCAAGAGTGTCATGACGTCATCAGCACTGACAAATTTGAAAATACGAGGGCTAGAATGTTCGAGCACCTTGCATTGCATTATTATACGGGCTTATTGTTACCCGACCCACTCTTCCTCCTTAATACACCCACTATTTCACGGTATTCCACCTTAATCCACCCTAGAAGCTCGGAGTAATCAACCAAAATCCACCCACTAATCTACTTTATTTCATTTTCTGAGGTAGGCGTATTTCCAAAATTTGGGGTTCCTTAGAGTCTTGGGGTGGGCCAACCTCTATACGCTATGTAATTTACTTCTTTACGAACGTGGTTAAGAAGGCCCCATGTTTTTTTTTTTTGCCTTGCCTCGTTCCACAATTTCGCCAGCGTTTATGTACTAAAAGAGCGTTTAGGAATGTCAGCTATTTAAACGCAATGCTCCTTCAGCTCTGTTCTGTTCTGCGGAAGCCCAGTCGTGCAGCTGGCGCAGTGTTCTGCTGGTAGCAGGACAGCCCCTGCAGGTCCTGCTTTCCCCTGGCGCAGGTGAGCAGCGAGGCGGTGATCCGCGCCTACCAGCGGCGTATGCGCGAAGTGGAGCCTCTGCTGAACGCCGTCGTGGACGAGCGTTTCGAAGAGGCCGTCGCCGAGGCCCGCGCGGCCGACGAGTTGGCGAGGCAGAGCGCACCCGAGGAGCTGGAGCGCACCAAGCCGCTGTTGGGCGTCCCCTTCATAACCAAGAACTCAGTGATGATCCAGGGTGGGTGACCCTCCGTGCTTGCGAAGGCCGCTTTGCTGGTCAGCGATGGTCCAACTCGCCGCAATATCCGCCTCACCAAATTGCCATTTACTGGCAACAGTCAAGAGAAGACTATATAATGTTTCTATCTTACCAAGAGGCTAGCCAAGAGGCTTGAAAGAACAGCGTAAGGAAGGAGCCGTGGAAAGCAAAATGATACGTGTAGCTGAAGGACAGTGTGTAGATAGATAGCGACGCGTAGATAGCAAAGTTGGTTAGGGAACCGATGCGCACTTAGGGAATCAGAGTCAGTTCCAAGGGAAGAGAAACATAGTAGAGGGCGATATAGTCAGGCAGATGACATTACGAAGTTTGCGGGGATGGGGTGGCAGCGGAAGGCGTTTTATCATCTATTGCTCTTTCTCTTTTCTTTTTTTACACGTTTTATTATCTATCGCTTTTCTCTTTTCCTTTTTTACACGCTTTATCATCTATTGCCGTTTCTCTTTTCTTTTTTTGCATGTTTTATCATCTATCGCTCTTTCTCTTTTCTTTTTCTCATGTTTTATCATCGCTCTTTCTCTTTTCTTTTTTTACACGTTTTATCATCTATCGCTCTTTCTCTTTTCTTTTTCACACGTTTTATCCTCGCTCTGTCTTTTCTCTTTTTTTTACACGTTTTATCGTCTACCGCTCTTTCTCTTTTCTTTTTCGCACGTTTTATCATCGCTATTTCTCTTCTTTTTTTACACTTTTTATCATCTATCGTTCTTTCTATTTTATTTTTTTTGCTCTTTTTCCACACGTTTTAAAATTATGAGTTAGTTTTTGCCTTGTTTTATGTCATGCGCATGCGTGTTGTTGCTCTGGGATGGGGTGTGGTTTACCGTCTCATTTCATTCTATTCACTTGTAAGTGTAGCAACCGTCCTGTCTTCGCCCTTCTTCGTCCCATCCATATTGATACGTGGCGGCTAGAAGCAGCTGTAGAAAGAACAGAGGTAACCTGCTACGCAAGGAACCGATGGCTTGGAGTAGACTCTCAGCACACAAGCGCGCACCTCAGCGTCGTCTTCGTTACCAACCACTTCGTCGTCCTCCCAGCGTCCGTAGCATGACCCCCCCCCCCCCCCCCCCCTCGCGGCAAAAGCACCGTCCCGGTGCGCACTACACAGGGCAGCTAGACGGCGAGTTGTAAGGTTTGAGGCGGGACACATGGACAATGTCGGTGCGGGGTGCAGCGGCCGGAGATGGCGGATGTAGCGGGGTGATCTCGTACGTCACCGCGGTCACCGGACGTACGACCCGATAAGGGCCTGTATATCGGGGGAGCAGTTTTTCACAAAGGCCCACACGGCGGGAAGGGATCCAGAGTAACACAAGGGAGCCAGGAGAGTAGGTGACTTCACGACGGCGACAGTCATGACGTCGTTTCTGATTGACTTGGGAGGCCGACAGCCGCTGGCGGGCGACAAGACGGGCAGCGTCGGCGCGAGCGATGGCGTCCCGAGCGTAAGGACTCGTGGAGGCGGTGGCGGGCAGTACACTGTCTAAGGGAAGCAAAGGATCGCGGCCAAAGAGAAGGTAAAAAGGGGAGAAACCGGCTGTATCGTGACGCGTAGAATTGTAGGCGAGTGTAACAAATGGGAGGCTAATATCCCAGTCGCGGTGATGGTCGGAGACGTACATGGAAATCATGTAGGTGAGGGTACGGTTCAGACGTTCAGTGAGGCCGTTCGTCTGCGGATGGTAGGCCTTGGCGAATTGATGACGGACGGAGCAGGAGCGGAGGAGTTCGGCGACCACTTTGGAAAGAAAGCAGCGACCGCGATCGGTGAGCAGGTGACGGGGAGCACCGTGGTGGAGTATGACGTCGTGCAGGAGAAAGTCAGCGACATCAGTTGCGCAGCTGGTTGGGATCGCTCGAGTAATAGCGTAGCGCGTGGAGTAGTCCGTCGCGACGGCGATCCATTTGTTTCCCATAGCAGACACCGGAAAAGGGCCGAGCAGGTCGAGGCCGACACGGGAAAACGGGTCTACGGGGATGGGAATCGGCTGAAGGTGCCCGGGAGGGAGAACCGAGGGCGTCTTCCACCGTTGGCACAGTTCGCAAGCGGCCACATAACGGCGGACAGAACGGTATAGACCGGGCCAAAAGAAGCGGCGGCGCACGCTGTCGTAGGTGCGGGAGACTCCAAGATGACCGGCCGTGGGAACGTCATGAAGCTTTTCAAGGACGCTGCTGCGCAGGTGTTGAGGGACCACGAGCAAGAGGTCAGCGCCGTCAGGCCGCATATTGCGCCGGTAGAGGACGTTCTCATGGAGCACAAACGGGGCGAGGGACGCATCACAGCGGTTGGCAGTGAGGCGGTCGATGAGGGAACGTAGCGACGAATCCAAGCGTTGTTCTTGCGCAATGTTGCGGAAGGCCGAGATGGATAAGACGCAGGCGTCAGCCTCGCATTCGTTGGAGGAAGGCGGATCGACAGGGTAACGGGACAAGCAATCCGCGTCCTGGTGCAAGCGGCCGGACTTGTGGACGACACAAAATGTGTACTCTTGAAGGCGAAGAGCCCAGCGCCCCAGCCGGCCAGTAGGGTTTTTGAGCGAAGAAAGCCAGCATAAGGCGTGGTGATCCGTGATAACAGAGAAAGGGTGCCCAAACAAGTAAGGGCGGAATTTTGCAATAGCCCAAACCAGAGCGAGGCATTCCCGCTCGGTGATAGAATAGTTGCGCTCTGACACAGAAAGGAGACGGCTGGCGTACGCAATAACGCGAAGCTTGTTGCGTTGCCGCTGAGCAAGTAGGGCACCAATGCCATGGCCGCTCGCATCGGTCCGAAGTTCCGTAGGGGCTGAAGGATCAAAGTGCGCCAACACAGGTGGAGCAGTGAGGGCACTGGTAAGGGCTCTGAAGGCGTCAGCTTGGGGGTGTCCCCAAGAGAACGGGATGTCCTTCTTGAGGAGCGTGGTAAGAGGTCGGGCTATTTCCGCAAAGTTCTGGATGAACCGGCGTAAATAGGAACATAGGCCGAGAAAGCTGCGCACATCACCGGAGGAGCGCGGTGTAGGAAATGAACGCACGGCGCGGACTTTGTCGGGGTCGGGTTGGATCCCAGCAGAATCGACCAAGTGGCCAAGGACCTTGAGCTGACGGCGGCCGAAGGTACATTTCTTCGAGTTCAGCTGAAGACCAGCGCGGCGGAAGACGGCAAGGATGGCTGAAAGGCGATGCAGGTGGCTTTGGAATGTGGACGAAAAAACAATCACGTCATCTAAGTAGCAGAGGCATATCGTCCACTTAAAACCGCGCAGGAGGGAATCCATCATGCGCTCGAAGGTCGCAGGGGCATTGCACAGGCCGAAAGGCATAACTTTAAATTGGTACAGGCCGTCCGGGGTGACAAAGGCGGTTTTCTCCCGATCCCGTTCATCGACAGCGATCTGCCAGTACCCTGACCGAAGATCGATGGAGGAAAAGTAACTGGCGCCGTGCAAGCAGTCGAGAGCGTCGTCAATTCGGGGCAAAGGGTAGACGTCGTTCTTTGTGACGGCATTCAGTTGGCGGTAATCGACGCAGAATCGCCAGGTTTGATCTTTCTTTTTAACAAGCACGACAGGGGACACCCAAGGACTACTCGAAGGCTCGATGATGTTGCGGGCCAGCATCTTGTCCACCTCTGCCTGAATAACACGGCGCTCTGCGAGGGAGACCCTATAGGGCCGTCCGTGAATAGGCTTCGCCGGTGTCAATGTGGTGGGTGACAACAGAGGTTTTACCCAAGGGACGGTCCCCAAAGTCAAAAATATCACTGTAGGAGGACAAAAGGCTGTGAAGAGCTGTAGAATCAGCAGAGGGCAGATCGGCCGCGATCATCCGGGAAATAGAGTCCTCACGGGAGGGTTGCGATGTAGGGACATTGGAGACGGCAGTCGTTGGGTCAGGAGCCAGGACAGAAACTGTGCAATCGGTCAATGGGGACAGATCAGCAAGGGAAATGCCGGTCGGAAGTACCTGAGGGGACAGGCTGAAGTTGAGGACAGGGAGGCAGGTGCAGTTGTTGGTGATGTGGTCAATGGTGTGGGGAAAGAGGACATTACGATTCAGAATCACAGCGGTGATAGGGCAGGCGACGTAGTCTCCATCAGGGACAGGAGGAGAAGGCGACAGATGGATGTAGACAGCAGTTTGTGGCGGGAGACGAGCAAACTCGGTGGATTGAAGGCGAGGTGAGCTGGTGGAGTCGTCATTGCACAGGGGCAGATCCAATCGAAGAAGGCCTGAGGAACAGTCAATAAGAGCTGAATGGGCGGTTAAAAAGTCAAGGCCAAGGATTATGTCCTGAGGGCACCGGGTCAGGACGGTGAACAGAACGGGTATATGACGCCCGGCAATGCTGACTCTCGCAGTGCACATTCCAATCACGGCAGCGGGGCTGCCATCGGCGACGCGAACCGTGGACATGGCGGCAGGCGTTAAAGCTTTCTTCAGACGGCGGCGCAAAGAAGAGCTCAGGACAGACACTTGGGCGCCAGTATCAATGAGGGCAAGGACCGGGACACCATCCACGAGAACATTCAAGAGATTACGTTGGGCAGCGGGGGTCAAGAGAGGATTTTCAGGCCGGGTCAATGATGCAGCGTCACCTCCGGGGGCTGCATCGGCTAGTTTTCCGAGAAATGACGGGAGGTCGAAGGAGAAGGGTTGCGGCGTGTGGGAGGAGAACGGGAGCGGCGGCCTAATGGGGAAGGTGAGCGGCTGGACCTACGAGCGTGCGGAGCAGGCTCGTCAGGGAGCGGATCGGGTCGTGGTGTGAAGCGGTGCGGGCCGTAGTCGTTGCGGCGGTCGACGAAGGAGTAGGGGCGAGGTGGCAGGGACCAACGGCTGCGGCAGTGACGGGAGATGTGTCCGACGCGAGAGCAGGTAAAACAGATCGGCCTGTCATCAGAGGTACGCCATTCGGCAGGATTGCGATATCGGTACCGAGGCGAGAAGCTGCGACTGTAAGTGGCAGCTGCGATCACCGGAGGGTCCGGGCTGGCATGAGCGTTGTCCACGACGCGAGGAGAAGGGACGGCCAAGTTCGCAACCTCCTGGCGAACGACGGCTTGGATGAGGGCAAAGGTGTTTTCCGGCAGTAGCAAGGAAGAAACAGCGGGCGTCATCGCCTCCAGTTCGCGGCGCACGATACGGGTTAAGTTAGCCGGGTCGGAAGGCTGCCGCAATGTTGGCAGATCTTCACAGGAGGAGCTAGCAGCAGTGTTCGGCAGCCGGTCAAAACGGTGAGAAATGCGCCGGTGTTTGGCTTGCTCGAAACGGCGGCACACCTCAAGAACAGAAGCTACCGTGGAAGTTTTTGCATAGAAGCAGATTAAAGGCATCGTCGGCAATGCCTTTCAGTATGTGGCCAACTGGATCTGCTTCGGACATGTCTTTATCAACTTTACGGCACAAGGCGAGGACGTCTTGTATGTAGGCTATGTATGGCTCCGAGGAAGTTTGGGCGCGGGACGCGAGTGCCTTCTTGGCGGCGAGTTGGCGGCCGATGGGTTTTCCGAAGAGGTCGCGGAGCTTCAGCTTACATATGTCCCATGAGGTCAAGGCATCTTCGTGGGTTTCGAACCACACTCTCGCGATGCCGGTCAGGTAAAATATCACATTAGCGAGCATCAGCGTTGGATCCCACCTGTTGTGCGTGCTGACGCGTTCTTAAAGGGCCAGCCAGTCGTCCACATCAACGTCGTCTGTGCCGCAGAACGTGGCCGGTTCGCATTGGTGGGCGACGACGACCGCTGGCGGTGTTGACGAAGAGGGAGATGGCTCGGACTCGGTAGACATGTTGGCGAGACGGCGGCCACGACGGAGAGCCAGCTTGAGGTCGGGGATCGAATTTAGCAACCTCCACCAAATGATACGTGGCGGCTAGAAGCAGCAGTAGAAAGAGCAGAGGTAACCTTCTACGCAAGGAACCGATGGCTTGGAGTAGACTCTCAGCACACAAGCGCGCACCTCAGCGTCGTCTTCGTTACCAACCACTTCGTCGTCCTCCCAGCGTCCGTAGCAATATGCTACGTTTTTGTTTATAAGATGTCCTCACCCTGCAGCGTACGTATTTGGGATAATGTTGACGGCGTTGACCCCCGCCAGTTACCTGCCCAGTCGGTCGTTTCTGTGTGTGGCATTTGGCACTCACCACAGTGCAGCGCAAAGACAACATTCCGAGAATCACAGTATAGGCTTTCCTGAATGCGATTTTTGCAATTAGAATGTATGCTTTCAGCCACTACTGTAGACTGCATGGGCCTCCAGACCTGGAATTGGTTTCTTCCGATGGAGGAAGAAGCGAAAAGGTTGTCGTGTTGGGGAGGACTTCAAATTACGCTCGACCACCAGGTGTTCTTTAATGTACTTTGAGATCGCACAGCACACTGGTGTTTTAATGCCGTTGCATAAGAGTTGTCACAAGAGAATCTCCTCAATGCCCGATGTCACGAAATCCGCTGATTGCTCGAGAGAGGTCACGTGACCTTGTGACGTCATCGAAACGTGCGCTCTATGGCAGGTGCCAACGAAAACCCCGCCGATGCCCGTTCGCTGTTTGGTCGAGACAGGTCACGCGACCTTGTGACCTCGTCACAGCCTCCCTGATGGGCCACCGTGATTGGTCGAGAGTGGCCATGTGACCTTGTGACTTCTTCACAACATTCCCACCGTGGCAGGCGGTAATTAAATTAATTATCGATCAGAGAGGTCACGTGACTGTGTGACGTCATTTCAACCTGCCTACCTGGTCGTGGGGAAACTAGTTTCTAAATAAGAACCTAAATAGAGAATGGAAGTCAAAAATCGCAAAAAAACGTTATATATGTGCAAATGCAGGCACCGTCACAGCATAGCGGTTACGTGCTACAGCAGCTAGCAGTCCAGATATGGCGGTTAAACAAACACAGAAGTTGCAACATAAGCTGCGACAAATGTGAAATATAAAACTGTCGCATTCTACTCATAAGGCGACTATAGTGCGCCCATAATATTTTTCGTTTCTGCTGCCCTGAAACGTAGCTATAGGGCGGCCAGGATTTGATCTCGCGACCTCTGCCTCAGCAGCCGAGTGCCACAACCATTGAGCAACAGCAGCGGGAACCAGACATTGTCTGAACTGCGCTGAATGGCTAGTGGTCGGAGCTGTTCGCGTGGGTTTCCTAGGAGCAGCGCTACGGTGATGGAGTTTTTCTTGGAGGAATGAAGAAAAAAAAAGTACCTTCTCACGGGGGTCCGCGAAGGTACGGCATATGACAGGCATCGTGCCTCCTTCCTCGTGCAGCATGCTGTATTTCTTCGTCGGCGAAACAAGCCACCGTTGTTTTGATGCCGTGCACATGCGTGAAGCCTCGCGGCAGCTCTGTATGTAGAATAACTGCAGATTGGGCTGGTTGGTGTTGATGCATAGTGGTGGTTCAACCGCGCAAACCAAGTAAGAGACGAGACACACAAATCAGCGCTGACTTACAACTGATTGTTTATTAGGAAGAAGCACGTCATATATACACACATCGCTGGTTGGTGTGTCTCTTCTCCTACTTGGTCTGTGTGCGTTTGCGCTGTTGAACCACCACTATGCTCTGTATGTGTCCGGGGATCGCAGCCGTAACTCGCGGTGGAAAAGTTTCCCCGCCGCGATAACCGCGTTTTCATGGAGACAAAATGTATGTACAAAGGAAACGAAATAAATAAACGCGCCGTGTACTGACAGTGTTTAGCTCGGCAAAAATCCCCACGTGGTCGAATTCGATCCCTATCTCCACCACTGTGAGCCTAGTTACCCGAAGTGTTCTTTTTTGAAACAGTATACCCAGTAACGTGTTGGAGAAATATTTCCCTTCTAATTTGGAGGGAAAATAAACGGAAAATTCGTTGGTGCGTGTTTTTCACTCTTTCTAATGAAGCGTTAGACATTAGCATACATCGATTAGCGTGAAGTATTCGTCTACGACCGCTAAATAATATATAATTGAACCTACCCCTTAACTTTTTAAGGTTTCAGTTTCAACAGCTATGACGTGAATAAGTCACGTGAGGTACAAAAAAAAAGTGCGATACAATAGCTGCTTGGTCAATTTAATTCAGTACAACGCTAAAGCCGAACAACGCATACAGCCGCTACGGAAATCACATAGCCTCCTTCCTCCATCTGTAGATAGAGTAGGTACAGGTAAACCGGCGCTCATAACCTGAGAGTACCTAAAGGAACCAACAAGTCATGACCTGGATTTCGACAGCTGTGAGCGATATGCTGCGCCAGGCTACGATAGAGTGTGAATGGTATGGTGCGACGCAGATCACTTTTACTGCTGAGCTGCGCGTCGCTTTCTCTTCAGCTGCCCCGCGCGTAGCAGAGGACTCGTGTAATACAGCTGCGTTGCTGGGGCACTTTGCTTCGACCGCGGCGGCCGTCTCGCTGCGTCGGCTTCCTCCGGTGGGGCGTCCGTCTGCCGCGATTTCCGCCCTTCACCCGTGCTGAGGACGCATGGCGCGAAGCCATTACGAAGGCAGATTGGGCCTTTGCAGACGTGCTCCGGGATTTTATCCCTGGGCCGTCAGGTCTATTCGCCTCTCAGGCGAAGTGGCGGCGTTGCGCAATTCTTTTTCGTTTTCTCTTGCCACTCGAGAACAAAAGAGCTGAGCGGGGAGAAATGCCTGTCGTCGCGCCGTATTTGTGTAGACGGAAAGATGGGAGACCGTTGCCTGGAAGTCTTCTGCTGCGACGCTGCTCTCTATCCTCTTCTCGAGGAGTCTCTAAAGAGGAAGAAAAAGGAAGGCTGAAAATACGGTGGGAGCGGGAGGTTTGAAACTTGTTGCGTAAGGCGGAAAAAGTTGGTGCAATGCTGAGCCGTGGAAAATTTTAACGGCCGTTTGCTGTAACGCTTCGTGCTGTTGCGCCAGTTTCAGTATACCATGCGGCGTCGCTGTATAACATCCGATGCTCATTCCTGTCGAAGTCGATGCCGGATATAATCAGCCACGGTAAAGAAGGGGTCGGAGCTTCCTTCTTCCTTCAAGGTACAGTCGAAACGCGGTGGTGATTGTGAGTGGTTACGCATTCAGTTGCCAGTCTGGTGGGCTGGACTTGCAGCATTGCGTACACGGCGCGTTCTTATTACCATATTGAATTTTAACTCTGATTCCCAAGCCGCACTATGGTGGCCGCCAAACCCTCGCAAGTGATACACAACGGGAATGTATGTCTGGCGTGGCCCTGAAAGATTTCGGGCGTCTCTCGGCTGGCGGAACTGAAGATGAATGACTCCGCGCGCGAAGGGTATGGTGTGGTGACAAGGGTTCGATTTGTCAACGTCACAGAATTTTCCATGCGCTTGACTCGGCCGACTGTAGCGAAATTAATGGTACTGCGCCGGGCTTTACACAACGCCCGAGGTTAACACCGCCATCCTCGCACTTGTTCGAATAGCGGGGCAGACCGCAGCTGTCACCAATGTTAGCGTAAATCTCTCTCAGTTGTATCCAATTTTGACTTTGTTCTTTGGCGGAGAGAGTTTAAACAGCGCTGCGAGGCCTGACGAGAATTAAAGGACAGCTTTGGACGATTATTGTAGCTTTCTCAGGATTATAGGCTGAACCCGATGCCTCCTTGTGGAGACAGGAATGAATGCGTGAGACAGTTTGATAGTAATAATATCGTCATAACATAAAAACATCATAATTTACGTACCATAATTACTTCCCGGGCAGGCTAGAGCTAGGTCTAAGTTTCGGGGTCGATAAGTATACAGCTGACCATTTCTTCAGCTTTAACGTGATGGTGGTAGTTATCGTAATCAGGCCTAATAAGGTGTAAAACTCGAGGTTGTGCAGGCCTATACGTATCTGCATTCAGATATTATGATGAGATAGTCGACAGGATGTATTAAGACGTAGAATCGGCAATGAGCAAGGCAAAGCCCATCAGTACAGAGTGCTGATGGGCTTCTAAACAGTCGAGACACCAGGCAGTAGGGTACCAAAGAATCAGTTCTAAGAATAGCGCGGAAGGGGGCAGTTATTATAATGTAGAGGTCGCAGAAAAGAAGACTTTACGAGCCATGAATACCTTCTTCCGCAAACGGGAGATCCGAAAGTGGACTTGGAAGATCCCGAGAGGCAAATCAAAAAATGAAATACACTTTTGCTTTTGCGTGGAAGCTCGTTCAACAATAGATACCTTAAGTGTGCCTGCTGCGCACCGTGTTACCGTTAGCGGATGACTGGCATTCCCACTGCGTATGCTGCGCTGCGTGCCCTAAAAACGCGTCGAAAAAGACTTTGGGCATACCTTAAATTCGTGCCCTAATTTAGTGGATGGCGGCGAATACTGTTTCTTTGAGGCGTAAAAATCTATTGAACGGATAGGCGAGTCTTAGTGGAACATTTCATTGCACCACCCTCCTCATAGAATAGCGAATGTCCCTTGAACTCGAAGCGATCTGCCCGAAGGCAGCACCGGACAGCTGCTTTCGAATCTCCTTTGAATCGGAAATTCGCCACTGTCCGTGAATTCAGTCTCGAAGTCGTTTCCTTGAACTCTATCCCAGTGTCCTCGAAACCAGAAATTGGGCACTAGCCGTGGTTTCAATCTCAGCGCCTATCTTTGAACTTCCTTTTAGTCTGCTTCCAAAACACTGGGCTCGGAAAATCACGAGCAGAAAAAAGGCCGTAAATATTTAATAATATTAGATAAAGTAAAAACACTATCACCAGGATTCGAACCAGTGACCTTCAGACTGCTTACCTGTTAGGTCCACCCCTCCGCTAGACATCCTTTTTTTTTGCATACGAAATCATACCATATAAGTGTTAAGGAGCCGCCAGCCAACCTGTCACTGACATATAGAGGCTAAAATTCTCTAATTGTCTTTAAGGTTTCAATGTGCAGAAGCCAGTCAGGTGCCGGATCCTCAAGTTTGATTATTTCAATATATCTTTCAATTGCTTCTTATCTGACTAGCTGTTCGTCACTATCTGCGTGACGCACCACCATACTGCTCCTCCATATACTATGCAATCATAAAGCCATGACAAAGATTGCAAGGAACGCTATTCTCGTTTTCAATTGGGAGGTATCTAATGCCCTTGGGGGAAAGCGCAAAGTCTTTCTTAAGAGTTCTTTGCGGGACATTCCAAGGATAAACCGCGTCAAACAGTCCAAGAAAACGTGCTCATTCGTTTCATCCTTTTTACACAGAAAGCAGTCGACTCCCCACAGCACAAATAATGTTTTCGCCTGCAGCCACGTTTTTACGGGCAAAGAGCTGCAGTGTAAACGAAAATGAAAGGTTTTGGGTGCAGGTGAAATCAACTTTTTCTTAACCCTTACTCTTCCCTCCACCAGTGCGCTAGACAACCTCCCCCGCGGTGTGATAACTTTTCAGGCCTATTTGTGCTGTGGAACTGGGCTTAATGCACATGTATGTGAGACAGTTTCCCGTTTCTTCTGTTTTTAGTAGTTGTTCCTATTCGATTATCACAGCATTCTTCCAGGTTAACTTCATTACTCTGCTTCCCAACTTAGTTTGATTTTATAGTTTATTGGGGTCACATCCCAAAGCTACTCAGGCTATGAGCGACGCCGTAGTTTAGGGCTCCGGATAATTTCGGCCACATGTGATTCTTTAACGTGCACTGACATCGCACAGTACACGGGCCTGTGCCATTTCGCCTCCATCGTAACGCGACCGCCTAGGCCGGGATCGAACCCGCTTTTTTACGGGTCAGCAGCCGAGCACCATAACCACTGAGCCACCGTGATGACTTTTATCAACTTAGTAGTTTCTTCAAATATTACTGATTGTCCCTCTTTACACGGATTCGCGCACAAAGTTTATATTTCGGTGCGTTTTGTGACAGTTCGGTTTTCTAACGAGTACATATATTCTGTGCCGCGCAAGAATCTAAGAAGAAATTGATAACTATGTTTTTTCCGCCACTGCTGCACCGTTCTGTTTACTAGTCTTAAGCGTCACGATGTGGTAATGCGAGTAAAAAATAAATAACATAAAATTGGTTTTTGAAGAAATGAAATGGCGCAGTAATTGCTGCACATCTCGGTGGACACTCGAACCGCGCCGTAAGGGAAGGGTAGAAGCTGTTAGTGATAGTCGTGCCGTAGTGGGGGGTTGTGGAATAATTTCGAATACCTGGGGATGTTTAACGTGCACTGACATCGCACAGCACACGGGCGCCTTCGCGTTTCGCCTCCATCCAAACTCGGACGCCGCGGCCGGGTTGGAACACTGGATCTCCGGCTCAGTATACAAAATGCCGATTTCTCCTTGCACCAAACGTTTTTTTAGAAATTACACACCTAAGTCTGCTTGAACACATGTCGCTCCATAAGCAAAATATCTTTGTATCTTTTGTTAACTGTCCTCCGTGCGATGTACCTGAAACCATTGAACACTGTTTTATTATCTCCAAAGGCGCGATCTTGTTTTCCTACACGCGGCGATTACCGTGAACTCGTCTTTTTTGCGAGCTGCTTTCTGCCCCACTGCACGCCGCCACATTGTTTGTTAGATAGATAGTCTAGGAACTCGTCCTGGCCTGTCTTTGCATGAGATACCGGAATAACACAAATGCTTTTCCTTTTTCTTTGTTAAAAAGTGTAAGTTAGTCGCTAGTGTAAGTTCTGCCGTGTCAAAGAATCAATTTTTAGGAAGATTTGTTTTTTCACCTACTTTTTCAAAATTCCGGCCATTTTCTACCACCACTGTTCGCACTATAAGTGCACTACTCTGCTTTCCCGTTTAGCAGAGTAAAGCCAAATGTGTCACTCCAGGTGTCGAAGTGCATACCCCGTAAGCGAACTTAATTTGCGCGCTGCACAGGGTTGTCGCACGTCGTCAAGTCAATATTTGGGCAACGTAGTTACAGACGGTTGCCTGGGGGGCAGACCAAAAGGCAGACAAATGTCTGACGAAGAGTCTGCACCTTTCTTGCTCCCATTTAGGAGCGCAACATATTCAACGCAGAAAATACACACGAAATGGAGATACAGACTTAGTGCTTTGCATTGTGCTTTGGTGTTTCATATTGGACATGAAACTGTTGTTAAACAAATACGCAAAAATAAGGGGAAAAAAATCCCCCGCGTTGGCTCTGGGGTTACGGCGCTCGGCTGCTGACCCGAAAGACGCGGGTTCGATCCCGGCCGGGGCGGATGAATTTCGATGGAGGCGAAATTCTAGAGGCCCGTGTGCTGTGCGATGTCAGTGCACGTTAAAGAACCCCAGGTGGTCGAAATTTCCGGAGCCCTTTACTACGGCGTCCCTCATAGCCTTAGTCGCTTTGGGACGTAAAATTAACAGAATGGCTAAGCCCGAAGTGACAGCAGGCACGTAGCGATCATTCATTTTGTAAGCTTTCAGTAGTCGCTTTCTTGGGTAATGTTCTGAGCAGGAAGATGTTCGTTTACAAACCTCTTTGTCCTCGTCCTTGCTTTGTTT
Organism: Amblyomma americanum; assembly: GCF_052857255.1. Lineage (NCBI taxonomy): Eukaryota > Metazoa > Arthropoda > Arachnida > Ixodida > Ixodidae > Amblyomma > Amblyomma americanum. The sequence goes on along the minus strand of NC_135498.1, from coordinate 183,702,765 downwards.
GTCCTTGTCTTTGTTTCGATGTTGAACGTGACTGTAGCTGTGCCCCACGGCCATGCTCTATCCGTGGTCGCAGGCCTGGTGGCAGACGTGGGTCTTCCGGCGTGGCGGGGCCAGCGCGCCGACCGCGACGCCGAGGTGGTGCGGCAACTGCGCGACGCCGGCGCGATCCCGGTGGCGACGACCAACACTCCGGAGCTGTGCCTCTGGACCGAGTCCTTCAACAAGCTGTACGGCCGCACCAACAACCCGCACGACACGCGGCGCACGGCTGGCGGCAGCAGCGGTACGCTTTCACATCTCTCTATTTTGCGAGGGATTATATATATATATATATATATATATATATATATATATATATATATATATATATATATATATATATATATATATATATATATATATATATAGTTTAGAAATATAAACGTATTTGGTTGCTAGAGGTAGAATGCAAAGTTTAGAAACGTTTAATTTAGACAGAGGTTTATTGTGTGTCGACGTTTCGGACATGTACACGTGAGCACCCATCACTTGCCGCCAATTTGTAAGGAAGATCGAAAGAATAAGCAAAGAGTAAAGCAAACACTAGCTCTTCCTGCAGGCATAACAATCGTAATATGCGGCTGCACGCAGCTTTCAAGCCGTCCACAATCATCGTCATACTGTGTTGTTCGTATCAGGTTGAAAAGAGAGCAACATCGCCAGTTTCGCGACCTTGCATGAATGTACAGTACACGGCGTTCAAGGGGGGCGCGTTATTCAGGAAGGAGAGGCACGCGAATATTTGAGAATTTCGAGTTGCGAATCGAATAGCCTTCTGTTCGAGTCGCCGAACGAATAAAAAGGTGAACGGTAAAAATTATTCCCAACAAATCTAATACATTCGAAGTTTTTGAAGGGCTTTCGAACCGTTGGAACGAATTTCGAATGAGACAAGCTGTTGTTTCCTTTGAAGACTATTTAAAAAGGGGGGCTGTACTCCGATGCATTAAAGCGTGCAGCAGCTATCGGTCTACGCGGGATGAGGGTTGAACTCCATAACGTGGTGCATTCGTGTGGCGGCGCTAACATTACTCGTACATCGCTTTTAAAATTGCGTGTTGCAGCAGTGCTCAGGCAAGTTCAGCAGACACTGCCCTGATGCCAGATCTCGGAGTCCATGGCTCAAACGTGGTTGTGGCACGGTGTGTTACGGTTTATAAGCTGTTGTCGTCAGTTGCGAATGGTAATTTTACTATACGCTTTATATGACGGTCATAGGTTTAATATATTGTAAAGCTATAGCCTAGCGCGACCCGCTGACACGATCTGCTTCTGCTCCCCGCCAGTGCGCATGCGCTGGCTGGTCCTGATGTGGCAGGCGCACGCGCAGCTTGCCGGCACCTGAAGCCATATAGCCGCCTCGTAACGACCTGCGCATGCGCGGTGGCTTCTCTCAGAAGCGGGTCGGATCGCGCTATACTAAACCTCTCTGACGACTTGGTGTTGCGTTCCCCCTAGTTCGTTTCTGACAGCTCCGTGTAGCCATAATGACATCCTAGTCGAAATCAATAGGAAGAAATGGGCTTGGGCAGGGCATTAAATGCGAAGGCAAGATAACCGCTAGTCTGTAAGGGTAACGGTGTGGATTTCAAGAGAAGGCAAGCGTAGCAGGGGCGGCAGAAGGTTAGGTGGGTGGATACGGTGGCCGCAGCTGTCAAAGGACAGGGTTGATTGGAGAGACGTGGACGAGGCCTTTGCCCTACAGTGGACGTAGTCAGGCTGATGATGGTGATGTAGCCATAACTCCGCATGTCATAGCGCAGTTCCGCAGCGCCGCCAGTAGCGCTCCGCTGTTGCATACGAGTTTTATTTTTGTAGGGATGTCTGCACTAGTAGCGAATATTCATAAAAATATTCGATTCGTATTCGATTCGTTGTCTGCCTACACTATTCGTATTCTAATCATAGCAAAGCCACACTATTCGTATTCGAATCGGTCTTGGAAGAAAATGCTATTCGCGCTCCACTTCACGAAAGCGAAGGCGCCGCTTTCCGTAGCGTGACTTACGATCAGCTTCAGAATTGCGCATAGAATTTAACCCGTTAATGCCGAGGGCTGGTAATTCACGCCTGATTGAATATACTTTAAGTATCCGTAAATCGTGGATCGAATTGGCGCGTACATGCAATATCGGGGGCAAATGTAACAGACTGCTCCCCCACCGCCTCAAAGTTCCGACCCGTGCCAATCTGCGTGGGGGTGCCACCTAACAAAGCACTTCTGCTTTCGAAAAGGGCTCACTGCACCATTCTTGACACCAGAAGTGATTTGTCAGGTAGCGCCCCCACGCAAGGGGGCAGGGCTCGGAACTTGGAGGGGGAGTCTGTTACTTTTGCCTACCAAATAAATATTCTGCTACGAATGCTATTCCGCTACCAATGCCATCAAACATTCAACAACTTTTTATTGTCTTGTGAAAATTGTCGGAAGACTAAGACGAGCTTCACGGCAGAGATGAATACCTTTGGCGCACTTTTAAAGGCCTTGGGGATGTTGTTCTGTAACGAATTCGAAAAAAAAAATGGCGGTTAGCGCTATTTTGTCTCTTTTGGAGAAATGTATTGAAGGTGTTTTGCTGGAGAGTTTTCTTTTTTATCCATGGCCGATAATAGGCGCCACCGGTATGAACATTGTGAACAGGCATGAGCACGACGAATGGAAGGCGCTTGCTGCCTTGCCCGCCACGCATTGGTCACTGGAACTGCCACTGAAGCATCAACCGTGGCAACAGGACAGCCGACGTACAGGGCCAATCGCACTTAGAGGAAACACGGCTCCGCGTTGCCACGTACCTGCGGAGTGCCATTGCATCTAACCCGTTCATGAATCAATGCAGAGTGGTTCTCGAGAAGAGGGGCCTTGACGTGGTGCTTCGTGTTCTCTGCCCCTTTGCACGGGTTTACTACTGGCTTGCGTGGTCGCTATGGTTCTCGGCGCACACGCGGAGCCGTGTTCCCTCTAAACGTGATTTTCACTTTTCTCAAAGGTGCACAATAATAATTATTTTTTGGGGAAAGGAAATGGCGCAGTATCTGTCTCATGTATCGTTGGACACCTGAACCGCGCAGTAAGGGAAGGGATAAAGGAGGTTGTTAAAGAAGAAAGGAAGAGAGAGGTGCCGTAGTGGAGGGCTCCGGAATAATTTCGACCACCTGGGGATCTTTAACGTGCACTGACATCGAACAGCACACGCGCGCCTTAGCGTTTTGCCTCCATAAAAACGCAGCCGCTGTGGTTCAGGTGTGCTTGACATTTCGTTCCAAACTGCGCGTGCCGGATGACTCGCGAAATGCGCGTGCAGGATCATCCCAATGCGGTGTCATTTTACAGGCGCGTATAAGTGCCGATTTAAAGCATTCGTGAGAAGTAGCGGCTTAACCAAAAACGAGAAACAAACCAAACACGCCCACAGGAAGGACTATATATACTGGACGTCCGTACAGAAAGCTTGGAAATAGGGACACAGCTTCTTCCGGAGACTCTTTAAAGGTACCGCCATAAATTTTTGTTCTCTTTAGTACGAGGAGATTCTGCAGGGTGTTCAATATTAAGCTCTCAGGATCTCTTAAAATTGGACACTGAATGGTGCCTGAAGTCCACCTTTGCGCATAAACTATGAGTCAAGGCGGACACAACGTGAGATGATAATTGTCACTATCTGGCACATAATTAACTGAAATAATTAATGAACTTTCAGCCATGGAGGCTAGCGTGAATCTTGATAGTGGAAACATAGAGGCGGTCGCATTTCTAGATTACTCCATTTGGTAGAACTCTTTAGAGCACGCGTGTTCCGAAATATTCACCCCCAAAGTTTCCATTGATATTGTGTAATTGCGCATGCAAGGCAGTGGAAGTCGACGCGAAACTCCTTCCTAATGTGACGCAGCTGTTGCATCGGCCTCTTCACTTATTAAGTACCCACAGCGCCCGCCGGCATTACATTTGGGGGGAGGGGATACAAAGCTACAAAGCAGACCAAAGATGCGTGAGCTCGTACCACACGGTAGTGATATACTCATTATACACAACAAATTCAAAAGCAATGAGCGTCGAGAAACGGTATACTCACAGCCACAGTCAACACTCAACGTCTAAGAGAGTATATCATTCGATACAACGCTTCGATTTCGATAGCCTACAGTGAAAGGGAAACAGTTATCGGCTTAACCGGTCGTTCACGCGGCGTATTGCCGGTAGGAGTTTGGCATTGAGCGCCGCCGCCTTGCGTCGCAATTGCGCGGATTGAGCTGAAAATTTGAATACGAATATCTCAAACACACACTGCTGCTGGGAGGATTCTACGAAATGCAACTGTATGGGAGGAGTTTCCAATATAAACACGCCCCGCTTACTGGAGGCAGTGAAAAGGTCATTAAACGAATTAAGTTAATTATGTGCCTGCCGGTGACGATAATTATCTCAATTTGGGTCGCCGTGGCAGCACCACTGAGTGCATTGTTCTAGGAATTCATAAAAGCTTAATTTTGATCAAATTGTATAAAGCCTAGTTGCCGTAGGCCTAGTTGCGTGGCTACAGCCCGCGGGTGACGACAATTCTGTAAAAAGCTAGACTTGTACCTGTTGATGTGGAGACGCTTAAGGGTTAAGAAGTCTTCAGTGCGTCACGGAAATTTTCTTCCTCTTACGTATGGCAGAAATAACCATCAAGACGCAGCATGTCTGCTAACTTTAGTTCTGCTCGTTTGGCACTGCGGCAGTGCACGCATAATCACAATCTAGATAGTCACTTCCTGAATGTGTACGGAATTCTTGGCACACTGTTGTCCTCCATCAATGACAAAAAGGACATTGCGTTTCTCGTCAGCTTTCTAGTGTGCTAGTGCTCATGTTTTGAGATCACAGAATGACACGAAAAACGAGAGGAAAGAAACTCGTTATTGATTTCTGCAAGGGCTCTGCTGTGGGCGCGATAGTGTCATACACCGTGAGTTGGAACGGGGCGGTCGTTAGGGTAATGATTCCATAATGACTAGAGGGTATGTAATGTGAAATGGGAGACAGGGGCCCTCCCAAAGATCTCGATATGACAGCGTGTTTTATTTTCCGCTTACCAGAATTAAGTAGTGGGTCACTGCTTTCTGCGTTTCTTGTTTTCCGCACTTGTTTGCTGGCGTTTTCCTTGTTTCAATCGAATTTATTGTGATGCGCTTCGTCACGCCATTGCAGCAAAGTTACCACGTGGTTTATTGTACTTGCGCGTGTATGAGCCCATTTCTCCACACTAAGTAGCTAAGGAGGGGGACTTTGGAGGTCAGGCACGCTTATCACCACAGGAGTTCAGCGACTAAGGCTCTTTTTCCCGCCTAGTCGAATACCGACTAAAGGCAGCCGAATTTCGATGGGCACGAAATGCAGAAACGCCCGTGTGCTCTGCAATGTTAACGTGCGGTAAGGAATTACTTCACGCGGTGGAAATGCTCTCCACGGTGCGATGCCTTTCATATTCCGGCTGCTGATTCAGAACGTTAAACGTCACATATCTCAAAGCTTATTAATGCAGAAGCATTGTGTGGATCATCGCTAACGAAATCCAGCGTCGCCGTTGACTACCAGCAGTGGTGCCAGAAATCCCAGATGACATCACAGTGTGTGGGGACCTGCCCTGCAGTCCCCTGTGTTTGCTTTCCCGCGAGGCACCGTGCAGCAGCAGCCTCGCCTTGAGGAGGAACACATTCCCTTGTCAGTTACATTAACTAGCAAGAGAGGGCATGAGGCTCTTCGGCTGGGATCGTCGGCGCGAGCGGACGTATCGCTCGCGGCTCCGATCTTCGCCAGCGGGGCGAGGAAGCGACGGGGAGACTCGCTCCCGTATCTCGTCCCGTCCGGCCTACGGAGTATCCCTTGCCCTAGCATGGGCGAACATTCGCTCGTAACCTTGCTGGTGAGTCAGACGACCTTGATTCATTAGCGTACCTTGTTGCTATTTGGTGTTATTGTAGCTGTAGCAATAAATGCCTGTTTGTGTCAGCCAATGTGTCGTTCCTTTGCTCCCTCAGAGCAAGGCCCGCCGTGGTCGACGTGCGCTCGGTAGCGTGCGCGATCACGGGGTGGGGTCTGGCGGTTTTGAGCTTTCAGCCGCGATTAAGCGGGCAGAAACTATTCATCTCCCCAATAAAACACACAAGTGACACCAGAGAAAAGTGAAGGCGAGAATGCTAACCATAGACCGCAAAACCGCGTTGCTTCTTGGCGAATAAAGGTGGACCTAACATACGCATTGCCTTACGACAGTAGGCTAATAAGTAGGTTTGTCATTAGAAAGGAAGAGGAAACATTTGGAAATAACTAAAATATAAAAATGGAAATGAAAATAAAAAACTGCTTTTGCATTCAGAGCGCGTAAGTATTATTAAGAGCTCTCCGTATTTTTTACCGGTCAGCCGTTGATGTGGGTTCGAAGGTGAGGGGTGTTTCAGAAAACGACAACTTGCATTAGATTTGGCGGGAACTCTGCATACTGTAATGCTCACACAGTGTGTGTAACATTGTTATATAGGGCGTTCAAAATTAATCTCCACAGATTTCTTATATTTTGCGCTCTGAAGTACGTGAAAGCGACCTCTCCACATAAGTTATGCTCTCAGGGCGACACACACTTAAATAGTAATTATCGCTCGCACGCACCTGAATAGGTCAAGTACATTTATAAACTAATTTAGCCACTGCGAGTAGTGTGAATATTTATATTTGGATACATAGAGGCGGTTGCATTTCTATACACTACCCCAGTTAGTTGAATTCGTCTAGAGCACGCGGCTTCCGATGCATTTACGTATATAGCAAGGCGTTGGCAGCCCGCTCGTAACTGCCGCCTGGTGTGATGCAGCTAGCCTTTCCGCTGAGTTTTGCATCTATATATAGCCGGAAATTAAAGGGAAACTGTGATCGGCTTCACCAGTTTCCCTACGCCGTTAGTACGCGAAACGCGGTTTCACGGCGGGACGAGTTTTGCGCTCGTTGTCACCGTCTTTCAAGCGCAGTAACGCGGATATGGGCTTCAAATTGAAAATTTTGGTGTGAGTATTTTGGAACACACCCGCGGTAGAATTCTACCGAATGGAATTCAGTTCCGAAGATAAATATGCCTGCTTACAGCTTTCGCAAGAAAGTTCGACAACAGCTTTTAATTGATTAGGTGCCTAAAGGTGTGAATAACTGCTCACTTTGTATTCTCTTGGGGCGCCTAACTGATGTGCAGAGGTAGATTACATATATTTCCGAACTTGTTATCTTTGAAAATCTATAAAGCTTAATTTTGAACACTATGCATACAAACGCGAGGACACGCCGTCCAGCTTGGAATCGTAAGAGGCCAGTAGCTGCCGAGATCAGTGCTCAAAAAAACCTTTTGTAGCGAATGCTACACTAGGCTAGTTAATAATAATATTTGGTTTTGGGGGAAAGGAAATGGCGCAGTATCTGTCTCATATATCGTTGGACACCTGAACCGCACCGTAAGGCAAGGGAGAAAGGAGGGAGTGAAAGCAGAAAGGAATAAAGGTGCCGTAGTGGAGGGCGCCGGAATAATTTCGACCACCTGGAGATCTTTAACGTGCACTGACATCGCACAGCACACGGGCGGCTTAGCGTTTTTCCTCCATAAAAACGCAGCCGCCGCGGTCGGGTTCGAACCCGGGACACAGTTGAAGCGAGTTTCGCCGTGCCTGTCCGAGGCCACAGCTGCGCTTGCGCCGTAACCATGACAACCAGCTGCGTCGTTCCACACGTGTTGTGCCACTGCGCCCCTTACGGCGCGGTTTGGGTGCCTACCAAGATGCGACAATTGAAGCGCCATTTACTTTCCTCAAAAATCAAACAAAACAAATGAGTGGCTGGCGTTCATTGGGTTCATTGGAGTTAAAAACGTTGTTGACGCCGTTCATTTTCACGAAAGCCGCACAACTGGCTCCCTGGGTCAGTGGACACCTGAATCTCGCTTGCATGTAAGTGGCGTTGGTGTCCAACTGCAGAAACCTGCTTTGATAGTGTTCCGCACACTGGATAGGCAGCGCGCCTACACTGCCACCCCGGCATGTCGCAGTTAATGGTTGATCGAGAGATGTTGCTCACCCAATGAACGCTGCGGCCTAGCTATTGCTGCAGTGCCGCATGTCAGCCACAACGCTGTCAGCGCTAACGGATGCAGTCCACATCTCTCTCTCACCACCGCCACATGTATCAAAGCACGATTGAGGCATCCAATAACCCAGGGGGCCAGTTATGCGCCCTTCATTCCCCAAAACCATCGGTCTAGAACGTTGTCAGCGCCAATGAACACAATGAACGCTGGGAGCCTTCGCTTTGTATATCGTGGATTAGTTGAGCTAACCTACATTCATTTTTTTAAGGCGTATTTCTTGGCTCATGAGTGGCATGGACGGAAGTTGTAGACGGAAGTTGTCCGCACGAACTATCAATCATAAGTTGTATGGTAAATAAAACAAATATGCAAAAGTTCATTAAGCAGCAGTTCTTATGCAGCATGTATGTAATAAAACAAAAAAAAAACGAAAATAAAAAGAAGTGAAATCAAACAAAACAAAAACAAAATCAAAACTTAAAAATAAAAACGAAAGATAGGAAAATAAGAAAAATATGGAAGCGACAAGGAAGACAAAATGGCAGGAAAAAATGCAAAATGGAGGAAGAAGTGGGCAGGGAAAGGCTTTCACATTTCCGCTGATAAGCATACAAGCGCAATCCTGTAATTTTTTTCTTTCCCTCTTCTTCTTTCTCTCTGCCCTGTGTGCAGGGGGAGAAGGCAGCCTGCTGTCGGCTGCGGGTGCTCTGCTGGGCGTCGGCACCGACATTGGAGGCAGCATCCGCCTGCCTTCCACGTACTGCGGCACGTTTGGTCACATGACAACACCCGGTGCGTATACGCATTTATCGGCGGGTTGTCACGAGCGGAGAGGCCGGACATACCCGTAAATTCTAGACAAACGCATTGTTTCAGCGGGGATGCCGTCCGTATATGAACGCATTTTTTTCGCATATCGTGAGTTTAAACGGCAATAATCAATATATCCTCAGATCCCTCGTTGCGACGCTTGTACTTTTCTGCTAATTATTGTCGAAAACGCATCCCATTTATTTTCTATGAGAGTTTTAACTATTCGGCTCCGGCGCAGGACAAAATTTAAAAGCAAGGCTTTGCTGTGCGTTAGAAGATTGTACCATTGCCGTGGGTACATTCATAGCTGTATTTTACAGTTTTGCACAGTTGCTTAGCAATTAATGTCAAAGCATCTGTCCCTTGGTTTCCTATGCCAGTCTAAAATAGTCGGTTCGAGCCCAGGACAAACTTTAAAACCTTCACGCCGGGAGGCTAGACCATACCCATCAATGCGTTCATAACATATGTTCCAATATTGGACAGTTGCGTTAAAATTAAAAGTAATCTTCGAGAAAGCGGGAAGTGAATGCTTTTTAACCGTTGTGCAGAATGCGCCATCTTGCGGATAGCCAACTTGTGGTTAGCAGCTGGGTACCCCGATAGCCATCGACGCTATCAACGGCGCCTACAGTGAGGCGACGCCAGACTGTCAGCTTGAGTTCCGCTGCTGAGTCAAGAACTGGAGAATATTTCCCATGAAGCAGAAAGGGCGATGGGGCATTCGTTTTTGTACAAAATGCCGCAGAAGCCGCGGGCAAATGCTTCGTGGCGTCCGGTTGTTGTAGAGCGGGCGGTTGCGGCTTTGCTGCTGCCTCAAGAATGTGAGTGGTGCAATCCGCACTTTACTATCAGTGCTCCAAGGCAATCTTTACACTGTAATCACAAAATGAGTAAACAGGAAGTAAGCTGCCCTCTATAGCAGTCCCTTTAAGACCAAGTTCCTGAGAAGACTTCAACAACTAAAAATACTGAATATTTAAGGTTGGCAACGGAAACAAATTCCCTCTTCGAAATATGCTAAGTCACGAAGCGGCTATGAAGATTTTAAATGAGTTTCAATCTCCTCTATTTGCTAACCTCAGGACCTCCGGCGGCGCGTTTAAAGGCCTCCTGCCATTGCTAACAGCATCAAGCTACTATGCTTGGCAGCACTGCTCTGATCAGTTTAACATCGATCAAATCTTAACCTGAGTCTAATATTGTCGCCAGAAATGCCGACGACCCAGCAATGAGCCAGTGAGGGAAAACACATGCCTCCTCTACTCGGTTTAAATACTGTAAAACCCTCCTACGTTTTTGCTCTCGTATGGGCTTATTCGTGTTTAGAGGGTACCATATTACTTCCCGTTGTTACTAATCCCGCGAGTGCAAAAATAAGCTCTTGTGCCTTAAAAAAAATTTGCACGCGTGAGCTGTTCATTGCCGGAGCCTAGCTTTTTCTGTTCACACGCACAACCTCACTGATAACGCCGGCGTCAGTCTTTAGAGTCTCATCCATACATCTCTAGCCACGTCCTGGCACCTTCCAACTGTTTGAATTTATGTACACGGCCAGTGGCAGTGTATATTTGGATTGGAGCATCTTAGAGCCCTCAATAAAGCAGTGGCCCATAACGCGCCATCGGGTTCTTATTTCAACGGACTCATCAACTCATAATAAGCAAGCAGACTGCGCCGCGACTGACCGTCGTTGTGCGCCTATGTCGGTGAGACATCACTTAACGGCGTGAGGAGCCACATGGAAAATTAATCTTGTGAGGGAGTTGCGTTTGCGTGATTTCTGAAGTGCACACAGAGCTGAAAGCAGAAGGTTAGAAGCTGACAAGGTATGTACTGCTACCAAATTACCAGTGTCGCGTTCGTTGTATCCTTCATCCCCTAGGCTTCATTCAATAGACGTCCAGTGATGCTTGTCCAGTCAGCGTCTGCAGTCTGCATAGCAAAGCTCCTCAAAAAGCGATGTTGCGATGTGTCGTTTTCGCAATCAACACTTTCACTCTCGAAGCACTGCAGAGGAAGTCAGTCGTGGTACGGGGTAATTAGGTGTTCGATTTTCGCCCTGACGCTTTATAACAGACGCATGCCAATAACGATGGTTCTACGCCTCTGAAATGTGAAAGAATGGTTTGCCGCTGGTCACGTACTACTTTCCGTAGGCTGACGGCAATGTATCCAGGAGAATTTGTTCTTGCGGCTATCAGCCAAGCCAGCAGGGTTGGTTACTGTGCACACGAAAGAAAAAAAGTTAGGTCCAGTGAGAAAATTTAGCATGGTAAAAGCTGTTTGTACCGGCGAGAAAAGCATCATCTTCTTTTATCAAGATAATAAGAGCTGTCACTTGACTGGTCTGGTTGAAGAAAACAGTATAGAATACATGACAAGTAAACACTTGTTCAATGAACCACGACATTTTTGCTTCATGCAGCTGCATGATCGACTTGCATGGTAGAAATACGCGCATTTCAAGCGAATCATATTGTTTCGGAAGAAAAAGACACTCTTTCCTTGACTTGTGGTGTATTCACAGCCATAGTGCCACGTCTGCCATTTTAGTTCGAACTATATTCCATGTTTTCTTCTCCACAAGTTCAATTGCTGTTCCCCTTAACATACCTGGGCATATTGAACTTTTTACTGTACACAGTTCAGAAGGTAAAAAGCATGTACCATGTTAAATGACAAGTTGCTGCTGACAGTGGCGTCTTGTCAGGAAGGAGGCCTTAAAGATCCCAAGATCTTTAGCATGAGTACGAATGATCTTTAGCAATCTACCTTTAGCATGAGTACCACGCTCTTTCTGTGTTGGTTCGTCCCATTCACACACCTGTGCTCGTGCGCAGGCATTATTTCGTACGAGGGCCACCGGCACCCGTTCAACGAGGAGTTCATGAAGCTATACTCGACGGGGCCCATGACGCGCTACGCCTGCGACCTTCTGGCCATGCTCAAGGTCATGCTGCCCTCCGAGCAACTGGCTCTAATGCAGCTTGACAAGAAGGTGACTCCGTGACCGCTTCTGCTCTCCGTGTTTTTTCATCTGTTTTCCTTGCATGCGAAGATTAGTGCCTAATCTCATGAAGTATTTATAACAGGCTGTATATACAAAATATGAGCGTTACAGTAAAACACGGAGGTAACGGGAATAAGCAGTGCGTCCTCCAAAATGACCACAGTGAAAGAAGCGACTAATAGTGGAAATTTAACAGGTGTAAATCGAACAAATGAATTATGAGGTTATGTGTTGAACACTACCAAAGGTGTGAAGGAAGCAAAAACAACTTTAGTGTTATTTTCCTGCCCAAGTACATAACTTTGCGTAAAGTGTTATATGTGGATTTTTTAATAGGTGCAGCATTATCTCTTGTTTGATGCCTCGATATAGAAGTTTGTTACAACTTTGCAGCATCGCTTGTCGGGTAGCATCGCTTGTCGGGTACTCGAATACTGCCATGCACATGTGCGGAGGGTGGCTCGCATGCTTTTGTTTTTGGTAAAGACTGCATCTTGGAGCACAAAATGTATCTGAACTGCAAGGCGTGCTATATTGTTACGTGAAGGCAAGCCGGTGAAGACAGTGCGACATGATAGGTGACGATGGAATGATTTAATGACGGTGGGGCCTAGCGCCAGCGCTCTGTGCCGCTCCACTGCGCACTTTGTCGTCATCTCGTGCGTGGCACTATCCGTGGCTGGCGAGCGATCGTCCCGATCGTGCGAACGAGAAGAAGGGCAGTTAAGATGGAACGCAGGATGTGACGATAGGTGTGACAGGAGGGATACACACAGAAGGGAAGAAGATGCAGGGCTTGCCGTCACGATGAAAGAGGTGAGCAGATGATGATCGGATGAGCGTTGGTCCAGGAAGCTTCCGGGCCGTAGCTAGGTCACGTAGAGCCAACGGCCGAGGCCTGTGGACACACCGAACGGCATGAGCAGGGGCTGTGTTCGAACATGTTGGCGGCTTCAAGGCTCGGGGGGGTCATAGGTTCGAATTGCGGCGTCGTCGTCAAGTTGTCGTGTCCTCTGGTCGGGGCGGGGGACGGGGCTGGTGTGAACGGCGAGGTCAGTTCTGGTCAGGCGGGCTGGGGCACAGCCGGGCGGTGCGGACCAGGAACGGACGACCACGGCATACGCAGGACGCCGAAGCTCCAGGACCAGGATAGAGATTAATGACCCGCACCGGACACCGAATGTTACGTGACGTAAAGCCGATGAAGACAGGACTATATGGCAGATGGTGATAGAATTATTTGTTTTTGTTGTTCTTGCCTCAAATACGATGGCACATACTCACGGTGGGGGATTGGCCAGGATTTGGTGCAGGTCCAAACAGGAAAAAATTCATCCAGGTTTATCTCAAGCGGCTCATAATTACAGCGGAATCTGAGAGTAAAAGAAAATCGCGAATTTTCAGGGATCTTGAGGAAATCGGAATGAAAATCGAGGAAACAAAACGGTGTGGGTGGAATAACTAAAATTTAAAGAATTAGAAAGAAAATTTTGAGAGGAAAGTATTCGAGTCCATGATTTAATGGCGGTGGGCCTATCGTGAGCGCTCCATGCCGCGCCATTGCTCACTTTGTCGTCTTCTAGTCCGTGACAATATATATATACCAAGTGTACCAGCTAAATATAACCCAGCTCTTAAAAACTCGATGTTCTAGCTACGTGAAACCAATTGAGGGTATTTTAGAGTCGCGTGACCTAGTCAGCAGTATTTTTTTCGTTGTTCAAAGTCAATTAATGGGGTAATTCTAAATAGCTAACTTCCTAATTGTTGACTTGAGGAAGAAAGTGTCGATACAAAAGTTGTAGTTCGCTCTGAAAAACAGCTGAGTGAAACGTTTGCACCAAGGTACCGTTTACATAAAGAAGTTTTTTTACCGGCCTTAAGCCATAACTCGCACACTTAAAAAAATCTTCCACGCTTTTTAGTGTGACTTCAACGTCCCAAGACGTGTCATAGACAACAAAGTGTTCTCCCCGATGAGCCTTTGCTTGCACATTGGGGCAGAGATGTTAGCCAGCAGCTGGTCACGTGATAGCTTTTTTTAAAGCCAATAAATAAAGCTACGTAATGCAAACCTTGATGGAAACAGCGCTGCTAGCGGTTTTTCTAGACGATCTACAACATTTCCAATCACACTTTACTCCTGATGTCAATAATTAAATGTTTGGCACTTACGCTTATTTAATTGACTAACAGTGAATTAACTAACATTGAAAAACGGAAAAAATACTGCAGACTAGGCCACGCGACTCTGAACAACGCTCAGTTGGTTTCACGGGGCTAGGACACTTCGTTTCTTTAATAGGTTAGTTACACGTAGCTGGCACACCGGGTGTGTGTGTATATATATATATTGATACGGGAATAAAAGAAGAGGCGGAGAGCGAGCGCGAGCGGCGAGCGCGCGGCTCTAGCACGAGGGAGATAGAACGAGAAAGCTTGGCCGCCGCCGGTCGTGCTTCGCCGGCTCTCCTCCGTACTGCTGCTATATTTCTCTGGGCGGGCCCGTGGCCACCCCGTGGCATCCCACACCGTAACATTTTGGTGGCAGCGGTGGGATCATGCCGCTCACCCGCTCCCAGAGTCAGGCACCCGACGTGCCAGACGACAGGAGTCCACCACCAGCCGATAGCGCCGACGACGCGGCGGCCGGCGCCGCTAGACCTAGGCGCTCGGAGGGGCTCGGCTCTTCGCAGCAGCCGGACGCCGGTGTTGAGCGCCTCCTGGATACAGTCACCCAACGGATGGACGCATGGGAGGCCCGTCTGACTGCTCAGGCTGGGGAGATGGAAGCTCTCCGGCGCGAACTCCGTCGCCTGGTGCCAGCCGAGCCGAGCACAGGTCAGGTGCCTTTGGGCGTCCCCGCCGCCGCTGTTTACGGCTCTGCCGTCGCTGGGCCTGCGGTCGTGGCCGCCAATGGCGTGCTCGGCGCGGGTGCGTCCTCGCCGCAGTGTTCGTTGGACGTTGTGGAATTGCCCACATTTGACGGCACCATCTCGTGGGATGCTTACCGCATCCAGCTGGACGGTATTGCGGCGGCGAGAGGCTGGGACGAGCAAATGAAGGCATGGATGCTCGTTGCAAAACTGAGGGGCCGCGCCACCGAGCTGCTGCAGAACGTGCCGCCCGACCAGCTGGGCTCTTACACTGTTCAGGCGGGCCTCCTCGCCGACCACTACGGTGCCTCAGGTCAACCCCGTGTGCAGTACCACCGCCTGCGAGCCCGCCGTCAAGAGCCCGGGGAGACGTACCAGGACCTCGCCGCCGCCATTGAGCGCCTGGCTCTGCAGTCGCTGCCGGGAGCGCCTCAGAACGCCGTGGCCCTGGTCGGCACCGAGGCGTTTGTCGACGCCATCCGACTCCCCGAGGTGCAGCGCTTGGTCCGCTCTGGCCGTCCTGATTCCGTCCGCGCCGCCATGGCGCTCGCCATCGAGGCGGAATTGACTTTGCTGGCCACGCGGGGGTCGCCACCGTCTGCCGAGCGCAGCGTCCGGGTGCAGGCTCCTCGGTCCGCAGCCCCAACTGCGGCCTCTATCCGACGCCTGCGTAACGACGTCCGCATGACCTGCTTCCGCTGCGGCCTGCGGGGACACTACGCGAGGGACTGTGCCGGCCCTCCAACGTCGGGAAACGATTTGGCGGAACTCCGGGGGCACCGTTCCGCCGAATAAAGTCCGTCCCCACACTCCTTCGTTCTCCGCGTCCCCTCCTTTCGTCGGCTCCGATCACCACTGATGCTCCTTGCGTGCTCGTCGACGTCGCCCTGCTTGACCGGCACGTAAAGGCCTTGGTTTACACTGGAGCGGCTGTCAATGTACTGCACAAATCGTTTGTTGCTAACGCGCCCCACCTGCTTCTGCCAGCCGCCAAAACCCGGCTCTTAGCTTTTAACAGCACCCCTGTGAAGCAAGTCGGACGTGTCGTCGTCAACCTGACAGCACTCGGAAATACCATCTCCACCGAGTTTGTTGTCGCAGACAGCCCTATTTGGCCAGTGGTCCTCGGGTGCGGGTGGTGCCAGCAAGCCGGATTCGTCCTTAATTTTACTAGAACCAAACCACGGGCGAGCCGAACTCTCTGTGGGCCGGGCTGGCTTAGCCGGGTTTCCAGCCTCGGTGTCGCCCTGTGGCAGTCCCTGGTGTCGGCGACCAAGCGTGTCTCAGCATCTCTGCGTGACCTCGCGACGAAGTGGCCGTGTCGAGTCAAGCCGTTCGACGTCACTACCGTGACTGTGGCGTCCGCCGTGACCCTGCCACCGGGTGCGGCAACGGGGGTGTATGCCAAGCTTGACAGTCCGGTCACAGCAGACGTGCTGTTCGAACCCATCCGGTGTTCAGCTCCAGCCCGTCAGATGACCTCCCCTCGAAGCCTTCTGCCTGTGCTCAAAGGAGAGGCCCACGTATTTATACTCAACATCAGCAGCGCACCTCTCGCGCTGACTCCCGGCACGCAATTGGGTACAGCCTCAGTTTTGGACCCCGGGTCACCAGTGGCGTCTCTGCAACCTGAAGCCCCGCCTCTCCACCCTCCAGCGCCGGCGATCCTATCATGGGAAGAATTTAACTTTGGACCCAGCCAGACCTGCGCGGAGCTCGCCTCTCTGAAGACCTTGCTGCTCGAGCATCGCAGTTGCCTTGCTCTCAGCGCCGGTGAACTCGGGTGCACTTCCTGGGCTCAACACCGGATCAACACCGAAAACCGCGGGCCCGTTCATCACCAACCTCGCCGTGTAGCGCCAGCCGAACGGAGAGTCATCCAGCAGCACGTGTGCGACATGCTTGACCAGGGAATCATTGCCCCTTCTTGTAGCCCTTGGTCCTCCCCTGTCGTCCTTGTGCGCAAGAAGGATGTAACACTCCGCTTCTGCGTTGACTATCGGAAGCTAAATGCTATTACTAATTGCGACGTGTACCCGCTGCCTCGCCTCGACGATGCGCTTGACCGCCTGAAGGGGGCCCGTTATTTTTCCACGCTAGATCTGCTCTCGGGCTACTGGCAGGTGCCTGTTCACCCCGATGATGCGGAAAAGACGGCTTTCGTGACTCCCGACGGCCTTTACCAGTTCAACCGTATGCCCTTCGGTCTCTCGAACGCTCCAGCCACCTTCCAGCGTCTCATGGACCGAGTCTTAGGCCATTTGAAGTGGACTATGGCGTTGGTCTACCTGGATGACGTAATTGTCTACGCGGCTACATTTGAAGAACACCAGAGACGCCTCAAACTCGTCCTCGAAGCCCTTACCTCTGCTGGGCTTCGCTTAAAACCAAAAAAATGTTTCTTCGGTTTCGCGGAGGTGACGTACTTGGGTCACGTTGTGAGCCGGCATGGCATCCGTCCCGACCCTGAAAAGCTAAAAGCGCTTACAGCTTACGAAGCTCCCACCACCGCCAAGGAGCTCAAAAGTTTCCTTGGATTTGCTTCGTATTTCCGTTGTTTCATTCCGGACTTTGCCAAGCGCAGCGCTCCATTGACCGCCCTGCTGAAGAAGAATGCACCGTGGAGTTGGACGCAGGCCCAACAGCTCGCGTTTCTTGACGTCAAGCACGCCCTCCTCGAGCCTCCTACATTGGCCCATTACGACGAATCGGCCCCCATCGTCCTCCACACGGATGCCAGCCAAGATGGGCTCGGCGCTGTCCTCCTGCAAGAAGACGAGTCTGGTGACCACAAAGTCCTAGCTTATGCCAGCCGCCAGCTTTCCGACGTTGAGCGCCGCCGCCACTCTTCAGAACTCGAGTGCCTCGCCGTTGTCTGGGCCGTCGAGAAGTTCCGTCCCTACCTGTACGGCCGTCACTTCACCTTAGTCACGGACAATAGCGCTCTCACTTGGCTGCAGTCCGCCAAACATTTGAATGCCAAGATTGCACGCTGGTCCCTGCAACTTCAAGAGTACAATTTCACAATAGTGCATCGGCGCGGCTCTGCCCATCAAGATGCCGATTTCCTTTCTCGCCACCCTTGTTCCGTGACGGCTTTGACGGACCTGAGGACTGCACGAACGCAAGATCCCGCCATTGCTGCCATAATCCACTCCCTTGGCACCGCCGCCGGCGCAGGCCTCCGCCAACTACGCCGGGTCTATCGCATGAAGGACGACCTCTTGTGTCATGTGAAGCGGCTCCGTGGTCGACCACCCGTCTGGTTGCCAGTTGTGCCGGCAACACTGCGGTCGCAAATCTTGCGCGGCTTACACGACGCTCCCACGGCTGGTCACCTTGGTCGCGGCAAGACCTACGCACGAGTGTCGGAGCGGTTTTGGTGGCCTAATATGTCCAGAGATGTCAAGGAACACGTGGCGTCCTGCCAGACATGCCAGTACAGAAAACCGTCCACAGGCGTAACCAAGCCACCCCCGCAGGCTTTTTCGCCACCAAGTTCACCTTTCGAGCTGGTTGGACTGGATCATTTGGGCCCGTTTCCGAAGACGCGTGCCGGCAACCGGTATGTTCTGGTTGCGATCGACTACTTCTCCAAGTGGGTCGAAGCACTGCCCGTTCCAGACACGTCGTCCGCTCATGCCGTCGCGTTTGTGGAACAGCATCTCGTTCTTCGGCACGGTGTTCCCCGGCGCCTCATCACGGACCGTGGGAGCTGCTTTATGTCCCATGAATTCGAGCGAGCCCTCCGCTCCTTCGGCATTGCGCATTCCACTACATCCGTCAATCATCCGCAGTGGAATGGCCTCGTGGAGGAGCGTGTTAACCGTACCCTCAAGGATATACTCGCATCCTACGTCGCTCCGTCCCACACAAACTGGGATCGTTTTGTTTCTGCTGCAGCTTTTGCAGTCAACACTGCAGCGCAAGAAACAACGCATGTGACGCCGTTCTCAGTCGTCTATGGCAGAACGCCCTCCATCCCTCTCGACGCGCAGTTGGGCCTTCCCCATCCTACTGCGTCACCAACTGAATCTGCTCAACGACTTCATTCCGCCCGCCTCGACGCCCAGCGCAACCTCCTCACGGCTCACGCGCGTGTGCAAGCGGCCAACGCGGCAGCACCACCACATCCCCCCTTCCGGCCCGGTGACTTGGTCCTCGTTCGCCGCACCATCCGTGCGACTGGCCGTGCCGCAAAGCTCTTGCCCCGATACCGCGGCCCTTACCGTGTCGTTGCCCGACTCGGCCCCGTGACATACCGCCTCGAAGACCTGCCAGAGCATCGACCATGCGGTGTGCACCACATTTTCCCAGAGCATGTTTCAAACATGAAGCGATATGTCTACGGCGCCTGCGGTGACTCCGACTTAGCTACCGGGTCCTCATCAGTGCCGTCGTCGCCTGCAGGCTCCATGCCTTCCCCACGCAATGCAGTCCCATAAACGGATCGCCGCTCAATATGCATAAAACTCCCTGAAGTTAGCCTAACCGGTGTGGGACCTTCTTCGGCAGACACCTTCGCCCAGCTCACACACTTCGAATTCAACGAAGAGTGTGACCGTTTCCTATCTGCGAGCCCACATTGCATCGCCCCAGGAAACCCTGCATCAAAGCACGGCCTGACTTCTCCGCCCCCCCCCCCCCCCCCGGTGGAAAGGTGATACGGGAATAAAAGAAGAAAGAAGAGGCGGAGAGCGAGCGCGAGCGGCGAGCGCGCGGCTCTAGCACCAGGGAGATAGAACGAGAAAGCTTGGCCACCGCCGGTCGTGCTTCGCCGGCTCTCCTCCGTACTGCTGCTATATTTCTCTGGGCGGGCCCGTGGCCACCCCGTGGCATCCCACACCGTAACAATATATATATATATACATATATACATATATATACCTATGAAGGGAGCTAACAGTCACGTTCCACGTCACACTCGGGGTATTACAGGACGTGCTACGTCCGCCGCTATGGTCGAGGGTGGCGCTTGTGAACACTCTCAAGGTTCGCTTACACCCAATGAACATAAATACCCACGAGAGCAGCAGATTGGACAGTCGTCACCGCAGCTCAGTTGGTAAGAGCACCGGACGCGATATTCAGAGGTCGTGGGTTCGAATCCCACCGGCGGCATGGTTGTTTTTTCTGCTGCTTTATAAGTAATTTTCTTTAAGCGATTTATTAATCTAAGTACTATAATATCCCACTGATAAACACAACACATAAAAAAAGACATTCCCCTATGCACCTTGGTTTCGGTGACTGTTAGCTCCCTTCATAGGTTTGTCAAAACGGGCCCCTCATTTTATTTAACTTATCTGCTAATAGCTTAACGAGGGTCTCGGTTCTGGCAGTCTTGATGCCATAGGTAGCTTAAGAGGGCTCTCGCACAGTTTCCGCCCTCGCCGTTAGATGACGTTCCACGTCCTACTCGCGGTATTACAGGACGTGCTACGTCCGCCGCTATGGTCGAGGGCGGCGCTGGTGAACACACTCAATTTTCGCTTACACCCAATGAACATAAATACCCACGAGAGCAGCAGATTGGACAGCCGTCGCCGTAGCTCAGTTGGTAAGAGCACCGGACGCGTTATTCGGAGGTCGTGGGTTCGGATCCCACCGGCGGCATGGTTGTTTTTTCTGCTGCTTTGTAAGTAACTTTCTTTAAGCGATTTATTAATCTAAGTAGTATAATATCCCACTGATAAGCACAACACATAAAAAAAAAACATTCCCCTATGCACCTTGGTTTCGGTGACTGTTAGCTCCCTTCATAGGTTTGTCAAAACGGGCCCCTCATTTCATTTAACTTATCTGCTATATATATATATGGGTGTGGCCGAGTGGAACTCGCTCTGTCAAACCACAAAGTCAGTCTTTCGCCGCTCCGTTTTGCTGGGCGTTCCTTCTTCATCTTCGTCCCGCTTGACACGGCGCATGCGTACAGCTGTTGCAGCTCGGTTTAGCCGGCGCGACGCGCCGTTGGCAGCAGTAGCTGCTTCGCACCACGTTGCCAACCACGTGACCAACGGCCTCACCACATGATCAACCCACGTGACCAACGGCGCCTCCTCGGAGCTCAAGTGGTGCCACGCTGAAGGGTCGAAGAGGTCGAAGGGTCGAAGCGTGACGGTTTGCGAACGGAATGGGAATGTGCGAGGTATGATCCGTAACATGTATCCTGCATTGCAAACGATGTCTTCTAATACTTGGCGTATCTTGGTTGTCCATGTCCCGTGATTGAGCATCATAATCTACCACTCCATACTTCCAGGTTTACCTGGGCGACGTCAAGGTGTTCTACGCTGACAACGAAGGGTGCAGTTTCTTCAGCCGCGTTCACCCTGACATGCGCGAGGCGGTGCGCAAGGTGAGTGCACTGACCCCCCTTTTCTTGGCACAGTGTTGATCTCTGCGCGCAAAAAAGCTTTGAGAACTCTGCGAGAATGGTGGCAGCTGCAGACAACATGAAACTTATTTTAAACAAGCGTGAGCCTTCAACCGGTGTCGTGTCTTTATAGTCTTTCAGGGAAACGCAACGTAATACGAGTCCCGTGTGGTGTGTTGTAGTTTTGGCTGTTCGTTATTCCACCTCTCCTTTCATATGCGCACCTCCTGTCCTGCGTCGATGCTGTGCCAAATATTTGGGACTTCTAGAAAAGTAGCACGATAATGAGTGCTAGTCGCTAATTATTGACGGCGTTGCGTTAACAGCCAACGCTATTTTTTTCGCGCGTAGTGTTCAGAGTGTTAAGTTGAAGGTGCCCCAGCAACGTGACGATAATGATAAGGATCTATACAGCATGTACGGCTCACCTAGCCTTGTTGTATCAAGCCAGACAGCAAGACAGCCACGTCAAAACAAACAAGCATTGGTGCTGCACGTGTCGCTCAGTGACGTCTGCCGCAAAGACGTTTTTCGTTGAAATCAAACCCCACAACTGCTGCCTCGATTTCAGCGAATCATTGAACTCACTGACTCATGCCCAGTCTATATGGGGACCTAGAGCTACGTTATACCCCTGTCACACGGGCACTTTCGATCCTCATTGAGTCAATGCTCATCGAACTCAATGCAGATCGACGGTTGTCACACGGCCACATTCAAGCGCAATCGAGCTCGATCCTGCTTGACTCGATGCCGATTCCTCAAGAGTGCTTGAGGTTCCAAGCACAATCGAGAACTCTCGCTCTCATGAAGCTATAAAAATAAACACAAGTTAACAAAACCAAACCACAATTGTTGTTGTTGTGATTGATTAAAATGTAATACAGAACATTTTTCAGGTACTATGCCTTCTTATATGCAAGCATATGAAAATAATCTCTACACCACGCTCCAAGCTTCGCCGTCAGTGTAAACAAAGATGGCGTCCTCCTGCTCGTCGGCGCGGAAACTGTGGAGCGAGCGCGAGACAGCCGCTCTCATCGACTGCTGGCAGGACCGAAACGCCGCAGAAACGCCGCAGTCTATGCAGAAATCGCGGAGGCGTTGTGGGCCCTTGGGTTGCATCGCACAGCAGCAGAGGTGCGCCACAAAAACCAAAAACCTGGCGCAGATACGCAATGTACCGATTTGGCTACGGATTTGGCTGCCGCTGCCCCCGACTGCACAGTGTTGCCGGACATCGCCTTGTTATGGCTGTCGGCGGAACATTTGGCGCCACCTAACACACATGAGGGAAACTTTTCAATGAGCATTGAAAATGCCGTGTAGCACCGGATGTTTCGAGCGTGCTCGAAAATCTCGATGCAGATCGAGCTCAATGAGGATCGAAAGTGCCCGTGTGGCAGGGTTATTAGAATACGAGGCCTGTATCGTAGCCTTGCCTATGGACCTCATTCTACTATGACTGTCGCTACCAAGTCGCGAACCACGTTTTCTTAGGGACAGCTTTGAGGACCTTGGACCCTAATTTCCTGAAGCCAGATGCAGCTTATTGCGATTAGTAACAAATGACGTGCAGTGGATATACAGATCGGCCAGCGAGAGCGCCTTGAAAACCCAACACCCCTAGGCTTCCTAGATGCACCAGCTGGACCACTTAGTGTGAGGACTACGACGTCATTATGAATTACGACTTCGGTTCCACAGCGCTAGACTATTATTCCTAAAAGCCGCGCTGTGGCTGTCTGAGCTGATACTTCGAATATGCATCGAAGTCTCAATTCAGGTGGAAATTTAGATGCTTCGAATCCTTACCAATAGGGGGATGCAGCGCTCGCTAAGCAAGATGGCGTCTCGCGATCCGAGCAACGGCTGCTACCAACCTGAAGTGATTCGCTGGCACCCTTTTGTAACTGTCTGGCATCCTCGCAGGCGTCCGCGCACCTGCAGAGGGGGTGCGGCAGCCGCGTGGAGCGCGTCAGCCTGGAGGCCCTTGCGTGCGGCTTCGAGATGTGGCTGACGCTGCTGGGCGCCAGCAAGGGCGAGTTGGCCACGCGCCTCTTCACGAACGCCGACGGCCGGCCCATCAACCCCTGGACTGAAGCGCTGAGGGTCCTCTGCGGCAGGTGTGTAGTGCGCGATGTCGTCCGATCAATGGCTGTCACTTTGAGCAGTCTGTTAGGGTTGTGTTAGGGCCCAAGTTGGTGCAGGTTCATGACGAGCAAGTTATCACAACAGACGTATGCCTGTGCATCTTGAATTGGCTGCGAAGTGCCGGTTGACTGCCCTTTTTTTGTTCAGGTGGCCGCTATGTGATGCGACACTGTGCAGAGTTGGCAGGAGCAAAATAGTTATGCAATACGGGCATGCAGAGGGACCCGTAGTTGAAAAACAAAGCTTATATTAACATAGATAAAAGCAGTGCACAAATGAAAGTTCAAAAGAGTGGCGAGTTGTGCTAGTTGGTCCTCTAGCTTGGCTCCGGCAGCAAGAAAGAAGGCGGAAGCGGAAAAAGACAAGAGAGATTTGCGGTCCCTTAACTCTCCTGTCTTTTCGTGCGCCACTCTCATAGCATGTGCAAAATAAATCATTTTTTGTGTAACTGGTTATTACTCAAGTGTGTCAGCTCTGCTCACACTAGACGGAGCCCTCTGTTCGATATAGGTGTTCTTAATTTAGACTAAAAGCGAGCTGTTGGGAAAGAATACCTAAATGCGCGTGACGTATTAAAGGGACACTGAAGAGAAATTGAAGTTGGCTTGTATCGATAGAATACCAGTTCCTGATCACAAAAACGTCACTCTTACTGAAAACAAAGCTCTTGTAAGTTAGAAGATAGCAAGAACAAAAATACAGGTATCGCCGCCACAGGCCAATCCCGCAAGTACAAGCGTGGTGACGTCATAAGAGAAGAGACACCACCTTGGAGGAATTTTCCTATACCTACATAGAAGCCGCGAATCTCTGAGGCTGACAAAGGACGGCTGCACGGTTTAATATTGAAGTAATTTTTGTTTTGAAACCGATAGTGCACTTTTATCACACAAGGGAGACAGACAAAAGACAACCTGAATGTTGAAAGCAAAGAAAACCGATGCTTGGCGGCGCCACAGGCGGCCAGGAGAGTTTCTTATGGCGCTTCGCGTCTATGAGCTTTGCGTGCCACATGGTTTTGTTTTTTGACGCGCCTCTATTTACAAGCGCCGAACGGCAGATGAACTTCAGGTGCCGCTTCAAGTGCTAGCTAACGTTTGAAGGAGCCTGTTAAGGCTGCTCAGATGATCGCCTCGGTCGATGAAAAACTATGATGGCACGATTGTCGATGATCGTACAAGGCAGTTCGCAGTATAAAGAGCACTTGTGTCGCCGCACGCTCGCCCGACGAAACATTCCAGGCTGTGCCAGTCAACTTCGAACTACTTAACGGAAATCGTTTATTAGGGACGGGAGACAAGATACAAGGCAGTTAAGAAGAAGAGATTTGGAACCTGCAGAGACCGTGACTCCGCTCTCCTCCAACTCGTTTGTTTGCGGTTACATTCAATAGCTTCGGCAGATGGGCGGAGTTGTTGTATTCTAGCCCTCGGCTAAGTTAATCCTTTCACAGTACACATCTTAAGGTACATGCAAGTGGGCGAGAGAGCCCGATCCAGTGGACCTTGTACCTCCGGAAATTCGCGGAACCCGTTGAAGCGTCGTGCGTCGACTTGACTTTCAAGCCACCAACTTTAAACGTGAGCGCCCTTGAGCATCCATCCCTTTTTTGTGGCAAATAAATAAATAAGTAAATAACCTGGCCCTTGTATCCGTGGGAAACCTCCTCGACGCCGCGTGCTGCACCGTGCAACAGCGCTGTTGAAGGAATCACAATCCATTGGCCCCAAAGCCCCGGCCAGCCTCCGATGGGCCTGACGCGCCGACTTCGTCCACGCCCCTCGCGACTCCCCGCACTGGTGTTATGATATCTGATTAGCAAAGGCTGCTGACTAAGGAAGGGGGAAACGACCCGCCGGCCCCTAACCTAACCGCGCTCCCTCAAGAGCATCGCACGCTCTGTGGGGTGGAGGTCACTGAAATACAGGCCGGAGTTTTTGTGATAACTTTTTTTTGATAGCGTTGCTTATTGCCTTGGGGCATAAGGGGAGTTTGGAAGAAATGAGAAATAGTGGGTGGGCCGGGTGTTAAATAAAGCAGGAAAGATGTGCCGATCTAATGAAGGCGAGGAGGGAGCGGTGATGTGGCCCCTGCGTCCTATCAATATATGAGGACGGGTTGTCTGGGTGGTGACCCGCTGCTGCCAGGCAGCGAATTCTAGTTTTCTTCAGGGCCGGACAATCCCACAACAAGTGGTGAATGTCAGCCTCAGTGTCTTGTGAGTTGCAGACTGGACATCCTAGGCGGGGATATAAGTGGCAAAATTGAGGCCACGTCCGAGTTACGGCAGCAGTGAGGGCAACTCCGACCCGGATCCTCCGGAGCACAACCTCCTCTGCACGGGTAAAACCGCAGGGGGGGGGGGGGGGGGGGAAGGGGAGGGGGTTATCGCACACGGAGGGACGAGAGCACGTGTGTGGCGCCGGAGGTGTTCCTTTCTTGTGAGAATGAGGGTAGCATCATCCATACTGAGGAATTGAGGCATTGGCGTGGGTAGGGTTGGCAGGCGGGTTGCAGAATCTGCAGATCTTTGTGAATTAGTAGGTCACGTGGGACCCACTCAATTCGAATGGCTTGCGGGATGCGAGCGGCCAGGCGATGTATATTCTGACACATTCCTGGGCTGCGGCTGACGCGTCGAGGTAGACGAGTAGCTTGAAGGGCGTCAGTACGGATGGTAATGGGGGCTGTAGAGAGCAAGGTAACTGCGACTACAGAGTGAAGCGCATCTTGTATAGCAAGCAGCTCAGCACAGAAAGAAGTAGGGGGTTCCGCGAATCGAAACCTGGCCGTCTTGTTAAGTGCAGGCTGGCAGAGACAGTAAAGTGCAGTCGTCGTTACACAGCCCTGGATATTGCCAGAACTTCGTCGTCGGGTTCGGGAACGGGATCAATCGTAGCGCTTGGAAGACACCGGTGCAAATGCAAATGAAGTGAAAGTGAGGGTAGCGACCTCCGATAGATGCCTTCAACGTTCGGCGGTGGTAGCTTTCATTTTGGCTGCTGCCAGGCCGCACCGCTATCCGCCAGAAATCACGGAGTCTGCGTTTACGTCATGTTTCACGTCACTCCGTCCTATGACGTCATAAGAGGGCGCTGTGACGTTATAAGAGTGCTAAGAGTTTGAAACGGAGTGACGGGAAAAGCTTTTTCTGCTTTGAATCCAAATTTCTGTGAAATAAATGCATCTTTCGCTCCCGGAAAAGCGGCAACAAACTGTCAAACTTTCCAATTTTGTCAAATTTTGTCAAAAACTGTCAAATTTTGCTAACAAAAGAAAATTAAATAGAGTTTGCCTTCTCTGTCTCTTTAAGCGGATGTGGCTTATATTGTAAACGTTCGTGACGCATGTGGCCAGAAGGTTTGTTCGCTCTATTGGAGAGGCTGTGCAGAAGTGATGGTCCATAAAAAATGACGTATAATCTCTGCGTGATGCGTATGAAACCAAATGCTTGCGAACTCAGTGTTAGAAAGACGACGAACGAGTTAAATTAAAAGAAAGCCAAAAGAGTTGAACAGATTTGAAAACTTTCACCTGAAATGCTAGCGTGTGCTAGCGAGTTGGATGGGAATGCTTGTCGCCTAGTTTATGCAGTTGAAAGGTGTTTGCTGTCTTATAGTTACACGGTTGAAAGTCCTTGCCAAATGACTGCTCCCAATATCGTGGTTGTTATGATATTCAGAACCCTGTGCCCTGCAACAAGTTATGATTGATTTATCACTGAGTTCTTGGTGGGAGAGAATTCATAGCACTCTTTGGACCATTTCCGTCGGCTCTTGGAGCTGAGAGAAATCAAAGGAAGTAATGCCATGAAATGTGTTTTTGAACTGAAAGCTTAAGTTGAGTCCTTGAAGCACATGTATCAGACTTGCAACTTTCCGGCGTCTATGGCGCTAGAGGCTACAAAGTTGTTTGCGGTTCAGGACTTGCAGTGCGCCTACGCTCTCCCTCTCACACCGCAGAGCCGCATTTTTATCTGCAATATTACAGGGTGATATCGCTTGTCAGCACGTCGTGGCCAGATAGGGCACTTCGTTGTTCCCACTCACAGGCATGTAGTCGTCAGTCGGAGTTGGAGTGCTGCCATGGCTTCCAGATTTATAGGGTATGGTGTGAGTCACGCCTCCACGCCGACAAAGACACAGATGTCATGTAGCGCAATGTCTTCTAAACACCATTTAAACGCCTCAAGAAGGAGTGTATAGTTACTTATAATTAATGGCAGAAGAGATGTTCTTGATGCGAGGAAACGGTGTTGTTGAGAGTTGCCACAGC
The DNA here is from genome assembly GCF_052857255.1 of Amblyomma americanum. Lineage (NCBI taxonomy): Eukaryota > Metazoa > Arthropoda > Arachnida > Ixodida > Ixodidae > Amblyomma > Amblyomma americanum. The sequence goes on along the minus strand of NC_135498.1, from coordinate 183,675,114 downwards.
CGGCGGAGAACAGGGAGCTCGTATTTTCTAAATGAATTCCATACTGTGTTTACATGCTTATCTCTTCCCCGCATATCCGGTTTCCTTTCGTGCGCAGATCAGTGCACACTTTTCCTGCCGTCCTGATCACCTTCATCGAGCGCTACCTGCTGCCAAACCCCAGCTCCAGCTCCTCGCGTCACTACATGGCCATGGCGCGAGACTTCAGAGAGCGCCTGCTGTCTTCGCTGGGTGAGGACGGCGTGCTCATCTGCCCCGCCGCTTTGGGACCGGCGCCATTCCACAACGAGCACGCAATGCGGCCAGGCCACGTGTCTCTGATAGCCCCGGCCAACGTGGCCGGCCTGCCCAGCACAGCCGTGCCCACGGGCACCACCTCGGACGGCCGGCCAGTGGGCGTGCAAGTCATCGCGGCGCCCTACATGGACCGGCTGTGCCTGGCCGTGGCGGCGGAGCTGGAGAAGGCTTTCGGTGGATGGCAGGCGCCCTTTGAGCTGGCCGCGGGCCAAACCTCCAAACTGTAGCTGCGTAGTCAAGGCCAATGAAAGGTGTTTTCGGCGGATGGGACCACTTGTGTGTTATGAATGCACTGCATTGTTTCGGTTAGGACAGTCACTGTCTACAGTTCCCACTTAAAGCTTGGTCCCTTATTTTTGAATGAGACTGGTGCCTTCGAGATATCCTGCTTATGAGACTGCTTTGTGCAAAACTTCGATATGTTTTGATACCAGCAAGGCAAAGTACTTATAACAAACTCCATTAAAAGACCTGAAAGAACTAAGCACTGGAATCCTATCCAGTATAGGAGTACATAGTTCGGTGTCTTGTGAATCATGCCTTGTTGCAAGGATTAGGAAGCGCATTTTTATGCAATAGCTGCACCAAGCCCTGGACAATCCCCCACAGTGGGCATGTGCCATCGCTGTAGAGGCAATAACGACATCAACAAAAGCAGCTAGAAATCGTGGAGTGAAGTTTCGAGTAGTCCGCCATTCTTGTTTTAAAATGCCTGCTGCCACCATTCAAGGTGTTTCTTTATTAGCCATTTCTTTACCGTGTATGTTGACACAAGTATATATGTGTGTTTATTGGTTTGCTTTTATACATGCCACGGGTGCATGCGTATGCATGAATGATAGTCACCACGTGACAGTTGTGTTCTTGTCGCTGCAGCCGAAGAGAGGTTACGCAAGGCTACTTGTGACAACGTCCAAATAAAATGCGTGTTGAGCAGCAGAAACATGGTCTAGCTCCTCTTTGCTGACATTACATTCTTTAGTTGAAGGATCTGATTGTGAATACTCATTGGGATTGACAGACAAGCGGTAGGTGTCAACGCGAAACGCCAGAATCAACCATGGTCGGAGGTGTGTTAAGCTCTTGTGGCAACATCGTAGTATTACTGTTGGCTGGATGAAATTAGAAAAGGTACTGAGCTGTTGTCTTTCGAAAGTCTTGCAGGAAAAAAAAAAAGATGCCAACCCACTCTCTTTGCATTATGTTTGCCACATTGCAAGCACTAATTTCTAATTAGACTGTGAAGGCCAGTGCATCAGTGACATTCTTAGAGTTGAATTTGTCTTCAAAACGGGGACTAAGTTGCCAGCTAGTTTGTATCCTTTGTTATCGCTGAACGTCGCCTGCATTACGCGAGACGCTGATAGCGCTGAGAAATTTCTCGGATTTTGCGGCATCGTCCTCATATTGCATGAGGAGTTTGAAGTCCCGGCTTTCCTTCACAGGGACAGGCGTACTTTACTTCGGTAGGATTCACTTGCACTCGGACCGCATTGCAGTGGCGTTCAACGCACACATCGAAGATTGCACTGCCCAGACATCGTCACGTTGAATTCGTTGTTTCTGCACCTGTGACTAGTGTTGCAGTGGGAAAGTTTTTTACGTTATGAAAATCTTGAAAGAATTTTGAGAGAAAATCTCGAGAAATGCGAGAGAAGTGGGATGCACATGGAACGTGTTTTGAGTGGCTGGAATTCAAACTAGACTTCCTGCTTAAACGCCGTAATTTCTGTGAAGAAATACTGACTGCTATACAATTCTTCCGGCTGCATGCCGCTGTGGTTAGAGAAAGACTGGTGGACGTGTTGTTCATTGGAATGCAGCGGTCTTTGTCTCCCTAGATATTATTGCCATCTCTTTAACTGGTGGAGGGCGGGCTTTCTTTTCTCCCTGGACTCGCCCGCAGGTGGTGCAAGGACGTGTTCCAAGCCAGCCTCATGTGGGCAGCCTTCTGAGGTAGTAGTGCTGTTTCCCTAGTGCTATGAAGGCATTCACCAGAGGCGTACAACCAGTGGTGATGTAAGGTTTTCGTGAAAGCGTGGGTTCTCCGTAGCCAAATAGTCGCAATCAGAATCATGTTTATTTATACAACAAGGAAATACAGCCTGGATAAATGTATACAGAAGGAGACCCCGTAGTGAGCGACTGTAATGGGACCTTTTATATATATTATTATTTATATATTATCAAAATACTATTATATATGCAAACATAGCAGTAGTAATAAGTTGATGAAACAATCGTGCCGTTGCATATCTACACGGCGACACAATTATTATATACAGCGGTGAGTAGGCATATACAACAACCAAGCAGAATAATGAAAATAGAAGTTATACAGTACTTATAGTTATAGTTATTCAGTACTACTTATACATTACAAATTTACTAAAAAAGCAATAAACTGAACAATAAATTAGCGATAGGGAAAATAGTGCACATATTAAAAGCATGTGGTGTACATCTGATGTAATACCTTATAATTCTAAAATGTGGTAGCTTGTTTAACAGTTATTGTGAAGTATTAACGCTTTTAGTTCATTTTTAAATTGCTTGGTATCTGCGAGTAACTCCACATTAACGTTATGAAGGCATGTTTATGATCATACGGAGAGTTTTGAAGGAGTATAGACAGTAATTTTAGCGCGAGACCGTTAGTACCCCACCCCGGAAAAAAGTGTCCGGTGTCGGCGGCGTTAGAGTCGGCTTTGGCGACTGTAACGCCGCTCTAGCGGCAGGAACAACCGGTCGCTACAGCAACCTAGGTGGGGAACCTATGTTACGTGACCTTGTGGTGTCAACACAACCTGCCCACCGGATTGTGAGCAAACTGACCACTGTATCGGGCGGCAATTAAATTACTGATTGGTTGCAAGTGGTTGCTCGGGAAGAGCAACCTAGCTGTGTATAGCAAGCCCCACCAGTAGCAGCACCTGCCATAGCACGGCAGAGGCTCATCGCTTAACCGTTTTACCATTGAGCCAGTAATTAGCAGGTGTGAGGACTTGTAGCGATCTGAGAATGCCCTTAAAGCAAAGCATAATTGTACCCTTCAGTTTTTCGCTTGTGTGCTTCTTTCAAATGATGCGCTAGAAATTAGAAAATATGGATCACCACGTGGTATTTTCCTATGACCATAAAATAACTTAGAATTTTATTTCTTCTCTCATGCTCTTCCGGTTTCATAAACCGATTGGTGGCTGTGACATGAGAGGTGTGTTTAGATCACGCGAGGAATGACAAAAAATGCAAACAAATTGGAGGGGACACTTCAACTCTGACTTAAGGGTATGCCGCGATACCGTAATAGGTTAATTCCTGAATTCCCACATATTCCGAAGGTCATTCGCTACCTTCTATTCATAGATCCCAAGGACTCCTCACACCCTTCCTGGCGCAGTGGTGCAGTGATTGGTTAAACGATGCGGCACTGCCGATCGATGGCAGATGCCCCCAGCGGTGGGCCTTGTGCGGCCAAGGTTGCTCTTCCCGAGCGACCGATCATTAATTTGACTGCCACCTGCAACAGTAGACAGTTTTCTCACTATCCGGTGGGCAGGTTGAGATGACGCCACAAGGTCACGTAACCTAGGTGGCCCACCTGCCTCCTAAGTTGTTCTCTGGGGACCGCCTGCCAGAGCCATGTCCGTGATCTTTCGCTTATAACGCCGACGCCGACAACTCCGGCGCCGGAAAATGCTGTCGCGTTGATAGGCAGTTTAAATTCCCTACATCGATTAAGCCAGCCTGTTTCAAACGATGTATTAGTGATGTACAAACGATGTATTAGCGGTTATTTACAGTTTTCTCATTCCTCACGTGATCTAAACACATGTTATATGTTACAGCCATCGCCCGGTTGATGAAGCCGAAACAGCATGAGAGAAGAAATTCAGTACACAATTATTCACTGGTAATAAGCGAATACCATGTGGTCACCAATGTATTCTTGTCTCATGCGTGATTACCGAGAAGAAAGCATGCAAATAAAACTTGGTGTACAGTCCTTCGATTACAGATGGTTCCGAAGGTAATAATTTATTCACTGAAGAATCCATCATACTTGGTTCCAATCCTAGATAAATCGTAAGTTCAGCCAAGAAATGCCGTTTCTTGTCAAAGTTTGCCGTGGACGATTGAACGGCGTTACTGAATGTTTTGTTCGCTCTAGGCACCCCGATTCTAAGGCTGTGTCGTGCCGTATTGGCAGCCGTCGTGCTTAAAAGGGCCACTCTGTCCAGTTTTCAAACATAAACAGCCTCACAATCGGGCAACGAGACCGTCACAAAAGCAGTTCATTTCCAATGAAACAATTTATACACTTGGAACTGCACAAACTGCACTTTTGGAACAGAGAGACAGACGCTCTTTTGCATTTATGTTTCTCATACGTTGGTTTTCGCTTAACTTTTTTTCCGTATTTCATTCTATTCTCACTGTTCCCATTTGAATGGCGCACAAAAATAGCTCACGGACACTCGTTTTTTCGTCCGCTACTTAGAATGAGGAGAACCAAACCGCGGCTATTTTCTGTTTATCGCAGCAACGACCAAAACGTATGTTAGTGTTTTGCTTTTTTTTCGCAACAACCTGTATACTTCACTCCCTTATGTGACGGACGACCACTACTTTGAATAAGGCACGAGTTTTGTCCTGTGACCTTGTAGCTAGCATTGCAGACGATGCGGCAGCGTGCATGAAACTGTCACATGACAGCTGCAGTGTCACGGTCGCTCAGTAGCCTTAGTTTAGTCGTATATCCCTCAAATCTACAGGAGAATCTACAGCTTCAGTCGTGATACGTTAATTACTGAGTTAAATAATCGGATATTTAACTTAATAATGAAATTTAATGTGGATTTATTTATTCTACTCAGTTCGGTTTCCATCTGCCAACCTTGGCAGATGGCAAAGTGGAGAGAGGACAATCACTCTCTCCACTTTTAGGGGAGAAGAGGCGAGAAAAACCGCTGGAGGGAACAGACACGAAGGGTGGGAAACAACGGGTATAGCTAGCGTGGACGGAGGAGGTTATGACGAGGGCGGAGGAATGCGTAACACGAGGGTGGTCCCACGGCAGAATGCAGCGCTGTGTGCTTAAACCAAAGGCATAACAGCTTTCGCCGATTCATGTGCTGAGTCGGTAAGCCTAGCTCTACATTTTTTTGGAGTATAGGTTGCGTAAAGCGCACTCAGACATTTCTATTAGAAAAGGACAACAGCCGCCTATATTATTTAGTGGAATACAAAACTGCGATACTCGAACGAGTATATGCTTCTTTAACGCAACCCTCACAGGGAGGCTTGCTCGCAGCGGTGGCTCAGTGAATGGCGTTCGCCTCCGAACGCGAGGTCGCGTCAAATTCCGGCTGTGGCGGCCACATTTTAATGGTAGTGAAATGCAAAGACACCGTGTGCTATACGATGTCAGTGTATGTTAATTAACTTCAAGGCTGTCAAACCTCATTATAACGAAATAATCTGAATGAAATATTGGATATAGCAAAGAAATTTCTGTTCCCCTTGGAAGCTGTCCTAGAAGCGCACGTATCTGGGAACTTGCTTTTACGAAGAAAAATTTTCCTACGAAAGGATGTAACGAACCCTAAATGAACCGCAGTGCCCATTTCGCGTCCAGTATATACATTAGTAACGGCGCTGGACAGTTCCGCATTTATTGCATGTGGTGAACTGAAATCATCGCGCATATCCTGTTCGCGTCTCTGCTGCCTATGGCAGGCAGCGGGTCCTATGGCAGGTCCTAATAGACAGCTGAGTGTCAGAGGCACTTGAGTGAGGGATTTCATAAGATGTTCATAATGTGCGTGGCCCTCGTCATACGCTGGGCATTCTAACAAGATACATGCTCCACTGTTTCCTTTAAGCTGCATTTGTCAGAATGCGGAGTGTTCGCTTGACCTAAACGGAACTGTAAGGCGTTTGAAAACGCAGCGTTTAGAAGAATTAGACGATAAAGAGCTTCCGGATGGGGAGGAAGTCTGGGTCACAGTCTTTATCTGAGATGTGGGTTGACGGAGTGCAGAAACTGGTGATGATATGTGGGCAAGCGCCACACTTGAAGTTGCTGAGCATCGCATACGAGGACAAATTCTCCTTCGTCGCTTTCCTTCTCACACATCCCGGCCCGTATTCTTTGCAACACGTTATTTGACGGACGAGGAAGAGAAGAAAGAAGATGAGCGCAGACTCCGTGGTCGAAGTCCAATGCCACAGCGATGAAGATCAAATGCCTGACTCGTCAGTTTCCGACAGCACAGAAAACAATCCCGCTGCTCGAAGGCCACATGCTCAGACCTCGACAGTCGCGGACGGCTCTCCACAGTATACGGCCTGTTCCAGCACCCTCAAGACACCGGCGACACTTTCACCTTCCTGCGCTAACAGGTGAGCGTCATGACAAGTTGATCTGACTTCACGTTCCTGTCTGGCCGTACAGGCAAGTTGAACTGAACGTAGACGGGGCTTAGTTTTAGAACAAAAGCGAAATGGCTCTCCTAGCCGCCTGCATAATTCCGCGCTCAGTGAGGGCTACGGCTTTATGATACAGAGGCCTCTTAGGCGGGTTTTTAAGTCGCACAGCGAGCACCTGGTGGCACTCTCTGGCAGTCAGAGACCACTGCGACAAAAAACGATGCGAAGCCGACCATAGCGTTTGCGCAAAAAAAATATCTTTTTACAGCGAGAGCTGTTTCGAAGACATTTTAGCTCTGTAGCTTAGTGGCACTATGTGGTTTAGTCACGGGACGTGAGACCACACGTGAGGTCATGTGTGATGTCACATTTACTGGGAGAGAGTTTCTGGTGAACGAGAGCGCCCTGTCGCGTGACACACCAGCCAAGCCGTTGCCTCTCCTGTTTCAATCGTTACGCCCCTGCTGCCTAATGAAAATAAGTTTAAACAACGTCGGCTAGGAGAAATAGCTCTCGCTGAATCCTGACTCTTAACCAGGAAGGGTAAGCACCGGTAAATTTTTTTCTTCGAACAACAAAATTGATATACTTCTGACATGAAATTTACAAACTGGGAATTAGGCCGACAAATCCTTGATTCTTAAATGAATTTAAACGGAGTACGGCTGCGATGCAAGCACGTGTTTTGCACTTTCTCTTCCTTCCCATCCTTTCTGTACTGCTCATGTTCATGCGGGAGGATTATGTTTAGAGCGTTCAAAGAATAAAGGATGGAATCACCTCATGAATTCAGAAATTAAAAATTTGCACTCAACTGTATAAAATATGCCCTGTACGCCATTAATACCTCAACTGGCAGCCGTAAGGCTATTTGTCACTCTAATGCAGACTACAGGTTGCTAGCTGAATGAAGTGCTCGTAAGTTCAAGGGGAAACTGTATAAAAACATGCCTTGTACGCCCTTAATACTTCAACTGGCAGCCGTAAGGCTAGTTTTCACCCTAATGCAGACTACAGGTTGCTAGCTGAATGAAGTGCTTGTAAGTTCAAGGGGAAACTCTATAAAAACATGCTTTGTACGCCCTTAATAGCTCAACTGGCAGCCGTAAGGCTATTTTTCACCCTAATCCAGACTACAGGTCGCTAGCTGAATGAAGTGCTCGTAAGCGCAAGGGGAAGCTGTATAAAAACATGCCTTGTCGCCCTTAATACCTCAACTGGCAGTCGTAAGGCTATTTGTCACCCTAATGCAGACTACAGGTTGCTAGCTGAATGAAGTGCTCGTAAGTTGAAGGGGAAACTGTATAAAACATGCCTTGTACGCCCTTAATACTTCAACTGGCAGCCGTAAGGCTACTTGTCACCCTAATGCAGACTACAGGTCGCTAGCTGAATGAAGTACTCGTAAGTTCAAGGGGAAACTGTATAAAAACATGCCTTGTACGCCCTTAATACCTCAACTGGCAGCCGTAAGGCTATTTGGTACCCTAATGCAGACTACAGGTTGCTAGCTAAATGAAGTGCTCGTAAGTTAAAGGGGAAACTGTATAAAAACATGCCTTGTACGCCCTTAATACCTCAACTGGCAGCCGTAAGGCTAGTTGTCACCCTAATGCAGACTACTGGTAGCTAGCTGAAGGAAGTGGTCGTATGTTCAAGGAGAATGAAGACATTTGACCTGGGGGCTTTGGAGCCCAAGATTTGACCGAAACGAGCCTTCTCGAGCTTGCGCTGCGCTTTGCCACTTGCACAGTGCGCAGTTTTTGGACAGTGCATATCGCCACTCGAGGATTTGCTCTTGAAGGCAGGTGGGCTTAAAGCCGGGGCCATGTGCGCATTCGCATTGGCGGATGGTGGCATGGTGCTACGCGCTGGAGGTGGAATGCGCTGCTTGAATCCTGAAGCAGACACGCGAAGCGAAGAAGTTGATGTTGAGCGAGTTGAAAACCTTTAATCCCGGGACAGCTTGGAGTTACTGATGGCTCGGCCCGTACGGCAAAAGCTGCAGCGATAGACCTCAACAAAGGAACGAACTGAATCAGGTTAGTTATGTACGGAGTGCGTCAAATTTCCGAGGCCGTAGGGTCTGCTTTTGAGCCATGTAGTGGGACTTCTACTACGTCCCGAACCTCAATATCTCTATGATGGTTAGAAGAACAATCATTCCAGCCTCTGAGGCTTCTAGAGTAACAGACCTTGTGGCCTTGGAACTTTTGGTGCACTCTGTGCGTGATGTCGCACACAAGCGCAGCGAGGGTGGCTAACCGTGCTCCAGTTCTCCTTTCCCATCCTTTGCTGGATTTGGTCCACGTCATGGAGGGTATTCTCGAGAAATATACTTGGGCTGGGATCATGGAGAACAGTCGTGAAGAAAACGGGAAAGAAGTATTCCACATTTAGCAAGTTCTTCCTGCTAAAAAAAGTAACTGCATTAGCAAAAGTGCATTGCTGCTGACTTCTTTCGAGGAAAAGAGTCACAGGGTTTATCGGGTCTTTTCTCTCCGAATTTCTTCAAAAACCTAGCATAAGCTGCTGTTCCCAAGTGCACAATCCACACAGCAGTCAATTCGATACTCGATGATGTCTATGTTGAAGTTTGTGATTAATCAATGTAAGCGTTAACATTAGCAGGAAAAGTGCCATTCTTGCTTTCATTTTAATCGCAGGTAGGAAACTTTGAAAGCTTTTATAAGTCACTGAAACATTATGGCACTTTATTTAACTTTAATTAAATCTGTAAAACACGAAAATATGGCGTGTTCCCACCGGCGGCAGCCAACGCGGCATTTGCGCAATAAATTTGCTTCACATCAGTTCCCACGTTGTACGCGTTGAGAAAACTGATGCTTGTAGAAGACAGATAATGGCTCTATAAAACTGCTACTAGGAATGTATAATATCAATACCGATTTCCTCCCCGAAAATGCATCGTCTTTCGTGTTATTTACTGCCAAGAGAAACCTGGAAACTGTCATGGCATGCACGTAGACATTTGGCGCAGTGTACCATTTAAGCTGAGATCAAAGTATCACTGTTGGTCCCATTCGCCAATCGATTTAATGCTCCAAGATCGAGCTAACACGCTCTGCGTGTGCGAAGGTCAGATCCTCAGTGCATACAACAACTGTTGCACGCAGCCCGACTGAGTCGTCGCGGCCCTGTTCGCCCTCGGCCTCTCCACGAGTCATTGGCTTGCGGTCCCAAGGTCCAGCGGCGCGGGCCATCGCTGCAAGCCTCTCCCCTGAGTCCTGTGAGCCGTTGCCGGAAAGAAGCGGCTCCCCCGCAACACACGGCACTGCTCCGCCTCGCCGCTCTCCCACATCAACACCGCGATCAGTGGTACGCACCGCGAGTCTTGGTCGCATTGCGAAGGGCTCCGTCCTGGCTGCGGTCATCAGTGCTTTAAATGATGAGGCAGCCGACCGGATACCAAGTTTTTACAACGCGTAAAGCTTGTTATCTTTGAAGCGTATGCTGTCATGGTAAAACACTCACGGCCATTCGCTGCAAGTGCCGACAGAGAGTTTTAGCATAGCGGACACGTACTAGCGTCGACATATACCGGAATACAGGGCACCGGCTGCGTACGGCCAATGCCCTCACCTCCATGGTTCTACCTTCGCCAGTGCACGTGCGCAGGAAGCGTCTGGTAATCTGGTATACGTCGACGCTAGTACGTCACTGCTATATAAAAGAAATCTCATGAAGACACACTGGCACTGAAAATTCAGGCCGCTACAACAGCGATCAATGAACGCCGCCTAAAATTAGACCCACTGAGCCCTACGTGCACATGAACTCACTGGCCGCCTTGCTTAAGTTAGCAGCTCGATAGTGCTCACAACCGAATCATTTCTCGCGCAGCAGAACGCGTTGGCACAGGCATCACATTACCTTGGGTGCCCGGCTGATAGGACATAGCCGGAAATGGGGCCCACACGGGCGCTCTGGTCACTGTATCCACACGAGTGGTCGCACACCCCTCGTGTATATGCCAGATTCATGTGATTAGTATGAACCGAGCCGCAGTTTACGCACAGCCGCGGGCCAAAGAAAACTTTCACAGTGTGTCAGCGTCCTGCTGGACTCAAACGCGCTCCCGTATTGTAATCAGGATTCGGGCAAGTGTTTCCGACCGGGCGACGTCCCGGTTCGCCTTTACAATGGACATACGAACGTTTTGCCCCATACAAGTCCCAGTTGGCCATAGGATAGTCACGCCATCGATATTATACCGATGTTAACGGGGACCGAATGCCTTTAATTATATGTCCTGACTGCTGCCAGTCAGTTAATTCTATAGCGCGTCTCATTTTTTCTTGCAACAGAAGACACACACTCGAAGGGCTTGACGCGCCGGCAGAAATTTTTGCTACCTCCAGCACCTAGCCACGCCACTTCTATTAAGCTGAGTGGTGCCCAGGATCGCAATATAGCCGTTTTGAACTTTTCCCCATAGGTACGCAGAAAAAAAGAGCTCTCCTCAATGATATATAGCCCGTCATCCTAATACCTACTTTTTTCCGAAAATCCTCGGGCCACCGAATCAAATAGTACGGTCACGACAATGTAACGAGAATTCCGTATTTTTTCATCTCTTAGGAACACGGACAAAAGTTCTCAAGTTCATCCTTTTTAAACGGTACAAATGTGCGCAGAAGTTGTTCTGAAAGTGGAAATGTGCAATTCTTTTGGTCTTCGCCGATGCCGCACAAAGGCTTACCACCGGCCATAAGTTATGTGCTAACCCGTCGTCGCCTTGTCGGACTGGCTGTAGGACGAGTAGTTCTGACGACTAGCGCTCAAAGAATCGACTAGGTGAGACCTCAAGGCTGGGTGTATCACTGCTGCGTCCCTTCTCAGGCATGTACTCTCCCGAACAGTAATTAGGGTAACGGTAGGGAACAGATCTTCTTCACTACCATACACGATATTTTCAGAGCCGTCTGCTCAGTGCAGTCACGATGAAGAGGTCCACAATCAAGTATCCGATGAGAGACCTCATATACTAACAAGGCGAAAATTAGGTCAGTAAACAATTCATAAAAAAATGAAGTCCTGACGAGACAGTGTTTCGTCGAACGTTAGACTACGTAGACCTTTTATACCTCTTGTGCGCTAAGCAGCTGCACTGAATCGCTGCTGTCGGTCCGGCAGCGCTGCCGTGGAGCAAAACAACGCGAAACGCTCTATCCTTGTGGCACTATCGCTTCCAGCAATTTGTGGAAAGCGGAATCATAACAATGGGAAAATCCGATACCGATGAACGCTTTGCACTGCCTATCGCGACTGTTTATCTCCGCCTGGTATTGAATTAATCACTGCAATCTGAAGAGAATTGCTACGTAGACGCATATGTGTTGCCACAATTATAGGTCGTACTTCGAACATGCGGTATACTGGTACCGCGCTGGAGTGTGGTGCCATTGAGAACTCTGCTAACACACTCATAGCCCCATCTTCAAGAGCGGTGCTGCCATACGGGCTTTGGTGCTTACGCGGGGGCCAAACTTAAACGCGCATCTTGCCGCCACTGGCTCCTCATGTTCCCGGGACACGACTTCCAAGCCGACGTGCATACGAGATGCATCCGTGGATCAGTCTTTAGCCGCAGCTTGAGTAGCCTTAACAGCCAGCTTGCAGTCTTGCCGTGCTAATCCCCCCCATCTCCATCTTTTATAAGAACATTTCCGAAGGCTCTAATAAAAAAAAGAAAATAAATCTACCCTATGACTCTCAAAAGGGCTGCAAACTTTGCCGCGACCAGGTCTCTTAACTGCCTTCACCACGCCGTTTCTGATGGATGAGGCGGCTAAGCGCTTAGCTGCTACTGAAATTCGGCTCATTTCCGAGGTTTGAGTGCCAGTAGCACACCGAACATGGAAACGAATAAAAGTTGAAGCGGATACCTGCGAATGTACGCTGAAACGCCCGAATTGCACCACCGATATTTCTGTCTCCTGTGCCTGGTCCTTCTCGCCGATTGTGGTTGCACTCCGTCGCTTTTTGAGAGATGCACAGGCGAAAATTGTGTTTTCAAGTATACGTAACCCAGCGGTGCAAAACTGCCGCCGTGGCGTTTGAACACACGTTCCGCGTCTATTGCTCGTATTGACGCCTGGCTTACGCATACCGAGGCGCGTGTGCGGCATCGATGCCGTCATTCTGGAGACTGCAAGGACGCCGAACCTTCAATACACCAATTTTTATGTCTTGGCCTACATTGGCCAAGGCCACCGCCGCCATTGCTTCGACACTGCTGCAGCTGAGGCGAGGAAAAAGCCGCAGTGAAGTGGGGAAGAGGGCCCTCGCAGAAATTGATGGCATTCTGTTCCAACCATCGCAAATATCTCTAGGTCACCGGTTGGATGGCGCCATTTTCGCAGACGGGACTGTTGATGAAAGTGCCGCGGCGAAGCGGTGTAGATTGTAAACCCTGACAGGGAGACGGTACTGCTCCTGCAGCATTGCTTAAGTATGTAAGGCAAATGATCCTCCACATCTTCCGTGTTCTAGGTATAGCGCATACGCACAAAGCACTCTGTGCATGGCATATATTAAGTCCTCTTCCTATCTGGACTTTACAGTAGGACACGCCGGCGTCACAGGCGAAAAGGGGGCACTTAATCACTGATTACGTGCGACAAAGCGATAACATAGGGCCTTCATTCTGCGCCCTGATACTGTACCACAGGATCAGGTAACAGCAGATCTGATCAGGTAACAGCAGATCTGTTGAAGGATGGAGGGGACATCGTGCTAGAAAAACTAGCCACCCTGTATACGCAATGCCTTATGACCTCGACTGTACCAGAAGCTTGGAAGAATGCAAACATTATCTTAATTCATAAGAAGGGAGACGCCAAGGACTTGAAAAATTACAGGCCGATCAGCTTACTATCCGTTGCCTACAAAGTATTTACTAAGGTAATCGCTAATAGAGTCAGGGCAACGTTAGACTTTAATCAACCAAATGATCAGGCAGGCTTTCGTAAAGGATATTCTACAATAGATCATATTCACACCATCAATCAGGTGATAGAGAAATGCGCAGAATATAACCAACCTCTATATATAGCTTTCATTATTACGAGAAAGCATTCGACTCAGTGGAAACCTCAGCAGTCATACAGGCATTGCGTAATCAGGGGGTAGAAGAGCCTTATGTCAAAATACTGGAAGATATATATAGCAACTGCACAGCTACTATAGTCCTCCATAAAGTCAGCAATAAAATTCCAATAAGGAAGGGCGTCAGGCAAGGAGACACGATCTCGCCAATGCTGTTCACCGCATGTTTGCAGGAGGTATTTCGAGGCCTGAATTGGGAACAGTTGAGTAAAGATAGGTTCGTTCTTCTTGGTCGTGGTGAGATTTCGTATAACTCGTATACCGGGCTCCACCACCGGGTGCCCCACCGTCCGAGACGAGACGGTATAACAGACGAGATCCGGCAAAACTTGACTGAAGGAAGGAAAACTGAAACTTTATACAGGAATTCACATATTTACAACAGAATAAACGGCAAGCATGATTACATGGAACTGGCTAAGGGAAAATCTTCCCTCCTTGGCATCGCCAAAGATGCAAGGGATCTAAATCTAGCTCAGAACGCCTTTTCCCGGCTCCGGACCTGGTTTTAAAGACCTAGGAGACTGGCCCACCCCTTGCATCACCCAATCACAAACAACTAACACCTGATTGGTTCAAAAACTGTATGGCACGCCTTCCCGCTTCGGCAAGGTTCAAAACCCTTTCCCTAAAATGCCCAACACGAAAAGAACATCAAAATAGCTATACGAACATGGCATTCCGGGAATAGACACTCGAAATGATTGGCCCACCAGGTTTAGGTGGCACGCCCCATGCCTTCACAGTATTGCTCACACTCTCGCCCCCAGAAGAAAAAGCAAAAACAACCTCCCATTGTGCCCGCAGGCGCAATCGTTTTCCTTTGACTCTCGTCCGGCCCGCAGCTGTTCCGCATTTAGTCCTGTCATCGGACCACAGCGGGGCGCCTCTCGTGCGCATACGCGGCTTAGCTTGCCGCTGTTACGGACGAGGCGCGACAACATTCCGGGAGGGTCCCAACAACTGGGAGTCGTCTCTCGACAGATGCTTCAAGGAGGCGCCGGCGTGTCCGCGGTGCCACTAATGCACGCGGCGGCGTCAACGAGGGATCCGCATCTGTTGTTTACGGGGGTTAAAATGGACGTCCGCCGCCCGGGACAATTCTCCGAAACCGACGTCCCCATTAGCTCACGGCACGGGACCCCCCCGCGGGACGCAATGACAGTGTGTCGGGTGTCGGCAAAGGCGGCGGGCCGCGGCGCCGCGAGCCATCGGCGGTGGACGCGGCTGTGTTTGTTTAAGGCGAGCAGCTAAATGCTCCCGCCTCGGAAAGAGACCCCGTTTTCCCGTAATGAAACCCTTCTGCGCGAGGGCAGCGTCGGCCTTTCGGTCCCCGCGCAGCGTTGTGCAGCGCAGGTGCCTGACCTTCGAAGCCGAGTGGGCCCCCATTAGGGCTGTTCATCACTGCCGCAGAGACAGCAGGAACCATAATGTGCCGGAAGTGGCGAGAGTGTGTCGGGGACGCGTCCTGGCAGCCCACGGACTGGGCGCGTGATCGACCTCACAGTGATTCAACGCAGCTGCCCATTCGATCCCTTCACACGCCCCCCCTAAGATTCTACCAGGGGCCCAAATGGCACCTTGTAGAATTATAACACAACGAGGGATCCCTTTTCGCCTATAAAATCGCTCTGAGGGCGACCTAAGTAGTGGGGATACTACTGCAAACACATCGCAACGCTGCAAACAAATTGCGACACTGCAAACAAATTGCGACACTGCAAACACGTTGTGACACTGCAAACACATTGTGACACTGCAAACACATTGCGACACTGCAAACAAATTGCGACACTGCAAACACATTGTGACACTGCAAATACACTGTGACACTGCAAACACATTGCGACACTGCAAACACCCAAACGAGCGGATTACACCGCAGTTCCAGTTACTGCCACAGCACACGTCACTGGGTTTGCTCTTTGGTACACATGTCCTCTCTTCCTTGCCCCCCGGCGTGATCATTGCTGTCTGCCTCCCAGCTGTCGTTCGGCAACCTAGACAGCGCGTCAGCGTTACCGTGAGCGCTCCCTTTCCTGTGTTTTATTGACACATTATATCTCTGTAGGGCAAGTGCCCAACGCGTCAGCTTCGCTCCCTGAGGCGTGGTGAGAGTAAGAAAGGAGAGGGGGTTGTGGTCAGACACTACAGTAACCTGAGCGCCGAACAACCAGAGGTCGAACTTCCCCAGCCCCCAGATGACTGCAAACGCCTCTCTTTCTATGGTTGACCATCGAGCCTGCGTTGGAGAAAATCTGCAACTCGCGAACGCAATTGGCCGCTCGGAGCCATCCGCGGCACACTGGGAGAGACAGGCTCCCGCCGCAACCGCTGAGGCGTCCGTGTACAGCCAAAACGGCTTGCCAGCATCGGGCGTCCCGAGAGCCGCAGCTTCACAGAGTGCCGCCTTGAGTCGCTGAAACGCACTTTCAGCTTCCGCGGGCCACGGAATTTTGTTAGGAATCCTTTTCCCCGTTAGCTCTGTCAGCGGCGCTGCCACCTCCGCATAGTTGGGCACATAGCCCCGGTAATAACCGCACAGCCCGAGCACGCTACGGAGCTCTTTCTTCGTTTTCGGTGCCCTCAGTCCCCTAATGGCTTTCAATTTTTCGGGATCGGGTGCGTGATTTCCCGAGCCCACTATGTGTCCCAAGTAACGGATTGACCCTTTCGCCACCTGACACTTTTCCAGCTTAACTTTCAGGTTCGCCCTCTCTAACGCTGCGAAGACGGCGTGCAAGTGTCGTATGTGGTCAGGCAACGCCTCGCTGAACACGGCGATGTCGTCTAAGTACGCACACGCGTAGGCAGAATGCGGGAGTAAAAGCTCGTTCATGGCTCTTTGAAACGTCTGGGCCGCGTTTTTCAGCCCAAACGGCATTACCGTCCACGCAAACTGCCCCCGATGGCAGACAAAAGCGGTGAGTAGCTGAGCCGACTGTGCCAGGGGCACCTGCCAATACCCTCTTCTAAGGTCGAGGAGCGTAATGTACTTAGCCCTTCCTACGCTCAGAATGAGCTCCTGCTGCAGCGACATCGGGTAGGCATCTGCCACTGTCCCCGCATTGAGCTTTCTAAAGTCCACACACATTCTCATCGACCCGTCCTTTTTGGGGACACAGACCACGGGATGGGCGTGGGGGCTTTCGCAGGGAAAAATCAGACCCATCTCAAGTAG
The DNA here is from genome assembly GCF_052857255.1 of Amblyomma americanum. Lineage (NCBI taxonomy): Eukaryota > Metazoa > Arthropoda > Arachnida > Ixodida > Ixodidae > Amblyomma > Amblyomma americanum. Next base: position 183,658,073 of record NC_135498.1, on the reverse strand, counting down.
CTCATCTACTTGCTTGCCCACTTCGCCTTTTAGGCTTGCGGGTATTCGATAAGGGTAACCTGACCTCGGTGTGAAGCCCTCCTCTAAAACGATCCTGTGTTCTCCTATTTTCGCTACTCCCGGCTTGTCGTCGAATAGGCCTCGGTGTTCGGTGAACACTTTGCGAATGAGGCCGCCTTCCTCCGCCTTCAGATGGGCCGTCATGTCCTTGGGGAGGACCGATACTGTAGCCCGCGTTGACACCGATCGAGGCACGTACTCTACTTCGCCAAACGCCCTGTCCTCATCAAATATCACCCCAACTGTCATTACGCGCTTCTGATACGGCCGTAGTTTGCTGGCGTGTACTAATTTTCGGGCACCTCCTGGCATCTGCACGAAGTACGAGTGTTCGCGATACTTTCCGTCAACGCTGCCCGGCCCTTTCCACTGCGGGAACATTTTTCCAGGACGTTGCTCGTCAAACACCAGCACACTGTCTCCTATCTGAAAAGTTTTGTCCTTCGCCCGCCTGTTGTACTGGGTCGCGTACGCGTTCTGCTGCTTCGAGCTCACTAATTGTGCCACCTCCGCTGCATGCTCTAGGCGCCTCTTCAGCTCCCGCATATACTGTGATGGGGACGGCCCCAGCATAGCTGGTACACTTATCTGTCCCGCCCAGCTGCGCTTTAAAACCACCAGCGGACCGGTTGGTTCTCGCCCGTACAGCATCTGGAACGGGGCGACGCCCGTCGTGTCATGTGGTACCTCGCGGTACGCCCATAACAAGAAGGGCACAAACTTGTCCCATTCCTTTCCTTCCTCCTGGATGATATGATACAGCATGTTCTTAAATGTCCGGTTCCAACGTTCGACCGCGCCGTTACTTTCGGGGTGCCCCGGCGTTGAAAACCTTGGCGAGCAGCCTAGCCTCTTCAGAAACTCTTGTGTGAGCTCGGCCGTAAAGTTTGTCCCGCAGTCTGAGGCGACTACTTCCGGAATTCCCGTCCGGCTGAACACCGTCAGGAGCGCGTCACAGGTGGCCTTCGCACTGAGGGAGCGCAAGCACACCACCTCAGGCCATCGTGTGCACAAATCGATGATGCACAACGCGTACCTGTGACCCCTTCCTGAGGGTGGATCCAATGGACCTATAACGTCGACGTTGACCTGTTCGAACGGGTATCGAGGCCTCGTTAGCGGTTCTATCGGCACTCTGTCCGTCTGGCGGCGATCCGCCCTTGTCTGACACCCATGGCAGCTGTTACAGTATGCCCTTACATCCCCTTCAATACCTGGCCAATAAAACGTGTACTTGATTCGCGCCTTAGTTTTCCTGAATCCAAGGTGACCGCCCCAGTTTGATTCATGGGCTAACCTAAGTACTTCTTGACGTCGGGATTTAGGGAGCACCAGCTGCATTACTGGTTGCCCAAGCAAGTTTTCCTTATGGTAGAGGAGACCGTCTACTTCAGTTATGCCACCTTTCCCAGCCCTGGCGTTTTTCCACACTTCTTGCAATGTGGCGTCATTGCGCTGCTCCTCCCTGAAAACCGCCGAAGCGCTGCTTTCCTCGGTTACACTACAAGCTGTGTCTTCGGCGATTAGTGCGCCGCTCTCGCTTGCCCTGCCGACCACCGCGTGCACTTCCGCGTGGGGAGTTACGCCCTCCTTGACTGGTTTCTCTTCTAGCGGCCCGTGTAACTTGTCCCGTTCCACCCCCACGTGGTCTGCCACCTGACCGTCGTTCGCCTCTACTAGCCCCTTCATATCACACTCCTCCCTCAGTGACTCCCATGCTTCCTCCGAAAGCAAACAGTCCGTTCTCGACGCTAGCTTGTCGGTCAGAGCGCATACCACTGGCACCGCTTCTTTAATCTCGGAGAAAATGCCTGCCCCGCGGTTTAACATCAGGGGCACAACTGCAAGCTTAGCCCGTACCTTTTCACCAAAGGCTGACACCAATTCGATGGACCCATGTGGCTCCACCAGTCCCGGGGGTACTATGCTCTCCCGCACAACCGTGATTTCTGCGCCTGTGTCCAGAATTGCATTAATTTGCCTATTCTGACAAGACAGAGTTATCGGTCTTAGTTCGCTTTGTGCGGCCGCTCGTGCCTGTGTCGCCACCCGTGCAGTAAGGCTTTCCCCTTTAGCGTTAAGCGCTTTCGTGGGTGTTCGTCCCGAGCCATGCGGGCATTCGGCCCTCCTGTGACCCATCGACCCACACGAAAAGCACCCTTTATACTTCTGCTTCGTGTCCGGCCTTTGTATTCCTGACGCCTCCCGTTTGGGTTGGTACGTATCTCGCTTTCCGTCTCGACCATTTGAGCTCTCCCCCTTTTTCTGCTCGTGCTTTTTCACTGCGCTGTTCTTTCCCTGCGCTTCCTCGAACGTCTGCAGTAATGCCGCCAACGTTGGCGCTTTCTTCCATCCCTCACCCTCCTGCAAAGTTACATATCGAAGGGCGTCCTCAGACAGGGTGTTCTTTAGTTGGTCCGCCACTAGCAACTCAACAATTCCCTCCAACGTTTTCACCCCCCTTTCCTCCACATAGAAATTGAGATAACTCTGCAGGCGAGTCGCAAACGCCCTCCAGCTTTCATTAGGCAGTTTTTTCGATGTTATGAACCTTCTGCGATATTCTCCCGCTGAGAGCTTAAGCTCTTCTAGCACCACTTTCTTCAGGACTTCGTACTCCTTATGCTGCGAAGGTGTCAAGCGCGTCGACAAGAACCGCACCTTATCCACTATTAGCGGAAATACAATTTGGCCCCACTGTTCCTTCGGGACCGCGTAGGCCTCCAGGGTGTGTTCAATCGACTCGAACCAGACAGGCACTTCTGCCTCTGCCGGGAACTTCGGGAGCACTCCCGACAACCATTTCGAGTACCGACAGAACTCCGCTCGCGAGTCGCTTCTCTCCAACGCCGTGGCGTTCTGCTCCAGGCTTACTCCTTTGTTGCTTGCTTGGAATTTTGCAAGTTCAAGCTGGACCTCGAGAGCTCGACGGTGCTCCTCAGCAGCTCTGGCCTCTTCTTTTTTAATTTCCAGAGCCATCTTGCTAATCTGAGCGTCAGACACAGACGAACTGTCCTCCGAAACAACCGTTTCCTCTCCCTCACTCATCGTGCTCGCTTTCCGCCTGTCCGGGTTTAAGTGTGCGAACCGGGTGTTCATGCACTCCCAGACCGCCTATCCAGACAGCAATGCCCCCGCCAAGGTGAAAGGCAAAGAGGACTCACCCACTGATGAGATGCACCTCGCTGGCGTCCGACTTTCGTCGCTGTCGCTGTCTCTCTGTCGCCGCCCGCTTCCCCACGCAGCTTCTCCCGACCGGCTACCGCCTTGCGCTGCTGGTCCACCCTTGGAGTCTCCGCTGCTGGTTCCCTTGGAAGCTGCCGATTCCTGCCTTCAGCTCTTGCTCCTCCTCAGCCGCCGATGCTTGGCCCGTTGCCGGACGTCGTCTCTTCCTCCTTTGCTATCTCCTGATAACGAAAGGATCCTGCTCGACTGCGCCAGTAAAGATAGGTTCGTTCTTCTTGGTCGTGGTGAGATTTCGTATAACTCGTATACCGGGCTCCACCACCGGGTGCCCCACCGTCCGAGACGAGACGGTATAACAGACGAGATCCGGCAAAACTTGACTGAAGGAAGGAAAACTGAAACTTTATACAGGAATTCACATATTTACAACAGAATAAACGGCAAGCATGATTACATGGAACTGGCTAAGGGAAAATCTTCCCTCCTTGGCATCGCCAAAGATGCAAGGGATCTAAATCTAGCTCAGAACGCCTTTTCCCGGCTCCGGACCTGGTTTTAAAGACCTAGGAGACTGGCCCACCCCTTGCATCACCCAATCACAAACAACTAACACCTGATTGGTTCAAAAACTGTATGGCACGCCTTCCCGCTTCGGCAAGGTTCAAAACCCTTTCCCTAAAATGCCCAACACGAAAAGAACATCAAAATAGCTATACGAACATGGCATTCCGGGAATAGACACTCGAAATGATTGGCCCACCAGGTTTAGGTGGCACGCCCCATGCCTTCACAGTATTGCTCACACTCTCGCCCCCAGAAGAAAAAGCAAAAACAACCTCCCATTGTGCCCGCAGGCGCAATCGTTTTCCTTTGACTCTCGTCCGGCCCGCAGCTGTTCCGCATTTAGTCCTGTCATCGGACCACAGCGGGGCGCCTCTCGTGCGCATACGCGGCTTAGCTTGCCGCTGTTACGGACGAGGCGCGACAACATTCCGGGAGGGTCCCAACAACTGGGAGTCGTCTCTCGACAGATGCTTCAAGGAGGCGCCGGCGTGTCCGCGGTGCCACTAATGCACGCGGCGGCGTCAACGAGGGATCCGCATCTGTTGTTTACGGGGGTTAAAATGGACGTCCGCCGCCCGGGACAATTCTCCGAAACCGACGTCCCCATTAGCTCACGGCACGGGACCCCCCCGCGGGACGCAATGACAGTGTGTCGGGTGTCGGCAAAGGCGGCGGGCCGCGGCGCCGCGAGCCATCGGCGGTGGACGCGGCTGTGTTTGTTTAAGGCGAGCAGCTAAATGCTCCCGCCTCGGAAAGAGACCCCGTTTTCCCGTAATGAAACCCTTCTGCGCGAGGGCAGCGTCGGCCTTTCGGTCCCCGCGCAGCGTTGTGCAGCGCAGGTGCCTGACCTTCGAAGCCGAGTGGGCCCCCATTAGGGCTGTTCATCACTGCCGCAGAGACAGCAGGAACCATAATGTGCCGGAAGTGGCGAGAGTGTGTCGGGGACGCGTCCTGGCAGCCCACGGACTGGGCGCGTGATCGACCTCACAGTGATTCAACGCAGCTGCCCATTCGATCCCTTCACAAGTTGGGAATAAGAATAAATTGAGAATACCTAAATAATCTGAGATTTGCTGATGACATTGCCTTGCTGAGTCACTCAGGAGGTGAACTGCAAATCATGATCAACGAGTTAGACAGGCAGAGCAGATCGATGGGTCTAAAAATTAACATGCAGAAAACCAAGGTAATGTTCAACAGCCTAGCAAGGGAACAACAGTTCACAATTGGCAGCGAGAGCCTAGAAATTGTGCCGGAATACGTCTACTTAGGGCAGGTAGTGACAGCTGATCCGGATCATGAGAGGGAGATAACTAGAAGGATAAGAATGGGGTGGAGCGCATATGGCAAATTCTCGCAGATCATGAGTGGCAGTTTACCAATTTCCCTCAAGAGGAAAGTGTACAACAGCATAATCTTACCGGTACTCACCTATGGGGCAGAAACGTGGAGGCTAACGAAAAGAGTTCAGCTTAAGTTAAGGACAACGCAGCGAGCCATGGAAAGAAAAATGATAGGTGTAACGTTAAGAGATCGGAAGCGGGCAGAGTGGGTGAGGGAACAAACACGGGTTAATGACATCCTAGTCGAAATCAAGAGAAAGAAATGGGCTTGGGCAGGGCATGTAATGCGAAGGCAAGATAACCGCTGGTCTTTAAGGGTAACGGAGTGGGTTCCAAGAGAAAGTAAGCGTAGCAGGGGGCGGCAGAAGGTTAGATGGGCGGATGAGATTAAGAAGTTTGCAGGCAAAGGGTGGATGCAGCTGGCAAAGGATAGGGTTAATTGGAGAGACATGGGAGAGGCCTTTGCCCTGCAGTGGGTGTAGTAGGGCTGATGATGACTGTACCACATAGCAGACATTTCACTTAGATTTCGCGCACATATCACTGGATGCATTTCAATGAAATGAGATGATGCCATAGGGTCGCCCCGAACCCGAACCTGCTGGCGAATGAATGAATGAAAAACTTTATTGTTAAGGAGGATTCACGCCGCGTAGGTCGGTCCCTCAGTCCATGGCTCCAGTGACCTTTGCAGTATTGCGAGTCCTGTCGATCAGCTTGAGCTGTTCTTCAGGCTTCCAGCAGGACAGCGCAACCTCCCACTACTCCGGTGTTGGTGTGTTGTTTATTGGCGCTGCCTGCATTTTCTGACAGACCCATGTAACGTGATAAAGCGTTTAGTGTTCCCCGCTGAGCGGGCATTTCCTGTCCTATGTTGAAGGATAGATTTTGCTTAGTAAACTGAGATTGGGGTATGTATTAGTCAGCAGTTGTCTCCGGGCAACCGACTGCTCTCTACTAAGGTTTTTGTGTAGAGGGAGCAGGTCCTCCTGAGCGCTCGTTGATGTTCCAAGATGGCTGCATACAGTCTAGTGACTGCGTCCAGTTCCCCTTCCGTGTGCGCCTCCCGGTGGGCGTGTGCTCGGACATTGGCGTCCGCACGGTGGTTCCCTCTGACAGCCTCACGGCCTGGTTTCCACGTGATGAAGACTCTTAAAGGTGATTGTTCTTGCCTTGAGTATGCCTGATGGCAAGGCGCCGTCCTGAAAGGCCGACCAGTTCGCATGGACGCTTATGCATGTGTTTGTTGGCGGTTCGACTGCCGGTTGATGGCTGACTTAAGTTGAGACTTGCAAGTCTGTGCTAGATATCGCGCAGATTACAACCTAATCCCGCATCCATGCTGCAATTGCGGGTCCACAGTCTTTGCGCTAGAAACGTCTCGCGGGTAAACCAATGCGTCCTTTCTCGGGGTATATATACATGCCAGCAAGGCACGTACCAAGACGCATTAACTGGTAGTGCTAGAATGGACCAAACGCGTTCCAAAACCTGTTGCAAGCTACAACAATTGAACGGTGTGATTGCAGCGATCATAGTTATGGAGATGTTACTGAAATTTTATGGCTTGATTGTTGAGACTTTATAGCTTGATAAATGTGTCATTTTTGGTTAGTAAAAGAGAACGCATGAAATTTGTTTGTAGTAATAATATTGTAGCTCGTTTTTGCCGCTATTTCTGTCATGTAGACACGGCAGCTCGCTTAGCATACGAACAGCGGAAGCCTTTTAACGTGCTGGGTGGCAGCGGCAGTGGTTTAGCGTTATCCCTTTGTCGTCGTTTTGCTTTTATTTTGCAAGTGTGTGTGAAGAACGTGGATTATCAGTGCCAAACATTTTTGCATTTCGTTGCACTGCTCGTGGTTCAGCTCCTGTTGACAGCAAGGCGAAGGCGGTTAGCGCACGCGCCTTCTCGGGTGGTCCGACGATGCTGCGACAGACAGACAGACAGACAGACAGACAGACAGACAGACAGACAGACAGACAGACAGACAGACAGACAGACGGACGGACGGACGGACGGACAGACGGACGGACGGGCGGGCGGGCTTTATTTTTTGCAAGTGAGTTTTTGACCCCGCTGGGTCCCTGGGCCACTGCTCTGTCCCGCACTGCATATCAGATTGGTCATGTCGGGACATGACGTCGGCAGCCCGAGTCTCTGCAGCAAGCTGCGATGTCGGGTCTGCAGACGTGAGCAGAACATCGCAGTCCTTCCAGCTCGAGATGGTGGCCTCTTCGATTATCCACCTCTGGCAGCCCGCAGGCAGCCCGCGGGCTACCAGAGCGCGCCGCCAGGCGCTCGATTTTCTCGGGCTGCTCCGCCCACTTCCGGTGGCTACCCAGAACGCGTTCGATTTTCTCTGGCTGGGCGGTTTCGGGCTGCCAGCTGGCAGCCAGACTCGCCAGGACGATTTTGTGCTGGCAGCGTCGTCTGCTAGTTCCACAGCTCTCCGCTCTGGCGGCTAGCAGACGACAAAATGGAGGCAGGCGCATTCGCGACAGCTTGGGTGGTTAATAGCTAGGGCGCAGAAACGGCGTTCGCGTTCGTATCTGTGCTGTTTTCCTAACCGTGTCTTATTTCGAGTGGAATCTCCGAGCCGTATCCTGTTTACTCGTTTCAACTGACGCTTCCTATTTCGGCCGCGCGAAGCGTTGTTTCCTCTCTTGATTACTTGAGAAGATAGGTTGGTTTCCGGTCGTATTTTATTTTACTACGTTCACGTCGGCATCTCTATAAACTGCATGCATGCATGAGTGCTCTTGTACGCTGGCCTGCAGCTGGTAACCTTCTCTTCTTGCGGCGTCTACGATATATCTATTCTTGAATCAGCCGTATTTATCTTTGTTGCGTGTCTTGCAGGTTCAGCGGACGCTCCCGATTTGTTTTTCGAACGACGATGGTCGCGCTTCGGATATCATATCGCAAATTTCGGCAGTTCTGCGTGGCGTCTCAAACGGGCGCGCCGTTATCTCTCTCAAACTCGTTAGCGCGCTTATATCTTTTCGTTTGCGCGGCGGGTACAGCTGTATTGTATATATTTGCTTTTTTTTTCTCTTGCAGGCTCAGCGACCGCTAACGACGCCTGTTTCGTTCGCACCTCTGGGTTTCGGCTCGATCGTATCGGCATGCGCGCTCCGAGCGTCCCGTACACACGCGTGAGACGCGGTTCACGAGATAATTAACGGATGCATCGTATATATGAGACACGGGCGTCTCATATAAGATATGCACCCGTTATCTCGTGAACTCCACGCGGTTGGTTTCCGGTCTTGTTTTATTGCAGCACATGTACGCGCGTGTCGGCGCGCTCCTCTGATGTGCATGCAAGCATATGTGCCGGCGTGCATGCGTTGTAGCGCTTTTTTCTGCTGGCTTAAGTGGTATCTAATTCTTAGTTTGTGGCGTCTACGATATCGATATCTCTCTTCTGGTATCAACATATCTTAAATTTGGTTCGTCTCTTGCAGAGGTTGAGCGATATCGTTCTGTTTCGGACAGCACTTCGGCATCCAGCTCTGCTCGGCACCCGTGCGGCATCACTTTGGTGCCGACATGCATGCGTGCGCGTTTAAGCTTGCGGGTAGTATCTTATTCTGTTTCTTTGGCGGTTTACGTATGTCTAGCAGGAGTCATTCGTTCTGCATGCTATCTTTTGCATCTTCTTCGGCCCTTATTTATACGTCACCTCCCTTCCAACGCTTTCACTTCATACGTTCATTTCGGAGGAGATGGCCGCGCCGCTGAGAATCATCTTGGAAGGTGTGGAGAGAGAAATTTTTGAGGCAGTCGACGACACCGGTGCACCCATTGTCCGCGGAAACCAGCGCCTTTATGCGACAGCAGGTACGTACGTACGTGTATCTTTCTCGCTTGTATGTATATGCAATATTTGATCAGTACTTAATGCGCAACATATATATGCTCTCCTTTGGTTGCAGACAACGTGCAGGTTTGGCTGAATGCGCCGGCAGCTCCCGTCCCACATACCATCGAGCCCGAGGAGTTGTGGCCTCGGGCCAAAGTTCTTTTCCTGATTCAAGAATATAAATATTTCAAATCAGACCCTTCTAAACGCCTAAAAACTAAAAGACAACTCTGGGAAAATTTGGCAGATTTAGTGAATTCCAAATTCGGTTGCCATTTGACCCATTCGCAAATTGAGGACAAGTGGAGAAATCTAGAGAGAAAATATAAAACGGTTCGACAGCATAATAGCCAGTCAGGGGCGGACCGGAGAACATGCGAGTTTGAAGAGTAAGTATACGTAGAACATATCTCAGTAGAGATAATTAACTTCTACTGAATGGAAAACTTTGTTTTCCTGATTCTACATACGTGACTTTTGCCCCTGAAGCAGTTTAGTCATTCCCCAAACCTGTGAATTAAGAATGTTGCAGCATTTTTTACTTTTTTGGTGCAGGTAGATTTTGTGACAGAATAATTAACTGTACCAATTTTGGACATCTTTTGTCTAAATAATGTAATTCCTGTTGTAACTTTAGGGTGTTATAGATTACACAGCAACATTTGGGCAGATAAATTGACTGTCTTTTGGTCAATTGCATACAGCTGCTGAGAGGCATGAACCCGGACTTTGTGCTCATGTCAACAGCTTTGCTGCTGGGCAACATCGGGCATTATGCATGCCGGCCATGGTTATAAGCTAGCTATACATGTGTCTTGCGTCGCTGAGTAGATATGTCAAGCTTTATGCATGAAATAATGTGTTTGTACACATATTAAGTGATGTCATATATATGTGTCAAATGGATCATAATTTTTTTTGTCCTCAGGGAGCTCGCTGAAATTTTTAAAAAAGCTCACAGCATCAACCCACCCTACCTGCTGGGGCCAGGACTCGTCCGGAGCGTCCAAGAGTGAGTCATTTTTTTTTCTGCACACGACAAGTGCGACAGGGAATTTACATGCACTGTAGCGCAGGCATTGCCGAAATAAGAACTAGTAAATTGGGTTTGCCTCCTAGCCATATAGCGGAATCCTTATGGCACCACTACACAGCAAATGGCCTCAGATAGTGAGGAATGTTTTCCTTAAAGATTTAAAGTTTAAGGGGTGCAATGTGCTCCATTACATGCCGAAAGAACCAATCCAGTTGCTTGGTTGCTTTTGAAAACGACAGTGCATGTCGTGCAAAACATATTTGAAATCAAACACTACCAGGGGTTTCCCCAAGTATAAAATCAGGGGAATGCTGAAGCTAGGGGAGTAGCGGTAGTCATTTTTCAGTTTTTAATTGTGTCTTGATGTGGCACGTAGGACTAGAAAGGCTCATGACTGCAACACTCATGTCAAAGAGTGCCAACAATTGCTTCGCTTTAGACAAGGCTACAAGTCATATATCAAGAGACAAAAGTAAGGAACAAGGACTGCATGAAATGTGTCCAGAAACGGCGCAGTAGCTCGGACTACTAATAAACCTTACAAGAAGAAATATCGCTGTCAGTCGCCTATCAAAGACTTGTTAAACTCTGCAAAACACGCATCTTTGCTCTGAACATAACAGATCGAGTCAGTAATTAAACACACACACCAAGAAGTCATGTGCATGCTGAACACTACGCACATGTGGAAGGTGTACATCAGAGCTTTAATATCAGCCGTGATGATTTGCATGACACTGAAACATCTAGGTAGCAAAATTTATGGCTGCTACACACAGTTGTTTAAATATCTACAAGCACAGGCTCTTCGCATTGTCCGACTATTCACTCAATAATTATAAAGCAATCAAGAAATCATCACGGCTGATATCAAAGCTCTGATGTACACCTTCCACGTGTGCGTAGTGTTGAGCATGCACATGACTTCTTGGTGTGTGTGTTTAATCACTGACTCGATTTGTTAAGTTCAGAGCAAAGATGCGTGTTTTGCAGAGTTTAACAAGTCTTTGATAGGCGACTGACAGCGATATTTCTTCTTGTAAGGTTTATTAGTATTCCGAGCTACTGCGCCGTTTCTGGACACATTTCATGCAGTCCTTGTTCCTTACCTTTGTCTCTTGATATATGACTTGTATCCTTGTCTAAAGGGTGTGGGTTTCTCAGTAGGCAAAGGCCACTACCCACCGCGGGTTCGAGCTTCGCGCGAGCCAAGGGCCCCGATCAGCCGTCACCACACGCACCCTGGGGCACCGCTGCGGCGGCGTTCAACCTCTGAAGAGAGGAGAGCGGCTCGCCGCAAGAAACAGGCCTCCAAGTTCACGAAGGAGACGTTTATTGACGCCGTCCTCCAGCGGTACATACACACACTCAACAGTCACCCCGTCCCGGGGCGCGCTCAGAGCAAGGCTCCGGTGCGCGCTCGGGGCAACAAGAGAAATGCGCGCCGCTAGCACGCCGCTGCAGGAGATTGTCCCCGCGGCACTGCTGTGATCTCTCTCGTGTCGGCCGATGGGCCGTTTGCGAGAGAGAGTGGGCAGTCAACGCAAGGTGCGCCTGTCAGAGGTCGTTGGACCCCTGGACAGGCTCGAGCCGCGGCGGATCAAGGACCCACGCTGGCGAGCTCGAGTAGGAACTGGTCCGAACGGCAGAGGCCGGCCCGGACGAACAGTAACGTACGCACCTTACGCTGTCTCGGAGGGGTCTCTTCTCTGGGCCCCGCTCGGAAGGTCGCGCGACCACCCCAAACGGGTCCCGAATTCCCGCCAAAAGTCACCAATGGCAAAGGCCCTTGGGAAGCCGGGGGCGGAGCTGCGGCCGAATGACAGCGATTAGCCACCAGCCGTCTCTCCGCCGCCCGAGGCGGGAGAAAGGGAAAGAGAGCGACGCGGGATGCCGCGCAGACGCCACGGCGGGAATCTAGCAGGCTTCCCACATCCTCCTCTCCTTAAATGCCCTCCTACCCATCGGCGGAAGCGTGCGGCAAAAAATAAAAAAAATAAAAAAATAAATCCATATAAAACTACCACACTTCAGTTCCAGCCATAAACTCAAAAGACAAACAAATAAGAACAGAAAACAAACAACACTTGCATACGTTTCAAAGAGACAAAACTAACTACACTGTACACTGTACACAAGGCCAGCTGACAGGTGGCCTGCAGCCTCATAATGTTCGGTGGCGCGGCCCATTGGGCCTGTCGGCGGCCAACTCACGCTTTTGCTGCCTTCAGGGTCCCGGTAGACGATTTATTGACGGCGGTCCCATGTCCTCCACAAGGTCATCAAAGTTGAGCATGGGGACGTTGACGACGCTCGACGATCCCGAAGAGGACCCGCACGGGAATGGGTGCTGTCCTTCCTGCCCCCCTCTCGGCGTTGCCTTTGATATTGGGAACACGCACATAATCCCAGGCACGCACCGGCACAGAGGCGGACATTCATCAGTGACAACGACCCGCTTGTCGGAATCGTCCCGAGGCGCCGTGGCAGGGGTCAAAGGACACACTCTTCAGACGCACTCTTCACGCTCCCCATAGCCACACAAAGACCATGCCGCGAGACACTCGCTCCTTAACGAGCAAACCACTCCCCAGCCGGAAGGGGAGACTTTCGCCGACCCCTCCGCGAACCAGCCGGTCCCGTGCTCGCGAGGAAGGCCGCACCCGTGGGGTCAGAACATAAATGAAAACAAGGCGCGCTGTACAAAAGCAGGCCATCTCTGCGCTACAAGAAAAGTGCAATCGCGAGTAGGCTGAACTTTACATATGTACAAGTCTGGTTTAAAAAAACTGAACGCCAACGCAAACGTATATTACATATGTACAGATCTCGGAACGTTAGGAGAAACAACGAATAAACTGGAAACAAAAATATGCTACAGACTGACTAAAACAAACAAACGACTAAATAACTGCACAAGGCTGGAACTGAGCATGCGGCAAAAAAAAAAAAAAGAGAGCGCCGTGCTTCACCTGGGGTAGGGCCCGACGAGAAAGCTCGCCAGCTAGCTGAGGCTGCGTGCCTTCGGTTGCGGAAGAGTCCGCCATCCGGCATCAATCACATCGGTGACCGTCGCCTCAGATTGTACCGGTGCTCGGTACGGTTGCGTTCCGCAGCACCAGTTGTGCCTTTGCGCTTGCTTGTGATACCAATGGGTACCGACGCAAACTCGTCAGACCGTGACGCATAGGCCTTCAGGTCTGCGATGTGGGCACGGCTGGTTTTCCCCGAAAGAGGATCCTCCAGCATGTACGCGAGCCGCGACCAGACTCTGACCACTCGGTACGGACCAAGCCACTTAGGAGCGAGCGAGGCTGAGAACCCCTTGCTCGCATCACTAAGAACGTGGTTGCGCTTCAGGACAAGATCACCCGCCTGAAAAGTCAGGCTGCGGTGCTTGCGGTCATACTGAGCCTTCTGTTGGGCTCTGGCTGCCGCCAAACTCTGCCTTGCTCTGTTGAGAGCCCGACTAAGCCGGTCCCGAAGCGTCGACGCATAAGCAGAGCAGTCTGCCCGCGTCTTCTCATCCCCGAGCTGGCTCTGCACGACGTTTGACATCGGATTCACCAGCTCCCTCCCGAAATTGAGGAAGGCGGGAGAGAAACCAGTTGAGCGATTCTGAGCTGTTCGAATGGCGAACGCAAATTCGCTCAAATGGTCTGCCCAGTCCTTTTGACACTCGGCAAAGGCCGCCAGCATTGGCTTGAGCGTTCGGTTGATTCGCTCGGTCAAGTTGGACTGGGGATGGTAGGGTGAAGTGGTGTAGTGCTCAATTCCGAGGGAACGGCACGTGTTACCGAACACCCGAGCGGTGAAATAGGACGCATTGTCCGTGATCAGTCTTTCCGGAAAGCCGAACCGACAGAGCACTTCCTGGAGTTTATCCAGCACCGCTCGTGCTGACACTTTCCGAAGCGGGTACAACTCGACCAATTTGGAAAAATGGTCAGCTACTACCATCAGGTGAATGAACCCCTGCTTACTCCTGGGGAAAGGCCCCATCAGATCGCAGGTGGCCATCTGCCACGGACGCACACTGTCAATTGGTTTCATCATTCCGGGCGGCTTGCCGCCCCTTGACTTCACCGCTTGACAGACATGGCAGGAACGGCAATAGCGGAAAATGTCACGCTTCATGCCGGGCCACGTCACCGATTGACTCAGTTTTGCAAAAACTTTGGAGCCACTCAGGTGACCGGCCAGTGGTTCGTCATGAGAAAATCGCAACAGTGCGCCTCTCAGACTTTTGGGGATAACCACCTTGAACGGGTCAATGGACTCATCATCGGTGGCTATGTATTTCAGCACGAGCCCGTCATGGTCCAGCAAATATGAATCCCCCGGGGCTCGCCGCGACACACGCTGGCTTTCACCCCCTGCGCCCGCTACAATACAAGTAGCGTCCCGGCGCTCCGTCTCCCTGAGACCGTCGCTCATCTCGCGACACATGGGGTCATTTTGCTGGGCTTTCAGCAGCTCTTTCCGGCTGAAAACGATTCCAGTTACCCCAGAGGGGGGCCTGGTCTCGTCCCCCTTCAGGTTTGCAGCCAAAATTTCCGCTCGCGACGGCGTCTCCGAGGCGCTCACGCGGAGCTCTGTCTCTCGCCCGCTTTGCGAAGCGCTGCTTGCCTGGTTAGCGGAATGGGTTAGCCCGTTTGCGGGCTCCCCCTCCTTGCCGCCCGGCGGCTCGTCCGCTTTTTCGCCCGCTCCGCCTGCTGGCGTCAAGGCGCCGCTGGCGAGTGAGGCACGGGATAGCGCGTCAGCTACCACGTTCGTGCTCCCCTTTCGATACTGCACCGAAAAGTCGTAATGCTGTATCAGGAGAGCCCAGCGCGCCAGCCGACCCGCAGGCTCACGGAGCCGCATCAGCCAACTGAGCGCACTGTGGTCTGTCTGCACCACGAATCGCGTTCCGTCAAGGTAGACGTCGAATTTCCGCAGTGCAAACACGATGGCGAGGCACTCCTTCTCGGTCACGGAATAATTCCTCTCCGAGGGTAGCAAGGAGCGGCTGGCAAAGGCCAGCGGCTGCAGCACGCCATCGAAATCCTGTAGGAGAACTGCTCCTAAACCCAGATCGCTCGCGTCAGTCTGGACTACGAACTGTCTGGTCAGGTCGGGTAGCCTGAGCTGCGCTGTCTCGGCAAAGGCACTAGACAGGGGGCGAAAGGATCGCTCTTGCTCGGGCCCCCATCGCCACGCGGCAGTCTTTCCCAAGAGCTTGGTCAAGGGTGCCTGCACGCGGGCACAGGACGGGATGAACGACCGATAGAAATTGGCCATTCCCAGAAAACGGCGGAGGCCGCGTACGTCCTTGGGCACGGGAAACTCGAGTATGGCTCGGAGTTTGTCCGCATCGGGCTCAATGGAGCCCTCGCCCAGCGTGAACCCTAGCAACTGAACTCGGGTCCGCGCTATTTGGGCTGCGACTGCGCTCCGGCCTCAGAGGAGGCTTGGGCGGGCTGCACGAACGCAGGAGGCAAGGCGCCCAGTTCGATGAGCGGCGCGGTTTCCACAGGGAGCCGGGCCAGCGCCTCACCGTTCGTGGGGCACGGCTGCTGCTGTGCAGGACGGCCGGTTGCGGCAGCGTCGCACGCACCGGTTTCGCACTGGGTGCGAAGCACGCACAGCGGAGGCATGTGGTTGACGGGTGCACCGCAGGGTGCTCCCGATACAGCTCCAATGGGAGCTGCGTGATCGACGTTGGGGGTTGTAGCGCCGTATGCCCCAATGGGGGCCGCGGCCAACCACGGTGTCTGGCTATTCGAAGAAACAGCCGCCAACTGATCAAAGGACGCTTCGACTCCTAAGGGAGCCGACACGTAGCTGCCGAGTGCCCCGATGGGGGTGGCAGACATGGTGCGCAAGCGTGATCGTCAAGGCGACCTGCTCGGCAAATGTGCTATCAAAGGCTAAGAGCCAGTGACTTAGCACGTTGGGCGCCAGTTGTGGGTTTCTCAGTAGGCAAAGGCCACTACCCACCGCGGGTTCGAGCTTCGCGCGAGCCAAGGGCCCCGATCAGCCGTCACCACACGCACCCTGGGGCACCGCTGCGGCGGCGTTCAACCTCTGAAGAGAGGAGAGCGGCTCGCCGCAAGAAACAGGCCTCCAAGTTCACGAAGGAGACGTTTATTGACGCCGTCCTCCAGCGGTACATACACACACTCAACAGTCACCCCGTCCCGGGGCGCGCTCAGAGCAAGGCTCCGGTGCGCGCTCGGGGCAACAAGAGAAATGCGCGCCGCTAGCACGCCGCTGCAGGAGATTGTCCCCGCGGCACTGCTGTGATCTCTCTCGTGTCGGCCGATGGGCCGTTTGCGAGAGAGAGTGGGCAGTCAACGCAAGGTGCGCCTGTCAGAGGTCGTTGGACCCCTGGACAGGCTCGAGCAGCGGCGGATCAAGGACCCACGCTGGCGAGCTCGAGTAGGAACTGGTCCGAACGGCAGAGGCCGGCCCGGACGAACAGTAACGTACGCACCTTACGCTGTCTCGGAGGGGTCTCTTCTCTGGGCCCCGCTCGGAAGGTCGCGCGACCACCCCAAACGGGTCCCGAATTCCCGCCAAAAGTCACCAATGGTAAAGGCCCTTGGGAAGCCGGGGGCGGAGCTGCGGCCGAATGACAGCGATTAGCCACCAGCCGTCTCTCCGCCGCCCGAGGCGGGAGAAAGGGAAAGAGAGCGACGCGGGATGCCGCGCAGACGCCACGGCGGGAATCTAGCAGGCTTCCCACAAGGGAAGCAATTGTTGGCACTCTTTGTCATGAGTGTTGCAGTCATGGGCCTTTCTAGTCCTACATGCCACTTGAAGACACAATTAAAAACTTATATATCTGTGTGTTTCCTAGTAATAAAATAACTGGACTGCCACAAATATATGGCACATTCTCAGCCACATTCCTAGCAGTTACATCCACCAGTTAGGTATGAAAAAAATTCACTACAAATTAAGGAAGGGCCTTCAGAGAAACAAGGGTGTGTGTAGGGAAGCCACTGAACCTCGCACAGAATGATATGGCAGGCAATAAACAGCTGGTTTAAGGGCACATGGAAGGTCACATGCATTGAAAAATTTTACTTTGTCTACAAATGAGTGGTTTTTCTTGATTAATGTGGCCAACATGTGAAATAGTGGCCCAATACATTACGAACATTATGGCACCACATATATAAGGCTTCATGTTTTGAGCGATATTGTGCCATCCCTGACGGCAATCGAGAATTACTGAGAATAAAATGCTCTAATTTTTTGAAAATGGACCTTGATACGTTTGAAATGACATTGAGCTGCTGAAATTACTTTGCACTTCTTGAAAAATTCTGTGCTCTAGTTTATTTGTAAATGTAACTGTGGTGTGTGCATTACAAAGTTCCTCCTATATTTTTTTTAATGGCTCTTTAGAGCACAACAATAAATTTGACAGATTAATTTCATAGGGTTGACCTTTTTGAACAAAATGACAAAACAATCTGCACTGCTAAATAATTTATTTGGCTAAACTGAAATTGAAAAGCCTTTGATAGAATTTTAATTCCTGTTTCGTAAATGGTGTGAAAGAGGCTCCAAACCAAAGTTTCTCAGCTGACTTTTGCTGCCAGCAGAATTATGTACGAAATTAAATGACTACAAAATGAATGACAGTGCCCTTTGTGTAGGGATAACACATATGCACTACAAAGTCTCTGTTCTTTAGTGCAAGGAGTGCATAATGATGTCGCATTGTTTTGCCACCAGCAGCCAGGCTGAACCTGCAGCCAGCCCCCACCCAGCCTGGCCCCAGCAGGGTAACTGCCACAGCGAGCCCAATTCCCGGCAGCTCGCAACCAAGCACGAGCAGGGGCAGCACTACTGCTGGCGACTCGCAGCCCCCAAGCCCATCCGCGCAGCCTAGCCCCCTGCAACAGCAACCAGGCCCAGCCAGGAAGAGGCCCAGGACAGACACCTCTCGTGCAGTGCTCGAGAGTGCCGTCGCCCATCTTGAGGTGGCCGAAGCTAACAGACAGCAGCGGCACAGGGAGCGCATGGCTCTTGAAGGGATGAAGGTTGCTGCTGAAGAGAGGAGGACTGCAGTTCTTGAGCGGGTGGCTGCAGCACTTGAACGGCGCGAGCTTGTCTCACTCTGTTCTCCGATACATGCCCCAGCTCATTCCCCAACTCATTCCCCAATTCATTCCCCAATCCGTTCTCCAGTCCGCTCTCCAAGCCCTCCTTACTATAATGCTTAGTTTTAATGTTTCGTTTTTTGTCTAGTCAGCGCTTTTTATATTTAATTTTTATTGATAATTGCTGGTATATGTTTGTGTTCAGTTCCGTATATTTCCGCTAAGTTGCTATGCACTACCTCGATGGAAAGAAACGCGAACCCAGCGCAAACACGCTCCGCTGTTTCAATTTCTTTTCACCGCGGTTTTACTTCGGTGATAGCAAAAACACATTAGACTCGTTCATGATACATTCTAGGACAACTCTAACGTCTTTTTCGTACCACCCAGGTAAAAGCGCGATGAAAAGAAATTCCAACAGTGGGGCGTGTTGGCGCCGGGTTGTTCGCCTTTCTTTTCATTGAGGTAGTATGTGTGTGTGCGTGTGTACACTTAGACACACGTATATTCATCTCGTTCGTGGTTGCACTTCATATTGTGTACATACTTTAATAAATTTTACAACCCTCTAATATGATCTGCATGCGTGTTTCATGCAATGACATTCTGATCACTTGTTTCTGTGTGTACTGATAATAAATTGGATGGCAACAAAATTTCCAGAGCATACTTGTCTAAATTTCTCTAGCACACACCAACCTTCCAGCAGTTTAGCTCTCATTATTGTTGTCATTTACTGTTCAGAGGACACAATGCACATTTGAACATGTTGTCAGCCATCTTACGGTGCCCGAAGCTAACACACAAAGCAGTGGATAGCCATTGAAGAAAGATTGCTGCTCACTAGGGGAGTGCAGCACTTAATGGGGTGGTTGGAGCAATTGAGCGATGAACCTCTTCCTCCCATCATTCTCCAAGCCTCCTAACAAATGCATAGTGTTTCTTTTATTCCGTCTAGTAAGCAGTAGACATTTTTTATAACTTTCATTAATTGCTTTTGTATGCATGCTTCAACCTGTATGGTTCCATATATTTCCACTAATTGGCTGCAAGTGCACGTGTATACGCACACTTGTAAATTAGTCTCGGTTGGCGACACGTTGGTTCCGCTGTCCACCTCTTCCAGCATTTCCATCGCGTCGCCGCGCCTTCTTGCCTTGTTGTGCAGCACGCAAGCTGCCAGCACAATGTGCGCCGCCTGGCTTATCCTTGCGACGTCGATGTAAAGGAGCCGCTGAAACCGCGCCTTCAGCAGGCCGAAGCTGCCCTCCACAACAACGCGCTGCCGACTGTGCGCATTGTTAAATGCCGTCATCCAAGGCTGCCAGTTGGTCGTGGACTGGCGGTACGGCGGCAGCAGCCACAGATAAGCAGCGTCGCCCAAAAGGTATCCTCCTGCGCGAATTAATTCAAATATATTATATGTACGTAAGAAATAAAAATTAACGAGAACCTCCGGCGTATATGACCGACCGTAGCATATGTAGATATCTGCAAACTCGTAATTCCGAGCATCAATATATCTATAGCTGTTGCTCACAGTTCAGCTTGGTTAAATTAATTAAGCAAGCGGGAACGATCGAGACGATTGATCGATCTCTTGCATATATGCGCGCGCCGCTTTCAGTTTTCTGAACTCTCTTCCGCGCATAATGCATGTATTAAACACGCATTAGTGATGTAACAATAAGAAGTTCTTTAACTCACCTTCGCATTTAGACTCTCCGTCTTTGAAAAGGAAGCTCTCGCGGAGAACCCTGGAGTCTTGCGCGCTGCTGGGGAAGCCGACGAAGACGTCAATAAAGACCATGTCAGCATTGCAGACCCCCTGGAGTATGATCGAATGAAACTTTTTTCTATTATAATAGCTTTCCTCCGACTCCGAGGGTCGAGCAATGCGGACATGGCATCCGTCGATGGCCCCGATGACGTCCGGCAGCACTCGTCCGCGACGGCCGATCTGGCAGAAAGCTGCCTTGCTGCGCTGTCGCTCGTCGGGGTCCGGCCAGCATATCTCCCTCTTGCTTATCGAAAACAAGAAATCCAAGATGCGGCTTATTGCCGCGTGTACCGTCGACTCACTGACATCAAATTTGTCGGCGATCTGGTACATCGTTGTTTGAGTTCCGATGTAGGTCAGGGCGATTAGCATTGTCTTGTGAGCAGACACCTGGCGCCGTCCTCGACATCCTTCCGGGTAGAAGAACGATGCCTCAAATTCGCCAGTGATATCTGCGCACAAGCTTCGCGAAATACGAAAGAGCTTCCGGAATTCAAATTCTAAATATGTGGGAACGACTCGCTCCACATAGAGTGGGACCCTGTGGCGGTCCTGCCTCTCTACATGAGCCGCCAAGACAAGCACGACGCACTCGTCACCGTCGTCATCTTCGCTGCAGTCAACGGTCTCACTCCGGTCAACAGAATCGGTGAGCGCAGCAAGTGCAGCTACCTCTTCGCTCGACATGATGAAAGTGATCAGCAGACGACGCAGCAGACGACGCCGACGCGCGATCCGGCTGCTCGAAACTTTCCTTACGGTTTCCGGTGGCTGCCATCTCACGTGACCATGACGCGTTTTCCTGTCAGGGGCTAACTTGCTGGCAGCCAGCGGGCTGCCCGAGCGTAGAAAATCGAAGAGGCCCACCTGTCCTTGCGGGGGAGGACCAGAAGGGCAGCCGAAAAGGGTGTGGGAGAGTGGGGCGTGAGGGTCACCGCGTAGGGAGCATGCAGGGGAAGTGCCACAACAGTGAGATAACAGCTCAGGGGTTGGCAGAGAGCTGGCCTGGAGGCGTCTGAAGAGGATCTGTTGGGAGTGCGTAAGAGTGTGGTGGGGAGGGGGCGAGTCGGGTGGTCCGAACGGGGTATTTACGTGAGCTCTGCAAGGGTGTGCGACCGTTCCCTCGAGAATCCCGGATCGAGACTGTTCAGAGCCCGCTGAATCAAACGTCGGGCCAATTTATCGTCAGCTTTGTTTCCAGGGTTCCGAGAGTGAGCCGGCACCCACTGGAGCTCTACCCTTCGTGGTAAAATTTGGGTAGGGGTATTCAACAAGTGCCAGGCAGGGGTGTGAATTCTGCCTCAGGTAAAGTTGGACGGAGCCGTTTTGGAGTCGCTAAAGATGTATTCAGCGTCCGAATGTGCAAGGTTTAGGGCGATGGCTGCCTCCTCAGGCGTAGAGCCCGAAGGGAGGACGGTACGATAAGGAATGGGGCGCTTATAAGCTAAGCCTCCTGTTTGTGTCGCGGCAAGTGGCGTCGTGTTCTGTAGATGCACACCTGCACGACCGGCGTCTCACGGCGTCGCTTTAGCATTTAACCCTCATGGTGGGGTTTTACTGCTCTCATGTCGCGCGTCGCAATCTATAGCACAGTCTTCCGCCTGTTGCCTTTGCGGCGCGTTTCAGTTTTTGCGTCGCATTAGTGCTGCAGCGTTGCCTGAATGTGCTCAGGAACTCATTAATGGCGGATTGGTATGTGAGAAGTACTACTTTGGTTTGGGTTAGTTGGTGTATAGCTTTTTGATGATGTCAGGACGGCGCGAAAGCAACAAGGACCAAAGAGGCACACGAACACAGTCATTTGCAAGTTGGCGCCTGTCCTGTTGTGTTCGTGTGCCTCTTTGGTCCTTGTTGCTTTCGCGCTGTCCTGACATCATCAAAAATGGTATGTGAGCATCGGGTTTATATAGATGAGTTAAACTCTGATGCCGCTTAAATTTGTAGTGTTTAATGGGGTCGTTTTAAAAGGGCGTACAGACGGAGCTGTTTCAGGTGGCCTGTCCGTCATAATAATAATAATAATAATAATAATAATAATAATAATAATAATAATAATAATAATAATAATAATAATAATAATAATAATAATAATAATAATAATAATAAAATTTCTGCAGTGGCCTATAAGACTGCTTACGTGTGAGAACGCGTAAGCCAGCCCGCTCACTTCGTGAGCGCAGTCGCCGCGCACTGCGGCATGATGTAACTCGCTGCTACGCAGCTGGCAATGCTACCTCTGCATGACTCTACTTATAGCCACCGCCGCGACGCCGCCGCACCCCTACTGATCTGCGCGCTAACTTCGTGAAGGCAGTCGCCGCCCTACCACGGCCTGCGCCCCTTCCCCCATCAGCTGCCGCATCAGGTTGCATTCGGATGCGCCGACGATCTAAATGAGGTCACTCTTAATTTTAAATTTACATTAATAAATTCCCGGAATTCCTCATTTAACTGCGCAAAGCATGACGTGTTTCTAGTTCGAGGAAACTGAAAAGTTGCGCTCTTCATCTTCACTTTGAAAGCGCGATAACAGCTCTTTTTTTTTAATGTAGTAGCAAATCCGATTCTAATTTCCTATCGAGGAGCGTATGTGCGTCTTTGCACTAGCGTTGTCTTGTTCGCTTTTGCTTTGACATTGACGGTACATTGCTGAGTGTGACTCTTTTATAGATTGACCACGTTTCGTTTGCAGAGGCTACGCTCAGATAATTTTGTTATCTCCAGGGTCTACGTTTGAAGACTCCACGAGAGTTTATTGGAGGGTTGTTACCTTCTCATAGTTCAATACTGCATTTTTTTTTCATTTCGCTACACATCTCAGTGTGCAGCTTTGAATAACTAGAGTTTAGCTTTAAATGCAGCACAACTTCTATTGGAGCACTGATTTATGTGTTCAGTGACATCACTGGAGCAATATGGTTCAATTTTTTTATGGTGCTGCCGCATTGACTTTAGGACCCACGTTATTTAAGGAGGCACCTCCAGAAGCAAAGCTGCACAATATCTTTACACGACACGCAACGAAACACAAGGCTAACGACGAGGGAGGCAGAACGATGCTTGGACAAGTCTGCTAAGTAGTAACCAAGTTCAGCACCGTAATTTATGAGTTGACTTGGCAACCAAAATTCTTGTGGAGTTAAATCTGTTACGGTGTCAGTTATTTGCCTACTTGTCCTTGCACCGTTCCGTCTTGGTCATCGTTGGCCTTGTCTTTTGTCATTCAGAAGAAAAAAAAGCATTCGAAACCCACGCCACTTACACATCATTATGACGCCCCGTATTTTTTTTATTTGTTACTCGAAGACACTTCCTCTCCCAGATGGTACCACGAAACTCGTGCCTCATTCGGTCGTCACGTTTTGGCTCTATTGGAATTTCGCTGGCAGTTGATCTACATAGCAAGTACTACCACAGTTGTTGATCAGACCAACTGAACTTTGCATTGCAATTCTAATTTTAAGCCAATCATTTTCCTTTCCTACAACACTCGAAGGTGTGACTCCGGACAGCGGGTTTGTGGTTCAAGGAGGCTTCAGCGCTATCGCGCAAAATCAGTTCATTGCGCGGCGTGACAGAGGAAAATAGCCCGGACGCAGTCCCATGTCACTTCGGCACTTCGTGCATATAGAAGCACACACTCAACCATATCCCGAGTGTGCAGGGAATTTGCCGCACCCATGCCAGCGGCTGATGGATGTACAGGGAGAAGGCACGAAAAAGGGGACACGGGAGCCAGTGACCACGCTTGCCGATGGGGCGCCTTTGGCTGTTCTAAATATTAGATGCACACTCAGTCTTGAGTTCAGGCCGTCGGATTTAGAAAGCTGCAGGATAGCTACGCACGCAAAAAATATTCGTTTAATCAACATGTCTGTTCTTAAGGTGTAGACACCACTATTAAGATTGTTACTGTTCTAAAAATCGAAGCAGTGCACTGCCACGCTGGCGATAGGCCGCTAATTTTTCCAGGTAAAGGCATCCCGTTCGTGATCTGTTTTTCCTCGCAGAAGCACCATCATGTTGTGTTACTAGTTAGTGAACTTCCTATCCCATTCTACCTTTTGTGAATTGTGTCTGCTTAATGTTCAAGCAATAAGCGATAACCTCACAGCGATCATTATAGAGTGCGCAGTAAAATTAGGCGGTAGGATAGCTAGACAGTATATCGGCGCGCTCTCTCAGGAGACGAAAGATTGCTTAAGAAATTCCAAAGTATGGAAGCCTCTAACCTCACAGACAAAACACAGCTGGCAGAGCTATGAAAGCTAATCGATGAGCGAAGGGTAACCGACATAAATAAGCATAATATTGAAAGAATCGAACACGCTCTAAAGAATGGATGCAGCTTAAAAGCTGTCAAGAGGAAACTAGACATAGGGAAAAACCAGATGTATGCGTTAGAGACAAGGAGGGCAATTCCATTAGCAATATGGATAAGATATTTAATGTAGCCGAAGAGTTCTACACAAATCTATAATGTACTGTAATTAGGGCGTTAATGATACAGGGAGTAGTGCACAGCAATTGGACATCCCTCTAGTAAAAAAAAGAGGAAGTAAAGAAAGCGTTGGGAGCAATACAAATGAGAAAGCAGCTGTGAAGGATCACGTAACATCACATCTATTAAATCATGGTGAGCAGATGGCGCTAGACGAACTAGTCACCCTGCATACGCAATGCCATATGACCTCGATCATACCAGAAGCTTGGCAGAACACTAATATCATCCTAATCCGTGAGAAAGATGTCAAGGACTTGGAAAATTACATACCAATCAGCTTTCTGTCCGTTGCCTACAATGTATTTCCTAAGGTAATCGACAATAGTCCATGTTCACACTATTAATTAGGTGATAACGAAATGCGCGGTACGTAAGCGACTCCCATATATAGCCTTCATAGATTACCAGAAAGCATTGACTCAGTGGAAACCTCGGCGGTTCTGCATACATTGTGGGTCAAGGTGTTGAAGAGCCCTAAAAATATTGGAGGATATATATATAAAGTGAAGGACGGGGCAAGCTGTCGGCATTATTCGGCATAAGTTGAGGCTTGAGAAAGAGTTGTAAATCCGGAAGCATCAGGGTGGCAAGGTAGAATGGTGTATATTGTGCAAGAGGGCTCACGGCCGTACAGGAGAAAGTACGGAGAGAATCCGGTGGTGGCTTGAGCAGCGGAGTTATAAGCTTATGTGACAAAAGGGAGAACGCGGTCCCAGTTACAATGGTCGGAAGCAACATACATAGCCAGCATGTCGCCGAGGGTGCGGTTAAAACACTCAACCATGCCATTTGTCTGGGGATGGTAGGTGGATCTGGTGCGGTGAACGATGTTGCATTCCTGAAGGAGAGTTTCTACAACTTCAGAGAGGAAGGCCGGACCTCTACCACTGAGCAGCTCTTGGGCGCACCATGGCGAAGAATGATGCGATGGAGAATGAAAGATGCAATGTCGTGGGCTGTAGCGGATGGTAAAGACGACGTTTCAGCGTAGCGTGTAAGGTGGTCGATGGCAACGATGATCCAGCGGTTCCCGGTTCATGTGCTGGGTAGAGGGCCGTAGAGGTCGATGCCAACACGCTCGAAGGGCTGCGCTGGGCAAGGCAGCGGCTGCATAGGAGCGGTGGGTCGGCGAGGTGGATGTTTTCATTGCTGGCATACGGTGCAGGACTGAACGAACTGGCGGACATAACGGGCCATCCCACGCCAGTAGTACCGCTGTCGTAGACGGGTGAAAGTCCTCAAGAATCCGGCATGGGCACACTGGGGATCATCGTGGTAGGAAGAGCAAATGAAGGAGCGCAGATGTGTCGGAATGACGAGAAGCCACTTGGGACCATCCGGGAGGTAGTTGCGGCGGTAAAGGATCTCGTCTCGAATGGCGAAATGGTGGGACTGACGACGGAGAGCACGGGAAGGAGGTCGAGACGATTGGCCAGATAGGAGATCAGAAAGGCAAGTGATCCACGGGTCTTTGCGTTGCTCGGAAGCCATATCAGCGAACTCAAACTTGAAAGAAGACAGGGCGGATATACAAGGCGCTGCCTCAGATGGTACAGGGGAACGTGAGAGGGTATCAGCATCGGCATGTTTGCGGCCGGAACGATAGATAACGTGAATGACGTACTCTTGGAGTCGCAGAGCCCATCGCGCCAGTCGGCCAGAGGGATCTTTCAAAGAGGACAGCCAGCAGAGGGCGTGGTGATCGGTGACAACGTCAAAAGGGCGCCCATACAGGTAGGGGCGAAATTTGACGATCGCCAAAAGGATGGCCAAACACTCCTTCTCGGTGACAGGATAGTTGGCTTCAGCTTTTGGGAGTGTCCGGCTAGCATAAGCGACAACGTATTCGTCAAAGCCTTGCTTGCGCGGAGCGAGTACTGCACTGAGGCCGACGCCGCGGGCATCGGTGTGGAGTTCCGTAGGAGAACGAGGGTCGAAGTGACGCAGAATTGGTGGAGTGGTCAGGAGGTGACGGAGTGTCATAAAAGCTTCATCACAGGCTGGCGACCAGGCTGAAAGGTCGTGGCTGCGAAAGAGCTTGGTCGAGGGGCCGATGATAGTGGCGAAAGTGCGGAAAAAGCGGCGGAAGTAGGAGCAGAGGCCGTCGAAGCTGCGGAGGTCTTTTACAGAAGTGGACTTCGGAAATTCGGCCACAGCTCTCAACTTGGCGGGGTCCGGGAGAACGCCATCCTTCGACACGACATGTCCGAGAATAGTGAGCTGCCGAACTCCGAAGCGCCACTTCTTCAAATCGAGTTGGAGGCCAGCGTCGGCCATGCAGTGAAGAACAGTCTCAAGGCGCTGGAGGTGAGACGAAAGTCCGGGGAAAAGATCACAACGTCGTCTCGGTAACAAATGCATGTGTGCCATTTGAGCCCTCGGAGTATGTGGTCCATCATGCGCTCGAATGTGGCGGGTGCATTGCAGAGGCCGAAGGGCATGACATTAAATTCATAGAGCCCGTCGAGTGGGACGAATGCAGTTTTTGGGTGATCGGCCTCCGCCATCGGCACCTGCCAGTAACCGGAGAGCAAGTCCAATGAAGAAAAGAACTCAGCGCTCTGCAGGCAGTCCAGGGCATCGTCGATACGGGGGAGCGGGTAAACGTCCTTGCGTGTAATCTTGTTCAGACGACGGTCGTCCACGCAGAACCTGATGGAACCGTCTTTTTTCTTGACCAGGACCTCTGGCGATGCCCACAGGCTGTGCGACGGCTATATCACGTGGCGCTTGAGCATCTCGGTCAATGAGGCGGCACCATGCATCCCAATTCTTACCGGCCTATTTGCATTAATTCGTCTTTCGGAAAAGTGCTCTAACGTTTGTTGTATGGTAGGCTGTACTATTTCCTGCTCCAGAATAATCTACTGCACAAAAATCAGTATGGTTTCACTCATGGCCGTAGTTCTGCTCAGGCTCGCTATCGTTTGCGGGAGTTATTTACATATCAGGAACAAAAGCTCCCCGTTACGGTGGAGCAATTGCCGGCAGATAAAGCAAGGCTAACCCCACCTGTAGCATTCAACACCTCAACTCAACTCCTGTGGTTCTCATTTCTCTGGACTTCAGAGGTGCATTTGATAGTGTTCGGCAACCTTTGATCTTAAATTTTTTATGACAACATCGTTGTCCAGGAAATTTATATTCCCTCTTGGCTTTTTTCCTACATAACCGATATTTGACCTATCAATCTCCTTGTGCTCTTTCTGTGCCTTAATCTGTCGGCAGTCCGCAAGGTTCGCCTCTTTCACCTTTAAGCCTGGACTCCATGTACGCGAAAACTCACGCGAACGCGAACGCGACGGCGGCAAGCGAACGAGCGACGCCGTCGCGCGAAGCAAATGCATGTGTCGCTTGCCGTGTCGCTTGGATCTGCACCCACAGAAAATTTCGCTCGTCGCCCGGAAGTTGCTTACGCGATTAGCCAATAGCAGCTAAGGCAGCGTACGTCACTGCCGGTAATTTCGCGCGCTTTCTCGAAAGTGCCGCATTGTTGGCAAGTTTTTTCGAGTGCTCGTAGGTGTATCACATTTGCGCTACCATGGCACACGCTCAAGCCCAAACCTTCAATGAAAAACTCATTGACGCCGTGGAGTGCGAGCGGGTCCTTTGGAACCTGCAGCAAAAAAACTATAAGGCCCGCAACGTTTCGGAAGCGGCGTGGCGCCGAGTAGCCGAAGCCGTCGGTGCAACAGGTGAGGTTTTGTAAACAAAGCACCCTGTCGGTGCCATTGACTATACGAAATGCTGACCGTACGCCGAGTGCTGCGTTTCGCAATTGCCGCGTTTTACGACGTGGCAAGTTGTGTAACGTCGAGCGATCGTTATCGTTCGCTAGAAAATGCACTCTGCCGGGCAGCAGATTTGCATGCCAAATCGATACAGGCTTTCACCTGATAGCCGATTATTATTGCGCTTTTCATGCCTTCGCAGTTCCTGACGTGAAGCACCGTTGGAAAAATCTGCGCGACACATTCAGGAGGGTTTTTAAAGGTCTCCGCCAATCGAAAAAGAGCGGGACTGGGGCAGACGAGGTTGAAGAGACAACCTGGCCTTTCTTCGAAAGGCTGCTCTTCCTGCGGGACACGATGCTCAGCAGACCGTAAGTCCATTTGGAGGTTATCATTACATTTCACTGAATGTATGCTGTTTTATGTGCAGTTTCGCCGCTGATTTACCGTTTTGCACAGAACAAGAAAACCAAGGCCCAATATTATTTCCTGTCTGCCGTGTTGAAAATTATTGTAGCAAATTATTTGTACTTGCTGCCTCTTAAATAATTCGAGCAGACCATTGTCTTCAAGTGCATTAAACTTTAAAGGGCCTCATTTTCCCGATTGAAACTGGAGGTACTTACTTATCTTTTACCTTACTGTAGGACCTCGGGCCACTTGGAACCGCTGCCGCATGCGGAAGCGGTATATATTGTGCCCGAAGAAAACATCAGCGACACGCCACAGGGAAGTGCAGAGGCGATTTTTCAACAAATGTTTGTCGAGTCTGTCTCTTTGCCATCAAGTCCTGGGACAAGCGCAGCACCAACACCAAATGCCCCAAATGCCCCAAGTGCCAGTGTTGAGCTTGTGGCTGAAATGCCCAGCACAGGCTCACGTAAAAAAAGGAGCAGAATAGAGAAGTATGATAGTCAGATTGATATGCTTGGAGAAATGCTCAAAAAAAAAACCGGACAGCCTCGATCATTTCGGAGCATACTTAGTCGACAAAATGAGGGAAGTGCCAGAGAGGCTGCAGAATGAAATGCAGATGAAGTTATTGCAGTGTGTATTTGAATTCATACCGGAGAAGTAATTTACTTGATTTATCCTGTGAACTGCTGGAAGCAATATGAGGGGGAAGACAGGAGCATGGGGCCTCCGTACTTTGCAAAGTGCAGCCACCAACAGACTACAACAGGTGGCATCAGGGTCATGCTCGGGAAGGATAGGCGGCCATGCTTACTTTGCGTGCGCCGTTTACACTGACAATTCTCGCCTTCTGTCTCTGACAGTACTTTGCAAAGCAAGAACGCCACACGCTCCCATGTTCCTTTTTATATTGCTTCTAGCTATACATCATGCATGGGAGATCATATGAAGGAAGCTAAGAGTCACTGAAAGCAAGGAAAGCATAGGGAACTAGATGCATATACATTTCTTCATATTGTGGTATTGCTCATTGAGAAATTATTACTGTAATATGGTTATGCCTGAAAGATAACAGATTACAAATTGGTTTGGTTTGGTTTATGGGGGTTTAACGTCCCAAAGCAATTCAGACTATGAGAGACGCCATAGTGAAGGGCTCCCTAAAAGGACCACCAGGGGTTCTTTAACGTGCATTGACACTGCGCAGTGCATTGACATTGCACAGTACATGGGCCTCTAGAATTTCGCCTTCATTGAAATTCGACCGCCGCGTCCGGGATCGAACCCGCATCTTTCGGGCCGGCAGCCGAGCGTCATAACTACTCAGCCACCGTGGCGGCTGGATTACAAATGGGAACAAAGGCAAGCAATTGCCACCATTGCGATCCGAACCCACGACCTCCATGTCGTGTACGGTCGCGAGTTTGGTTCCCATTGCTGGCATATTCATGTTTTTGATCCGACTTGTAATCAGTTACCTTTCAGGCATAACGAGATTGCAGTACTTATTTCCACGCGAGCAGTACCACAATACGAAGAAATGGAGAACAGTATATGTATACAAACTCACTATGCTTTCCTTGCTTTCGGTGACTGTTGGTGTCACTCGTTTTGAACTGTACTATAGTGATGCTGTGATAACTCTGAATACTGTAGCTTTTACACGTTTGTGCAATAATCGAAATTATATTCCTTTATGGTTTCCTTATTTTATTTTAAAGTCAACTCTATAATTGCAGTTGCAATGATTGGTTTGATTACTTAGGAGTCTGCATTTTTGTGAAATACAAGTTTTCTCATTTTAGTGTATGATTAGTAATGCCCGACTATAGTGATGCTGTGATAACTCTGATTACTGCAGCTTTTACACTTTTGCGCCGTAATCAGTTATGTTTCTGTACTTATTTCTTATTTTAAAGTCAACTCTGAAATTGCAGTAGCAATGATTGGTTCGATTACTTGGGAGTCTGCATTTTTGTGAAGTACAAGTTTTCTCATTTTAGTGTATCATTAGTAATACCTGACTATAGTAATGCTGTGATAACTCTGATTACTGCAGCTTTTGCACAGTAATCACTGTTACGTTTCTGTACTTATTTGTTATTTTAAAGTGAACTCTTAAATTGCAGTAGCAATGATTGGTTTGATTATTTAGGAGTCTGCATTTTTGTGAAGTGCGAGTTTTCTCATTTTAGTGTATGATTAGTAATACTCGACTATAGTGATGCTGTGATAACTCTGATTACTGCAGCTTTTACACTTTTGCGCAGTAATCAGTTATGTTTCTGTACTTATTTCTTATTTTAAAGTCAACTCTGTAATTGCAGTTGCAATGATTGGTTTGATTACTTAGGAGACTGCATTTTTGTGAAGTGCGAGTTTTCTCATTTTAGTGCATGATTAGTAATACCCGACTATAGTGATGCTGTGATGACTATGATTACTGCAGCTTTTGCACAGTAATCACTGTTACGTTCCTGTATGTATTTCTTATTTTGAAGTCAACTCTGTAATTGCAGTTGCAATGATTGGTTTGATTACTTAGGAGTCTGCATTTTTGTGAAGTACAAGTTTTCTCATTTTAGTGTATGATTAGTAATACTCGACTATAGTGATGCTGTGATAACTCTGATTACTGCAGCTTTTGCACAGTAATCAGTTACGTTTCTGTACTTATTTGTTATTTTGAAGTCAACTCTGTAATTGCAGTAGCAATGATTGGTTTGATTAGTTTGGAGTCTGCATTTTTGTGAAGTGCGAGTTTGCTCATTTTAGTGTATGATTAGTGATACCCGACTATAGTGATGCTGTGATAACTCTGATTACTGCAGCTTTTGCACAGTAATCAGTTACGTTTCTGTACTTATTTGTTATTTTAAAGTGAACTCTGAAATTGCAGTAGCAATGATTGGTTCGATTACTTAGGAGTCTGCATTTTTCTGAAGTACAAGGTTTCTCATTTTAGTGTATGATTAGTCATACCCGACTACAGTGATGTGATAACTGAATACTGCAGCTTTTACACTTTTGTGCAATAATCAAGGTTATGTTCCTGTATGCATTTTTATTCACAGTCAGCTTTGCCACTGTAGACATTGCAGTGGTCATTTTGAATGCTTACATGTCTGCATTGCTGTGAAGTAAAAGGAGTCTTTAAAGTTTCTCATTTTATTGTACGCTTAGTGATATCTGACTGCAGTGATGCTGCAATAACTGTGAATGCAGCAGCTTTTACACTTTTGTGCAATCAAGGTTACATTCCGTTATGCATTTTTTATTTATAGTCAGCTTTGCCACTGTA
This sequence comes from Amblyomma americanum, assembly GCF_052857255.1. NCBI lineage: Eukaryota > Metazoa > Arthropoda > Arachnida > Ixodida > Ixodidae > Amblyomma > Amblyomma americanum. The sequence continues at coordinate 183,626,186 of NC_135498.1, read as the reverse complement.
GACATTGCAGTTGCAGTGGTCATTTTCAATGCTTACATGTCCGCATTTTTGTGAAATAAAAGGCGTCTTTAAAGTTTCTAAATTTACTGTGTGGATACAGTGATCTATTACAATCACAAAGAGAACAGTGTGTTTACAAATTCATTTGTTTCCATCAGAAATACGGGGCGAAGCAAAAAGCTGCAGCAGCAGCTTGACTAGTCGTGGCATCTTGCAAGTTACTGCTTTCGAACTCCCTGATTACTGAAGAGGTTGGAAAACATAATGGCATAATGGATTCTTTGCATGGCAATGTAAAGAATGAAGTGTGCAGAGCTTTTATGGTACAAAAATTTAATACACAAGGACATATTCATAAGATGTAAAGGTACATAATCTGAATGCAGAGGCTCACATGCAAAATAAAAGAAAGTCTTCAAATGCAACAAAATATTTTCCCAATATTTACACACACACGCACTTGAGGCTGTAAATTATCGATATCCAACAAAGTTCGCTGGGGAAAAAAGACAATGTAATACAGAGAATGCAAATGGTCAAACATAATTGCGCTTTTGAGCTGACTGGGGACAACAGGGGCGACACAAGCACTGGTGCGCAAACAGTCAACTGAAGTTTATTGCGGTTTGCACACATATGTAAGGGTCACATGTCAAAACATAAATAAAAGAAAACATTGAAAGCAGCAACTTTCCTATCGTATCAACAAGCATCAAAAAAACTCTCCCAGCAGATCGGATATTACTTTTACTCCTTTGATATTACTTTTCCAAGATTTGCTTTTCTTGTTTGGAAAGCAAAAATGAAGGGTCTCTTACACAAGTCCCCACTTTTCACGATTTCAAGCATAAGCTTCCCGCAGCTCCCTGATTGTCTTTTCTCTGGCATTATGTTTGACCATGTTAACCACCAACTAGCCGAATTTGAAACTCTCTCAATGGAGGTGCATTGCTGCATGGTACTGGTACCCATCTTGTTCAGCGACTTCAGTTACCCTATTACCGTCTCCCTTTTGTCTGTCCAGTACATGAGCACAATCTAGGCAATTTTTGAGCCTAGTACAGGATCACTACAGTTGGGATCCTTTTACCCCTTTCTCTTCCTTGATGTCAGCCCGAAGGGGAAAGGTAGAAGTTGTTGGATGCCGACGTCTTGAGGTTCTAAACTTGCTCAGTCACATTACTCGTGGAACTTCAGGAAGTAAACTGTTTAATCACACATAAAAAGTTAAGACAGAACGGAAGGTACAACAAGGAGAACAACTATGTACATAGTGATTGATCCGCAGAGTGACCAGACGAAAATCAACCCCCGGTCCCACCAAAACGTCTTCTTTTAATCCCTAAGTCCCCGCCCTCAGTGGGGACACCAACCAATTAGGTCAAAACACAAGCACGCATCCAATCAAGGACCGGGGAAAGGAAAACACATCCAATAAAACACAAGGGAGAGGAAGACACATTGAAAAAGAGACAGAGGAGCGTAAAACACGCCCAATCAAAGATTGGGGAGAGGGGACAGGTCATTGTCACGAATACTAACAATTCCCCTCTCGGATCACTCCATCCTCCCCCGCGGGGCGGCATGATTACTCGCTTAAAGAGCATGCGAGGGCCGCACAGATTGTCGAAAGCCGTGCCACTTAAGGCGCCGCCGCTCCCCAATTCTTCCTGATGCCCCACGTGCACAGGAAGTGCCTGGCAGTCATATGGAGCTGATAAGCGCTCACAGTGAACATGAGGAACGCGTCTTCAAAATTGCCTCCTAGCCACACACTGAACGACCGCCGCCCGGGTAATGGCCTTGGGCAGCGTCGCCGCGGTAGGGATGAAAGGCGACTTTCTTCCTTCGTTGCTGCTTCTCGGAGCGGGCTGCGAACAATGGGGCCCGGCCAAGCTGGGTCGTCTGCGCACCCCGAACTCCCCTCCGTCGCCGTCCGCTTGACTCGTTAGTTCCATGTGGAGTCAAAAGGAAATGGATCACAGCGTACGCACTCTTGTCCACATACAGGCGGCGTTCCATACGTGATTACTTGAGGCTCCGGATGTGTCCAAGCCAGCCGCGCACGACACCTCCCCACCAAGTGTGCTGCATAACATCTTGGAATGAAGCACACACAGAAAACCGAAACAGACCAACGTGGCGCGGGCCCGGAGCCAAAGAAGCACCACCTGCCGCTGCCGAACCATATGCGTTGCCAAAGCCTCAGGGTACACCTCCATAAATGACATAACTCCAGGCCCCGGATACCCCCACGCCTCTAGTTGGCAGCTACGAGTCGCGACATTGCATCGGCATTAGCGTTTTGCTCCCCCTTTTTGTGCTCGACCCGGATATCAAATCTCTGCAGAGCGAGTGCCCAGCGTGTCAGCTTGGCGCTGTGCGGACTACTCAGAGTCAAATATTTGAGCGGGTTATGGTCCGTTATGACCCTAATTTGTGCGCCACACAACCAGACTTCAAGTCGCCCCAATGCCCAAATGATGGCATAAGCCTCCTTCTCGATAGTCGCCCAGCGGGTCTGAGCCGGGCTTAGCTTTTTGCTCAGAAAAGCGATAGGCTGCTCGCGGCCCTCGTCATCGCACTGGGCAAGGCAGGCACCCACCGCGTAGTCCGAAGCATCGATTGCGAGCACGAACTCCTTACTTGGGTCAGGCGCATGAAGTGAGGATGCGCTCTTCAAGCAAGCTTTCACCTCATCAAAAGCTTTCTGCGCCTCGTCATCCCATGGGAGCCGCTGCGGTGTCCGCCTGTTAGTTAAGCTCGTCAGTGGGAGCACGACGCGAGAATAGTCGGGGACATATTGTCGGTAATAGTTAGCTAAGCCCAGAAAGCTTTTGAGCTCCTTCTTTGTTTGGGGCCTCGGCATGTCGTCTATCGCCTTGACCTTTCCTGGATTAGCGCTGAGCTTCCCCGACCCAACCACATGGCCCAAAAATTCGACTTCTCGTCTCGCGAAATGACATTTGCCTGCGTTCACGGTGAACCCGGCGGCTGCGATCGAAGCGAGCACCGCCCGAACGTGCCTCAAATGCTCCTCCCAGGTGTCTGAATAAATCGCGAGGTCATCTATGTAGGCGCATGCGTACTCGCGGTGCGGTGCTAGTACCTGGTTTATGACCCTCTGAAATGTCGAACTCGCATTTCGAAGGCCGAAGGGCATGACCCTCCATGCGTACTGCCCCACCGGAGTGACGAATGCCGTGAGGGCCTGTGCCTGCTCGTCAAGGGATATTTGCCAATAGCCTCTCAGCATGTCTATTAGGCTGATGAAGTTGGCCTTCGCTGCTCGGAACAGCAGCTCGGACGGTAGGCTCATCGGGAAGGCGTCCTGCTCGGTTATCGCATTCAACTTCCGATAATCGCAGCACAGGCGCAGCCCCCCATCTTTTTTAGCGACGCAAACCACTGGGTGAGCATGAGGACTCTCAACGGGATATATTAGTCCCCACTCCAGGAGCTCATCTACTTGCCTCTCCACTTCCTTCCGATACGCCATCGGGACCTTGTACGCATGGCCAGCCCGTGGCTGAGCACCCTCCTTTAGCACGATTTTGTGCGCTCCTAGCGTGCATTTGCCGGGCCCACTGCTGAAAACCTGGCCATTCTCCTCGATCAGTGCCTCTAGATCTCGGCGCTGCGCTATTTTTAACACCTCTGCGCGTCGCTCGGTTGGGAGGACAAGCTGAGTACATGGATGCCCAGCAACAGGCTCCTGGTGGAACAAAAGCTCGTCCCGGACCGCCATGCCGTGTGTTCCCTCTCTAGCCTGAGCCCACGCTTCCTGGAGTGATTCGTCTCCAATCTGCGCCTCGCGAAACCGTTGCCGCGTCGTCTGTGCCACCGCGGTTTCCCCTTCGCTGCAATCTGCTGCTACCGCGCCCGCTAGAACCTCGTCAACCCGCTTCTCCCTCTCTTCGATTTCTTCGTCGGAACCCTCGGCTTCTCCCTGTTCTTGCGCATGGACACGATCGCTCAGAAGCCGCTCATAGTCTTCGGGAGTGATTAACGCGCTTATCCCAGTTATAAGCTCGTCTGTGACTGCACACAGTATGCCCCGCTCCGACGGGTCAAATGATACTCGCGGTGCTCCCTGAGTTGTTACTAGGGGAACGTACGCCAGCTCCGCGACAACCTGCTTTCCGAAAGCCCCGGTGAGTTTTATTGTTGCCCCCGCGCATTCATATCGCGGCACGAGCGACCTGCGGATGACCGTGATGTCGGCCCCTGAGTCAATGCGCGCACTTATAGCGTTCCCGCTACTCAACAATGTCACCTCTCCGGCGCTGACTTTCTCCTCCGCGGGCTGCCTTTCCACTGAGCCGTGCACTGTCTCCCTGTCATGCAAGGGGACCGATATTCGGGCGATTACTGATTTCTGGTCTGCGCGTCCGCCCCCCCATGTCTGGCTTTTCCGCGGTTTGTCTTTTCGGGCAAAATCTTGCGATGTGCCCATGCCCGTGGCAATGGAAACACTGTCCACGTCCCCGGGGCCGCGTGTTGTTTGGTCGGGACTGGGTTCCGTCGCGCTGTGTTGCCTCGAGTGCCTCGTTCGTCGCCACCGCCGCGCTCGCTGCTTTCCCGACCTTAAATCTTCGGCTTTAGTCGTGGTTTTCTGCCAGCGTGACAATCTCACTAGGTTTTAGGAACCCTGGCTTATCATTTAGAGCAACGTGCGCTCTCGCCTCTGCACTGAGGGCTTCCTTTAGTCGGTCCGCGACGGCTAGCAGTTTGAACTCCTCTAACGAAGTTACCCGACAGCTGTTTAAATAGTATTCCAGGTAGTTCTGCAGGCGTACCGCAAACTGCTCCCACGTCTCATTTGGGTTTTTGTTCGCGGATGAGTAAAGACGCTTGTATTCGGCGGCAGTGAGCCTCAAGCCGTCTAACACTTTAGCTTTCAGGAGTGCGTACTCGCTCCTTTCCTCTGCGGACAACCGCGTGAGTAGCATGCGTGCCCTCTCGCTTAGGTGTGGCAAAACTAGTCCAGCCCACCACTGGGTTGGAGCTTCGTATGACCCCAACGTGGCCTCTACGTCCTCGAACCACCCTGGTACCAGGGCTTCTTGAAGCGGCATCGGCGTGAGGACGCCTTTCATAAGGTTAGCAAATTTCAACCTTCTGTCCTCGTCCATTCTTCCGCTCGCTCCCGCGCTATCACCAAGCCCACCCGCTGTTCCGCTCTGCTTAAGATTCAGCCTTGTATTTTCCAAAGCCAACCGCTCCTTTTCCACCGCTAGTTCAGCAATTCGTAATTGCACTTGCAACTCGGTCATTTGTTGCACCGGCGCGCTAACTGTCAGAGGGTGCGTCGGACCCTCATTTGCCTGACTCGCGGCTGCCAACTCTCCGTTTCCTGCCCCGTACTCCGTCTCTTTCTGTTTAACGCTGTCACTTCTCAAAACCCAAGGCTTTGGCATAAGCACAAGCCCGACAGAAACAGAAAGGTACTCGCCTGGCTACCGAAGCTCCGCTTTACGAGGCTGCCGGTGCCCCAACATGGAAGACTGGCCCGGAAGTTGGTCGCTGCGCCGCACGGTCCCGGTTGGAACTCGTCTCCTTGATCCGCATCGTCGTCGGCTCCTCCTGATCAACAGCGCCCTCCTTGACTCTGGTCACCTGGTTCCTTCAGCTGCCCGCTGACTTGGACCTTCACCGTCACGTCGGCGTTGACCAGCTGTCACTCTTCAAATCTTCTCCTCTGGACGTACCACGCTATAGCTCGTCCGCCGCCTTGTACTTCCGCCCTCCTTCAGTTGCCTCGAGTAGGAAGACGTCCTATCCTGCCGACTGCGCCAGTTGGGTTCCTTTTACCCCTTTCTCTTCCTTGATGTCAGCCCGAAGGGGAAAGGTAGAAGTTGTTGGATGCCGACGTCTTGAGGTTCTAAACTTGCTCAGTCACATTACTCGTGGAACTTCAGGAAGTAAACTGTTTAATCACACATAAAAAGTTAAGACAGAATGGAAGGTACAACAAGGAGAACAACTATGTACATAGTGATTGATCCGCAGAGTGACCAGACGAAAATCAACCCCCGGTCCCACCAAAACGTCTTCTTTTAATCCCTAAGTCCCCGCCCTCAGTGGGGACACCAACCAATTAGGTCAAAACACAAGCACGCATCCAATCAAGGACCGGGGAAAGGAAAACACATCCAATAAAACACAAGGGAGAGGAAGACACATTGAAAAAGAGACAAAGGAGCGTAAAACACGCCCAATCAAAGATTGGGGAGAGGGGACAGGTCATTGTCACGAATACTAACAATTCCCCTCTCGGATCACTCCATCCTCCCCCGCGGGGCGGCATGATTACTCGCTTAAAGAGCATGCGAGGGCCGCACAGATTGTCGAAAGCCGTGCCACTTAAGGCGCCGCCGCTCCCCAATTCTTCCTGATGCCCCACGTGCACAGGAAGTGCCTGGCAGTCATATGGAGCTGATAAGCGCTCACAGTGAACATGAGGAACGCGTCTTCAAAATTGCCTCCTAGCCACACACTGAACGACCGCCGCCCGGGTAATGGCCTTGGGCAGCGTCGCCGCGGTAGGGATGAAAGGCGACTTTCTTCCTTCGTTGCTGCTTCTCGGAGCGGGCTGCGAACAATGGGGCCCGGCCAAGCTGGGTCGTCTGCGCACCCCGAACTCCCCTCCGTCGCCGTCCGCTTCACTCGTTAGTTCCATGTGGAGTCAAAAGGAAATGGATCACAGCGTACGCACTCTTGTCCACATACAGGCGGCGTTCCATACGTGATTACTTGAGGCTCCGGATGTGTCCAAGCCAGCCGCGCACGACAACTACCTTCAGGGAGCGATGATATGGCCCTCCTGTTGACATCAACCCCTGATAATGTAACAAGTATAAATCTGATAACTGTTATCAGCGATCACAACCTCCTCAAATTTCAAATTAAAATTCATCTTCATTTTCAACATTTCACAATGTTGACGGTCTTACAGGCAGAAAGCTGTGGGGACAGCTTAACGAGGCCTGAAAGCCGGCGGCAGGCAACAGTGACAGCCGTACAAAAGAAAAGTTCTACATGTTCTGCTGCTTCGAAAGCTGCTGCTGGTGAAGTTATGTATGAAAAAGACACATTTTATCATAAATGTACAAAAATAAGAGCAGAAGTAAGAGTAAAAAAAGACATGAAGCCATTATACAAAGACTAGCGTATGCATGCACACAAGCTTGCAACAAACCCGATCACTGCATTCAAGTTAGACATAAAGCTAAGATTATTATGTTTATAGCACGAAAGCGCAAGTCATTCTAGAAATATTGAACGCAAAACTTTTCGGGTTATTAAAGGATTAAAAGAACTGGGTACATTGAGCTTATTGAGTAACACTGGCATGTATAGCTTAATGACTGTAGAAGGTAATTTGTTCGGCGGTGTGCAATTTCCCATTTTTCAGGCACGCGTTTTAAAAATATTGCAGCCTAACATTGCACCTGAGAGTGTCAATAAGAATTCTTTATACTTTGCATTACCAAAATGAAACTGGTGGAGGAGACGGTAATTATAAAAGCAGTGAATATTGATTATATGATGGTGACTAAATAGCTCGGCTGAGGGATGTAAATATGATACATTGTTTAAGCAACGTATCGCTTTTTTTTCTATCACTATTCCTTTTCTATCACACCACTTTTTCATTATCAATGAAAAGCAGACCACCTTCTAGAAAAATGCCAGATTTTGGCAGATCAAACAATGAAATCATTAATGGTACCATTCGCAGTGGCTTAGTGGTTAAGGCACTCATCTATTAAGCCGGAGTATCCGGGTTCGAACCCGACCGCAGCGGCCGCATTTCAATGGAGGCAAATGCACAAGGCGGCCGTGTGCTGTGTGATGTCAGTGCACGTTAAAGAACCCCAGGCGGTCGAAATTATTCCGGAGGCCTTCACTACGGCGTTCCTCATAGCCCGAGTCGCTTTGGGACATTAAACCCTCATAAAAGCATAAAGCTAATGCAAGATGATGATAGACTGTCATCTAAGAGAATGGATGAGAAGGAAACATGCAACTACAATTAGTAGTTTGCACTCGACACACACATGGCTGAGTCACTGCCCAAGCCTTACGGCTTGCTGACACCAGGCAGGCTCCACTGCCAGGGCACTTGGCCTTCAGTACCAAAAAAACTCCAAAAATGTGTTGCGCACAACAGTGGCACCCTGTGCACAGTTGCGTGCCCTCGTCCTCTGCAATTGGAACATTGCAGAGGTAGACGCAGCCTCCCGCCAGGAGCCCTCGTGAACATTTCCGAACGTGTCGGTGCAGTCAGCGTAGCCAGGAGGGCAGTAATAGCTAGCGGAACTGCTCTCCATACAAAGAAAATTATGGAGCACACATGTTGCTTTTACCACACTGTCCACATTTTTGAGCTCGAGGTTGATTTTTCTCTCGAAGACGCGCCACCGAGACACCAAGATGCCGAATGCATTTTCAACACATCTTCTGTAAAAGAAACAATCACAATTTTGCTTGCAAAACTAATATGCGTCTCACTTTTCTCACACCAAGCAAAGCCCTTTTTGTGACTCAATAGGCTGGTTTTAGCACTTATAAAATATCGCATGCCTGCAAGTCTACGATGCTAACTGGTGACTGAGTGAGGCCAGAAACACAGTTAAATTTACTGTTAGGTTCTCACTTGAGTGATACATACCGTGCTCGGCTGAGGCGGTAGTTGAACACCACCTCTTTGGCGTCTGTGCGGCTCCCTGGCAGTGGCCGCATGAAATCTGGGCGCAACTGGAAGGCCTCATCGCCAACGAAAACATGAGGGCACACCTTCTCCGACTTTGGCAGTCGAGCTGCACGAGGCAGATTGAGCTTGCCCTCATGCAGACGTTGCCCAATGGGGGAATCTTTAAAGATGCCCCCATCATTGAGTCTTCCAGGTGCGCCCACGTCCACCAGCCGAAAAAGATACTTGCTGTCCACCACGGCCAGCAGAACAATGGAATGGGTACCCTGCGAATAAGTGCGAATACAAACACTAAAGGGGGTCCACAGGTGTCACCAGAGTGAGCAGTAGCAAGTGCGGTGACCTGGCATGTCATACCACCCTCTACCACGTCCTGATGCTCGCTCTGCACCCACAGCAGTTGACCCTCCCCTCGTACTGAGTTTACTGCTGGAATGTCATGAACTTTGTTTCTTGCAGTGCGTTACAATTATTATTGCAATGCAGTAGTTTTCGCAAAAAAAAAAGACTTTGCCTCCTCAGAATACACACTTGCAATCACACCACACAAAACACCAGCTCAGTGTGACTGTTTCACAGTCAGATGTGACCCTTTCCACAATGCTCTTTGGGCCTTGACATCAGTGCAACAAGTGGATTACTCCCTTTTTTACATCACAACATACAAATACTTTGCTTTCATACCTTGTAGTTGAAATAAAGGCTTCCAGCATTCTTGGAGCACTTGATTTCAATGTGCTTCACATCAACGGCTCCCAGGCAGTTCGGAAATTGCCACAGACTCCAGAAGTCTGCAGCAATTTCCCTCCACTCGTTCTCTGTTGGAGCCTGCAATACGGAGGACTAGTGGTTAATGAAATCTGAAATGCCTATATCGTAGCTGTACTGTACTAGAGGGCAAAATTAATTGACACACCTTCATGTACATTGGAGCAAGCACCTCCCAGAGCACTGTGCATGTCAGATGGATTGCCCGTCTGGCTGTTTCGATCCCCACCCTGAACGCCATTGCGGCATCTTTAATCAGCATTCCTGATGACAGGTACCTGAAAATATAGACAATAACAAGAATTCCATCAAGTTCCAAAACGCACGCACACGCGCGCGCGCTGTGCTACTCTGTGAATTATTACAGGCAAGCAATCTCCTGTACAATGTCCCCAAACAAGCGTCGTCTGCTCAGAGGCGCTCGTCGCACAGCGTCCCTTCAGAAACAGTACGCCCTTACCGCAGCGTCAGGGCGAGGCGCTCGCCAGACGATATGGGCTCTCTGCACAGCCACTCTTTTGTTAGACGACTTGCAACCATTGAGTGGAGGAGGTTAAATGTCTCCGGGGACATGCGGTAAAACTTGTGGAACAGCGATGCGTCCCCGTCTTGCATCACCTTCATCTGCAAGAATGCATTGAACCATATGCAGTTGCGCTGCTTTGATTTCTTCGCCAGGAACAACTTACCGCTGTAAAGAATTCGCTTTCCTCAGCGCGCCGCTCCCAGACTGGTCGAACCCAGTACTTGCGTGTAAGGGCCTTCTTTCTTTTCAAAATTAGGCGCAAACGTAGAGCTGCTACTTTCTGCTGCCACTCCATTTCGATCGGGGAAAAGCGCGGGGGAAAGCGCGCGGGGAAAACAGCCGAAAACAAACTCCACAACCAAGTGCCAAAAAGTTACGTGAGTGTTCAGTTAAACAGTCTACACTCAATGCACAAAGCTGTAAACACATTTTATTTTGAATTTCATGCGCAATATTTTAAACCTTGCACATAATGTGACTCTTGTTATAGGCGCAAACAGCGTTGTGGTGTATTATGCCAACAACACTGACCGTCGTCGCCATTTCGCGTTCGCGTCTGTTTTGCGCATGGAGCTTGGCCGGTGGGCGACGGAGCGAACGCCAGCCGTCGCCGCCGCCGTCGCCTTCGCGCGTTCGCGTGAGTTTTCGCGTACATGGAGTCCAGGCTTTACTTTGGAACATTTTAATTTATGACCTCTTAAATCTCCCTGTCCCCTCACCTATCCACATTCAGGCATATGCTGACGACACTATTATCCTTGTCCCTGGAAAGACTAGCCGCGAGTTGTCAACATCGGGTTCAAATGTTTTAACATTATTCCAAAACTGGTGTGGCAAGTTTCGTGTTCACTTAAACCCTCAAAAGTGTTCTTGTGTTTTAATTTTTAATGGAGCCCCGGCGTTGCGCAAACGTAAGCCAACTATACGCCCAGACAATTACAGTCTAAAGTGTGAACCAAGTATTAAATTATTAGTTGTTTTTGACTCCCTGCTAGCTTTATTCCTCATGTTAATCATTTGCAAGAGAAAATTATTGCATCTACGACCAAGCTCCTTAATTGGTTCCGTTTCCATTTTCGTGTTTCTCCATCTCATTTGCGCCTAATGTATCATCAGGTTATCTTCCTACAATCACCTATGCCGCCCCAGCTTGGTGGTTCCATTGTCCGCTTTCCAGACTCAGAGATCGTGTCTTATCGTTGCAACGCCTTCCGCTTCTTGCTTCTACTGGTGCCTACAGTACTACGAGAACTGTTGCTCTTCATGTCCTTGCCGATGTTCTTCCATTGCCTATTTATCTGGACCAGTTATGTGCAGAGTTTATGCTTTTTACTTTACGGCAACCCGTTGTCTACGGCAAGACATTTTATAACACGCCTGAAATTCAGCCTGTACTTAATATCTGGTCTGAACCTCTCTCATTGAAATTTAAATTTTCTTTTGCTCAACTTAGTTTTCAGGAAGCCTTGGCCTTTTCGTGTCAACGCGCATTGCATATTTACACTGACGGGCCATTCACTCATCACAGTGCTGGTGCTGCTTTTGTTGTTCTTAGCTCCACACAAAATATTTTATGCGTTCATCGCATATCCTTAGAACCACCTTCAAGTGCCTATGTCGCTGAGCTTGTAGCATTCCATTCTGCTGTTGCGTTTGCTATTAATAACCCTCCTTCTATGCCCGTTCATTTCTACACTGATTCTCTATCTCTGCTTACTGCCCTGTCTTCAGTTAGTTCATTTACCCCACAATTATTTTCATTAAGAAAGATCTCTATCGTTTGTCTTCCCTTGCCTTATTTCTTTTATTTCATATCCGGGGTCACTCCGGAATTTTTGGAAATGAGTTAGCCGACCAGGCTGCTGGTAGTGCTGGGCAATATGGTCATTTACACCCTTCTACCCTTTCACGCCGTTGCGTGCGTTCCCGTTTACACCATTCTTCACTTCTTTTATGGCGAACTTATTGGCAAGAAAATAATGGAGGCACAGAATTATTTACATGATCCCTGATACTCTCAATATTCCTTCCATCCGTCTACCTAGGAGTCCGATTATTACTTTACTCACTGGGCATGGTCGATTCCCTTTCTACTTTAAAAAAATTGGCTTATCTCCTTCAAGTTGCTCCTGCGGTGTTTTGTGCGAAGATGTCAGTCATTACTTCCGGAATTGTTGCCTTACTGCTCCTTTAGTTTGCCATTTAAAGTCTTTCTGCTCATCTGACATTACGAAAAACCCTGCTGCTTGTGCTGTTCTGATTCAAATGGTTCATCTCATCAGCAGCACAATTCCTACACATTCCCGATGAGTTCCTTCGTCATTATCATTTTTCCTGCATAAGCTCTGTACAGAGAAGTGCTCTGTGTTCCTTTGCTGGACAAGGATGCATCTATCTGTGGCCTAACATCGTGTTTGGACCAACTGTGCCTGTGACTTTATCTGTGCTTCTGACTGTTTGTGGTGTCTGGACCAACTGTTCTTGTGACTTTATCTGTGCTGACATTATTTGGGACTTTATCTGTGATTCTGATTGTCTTCGGTGTCTGGACCAACTGTGCCTGAGACTATATCTGTGCTGACATTCTCTGTGCTTCTGTCTGTTCTGTGCCTTTGGGGTTTCATGTTTTTTTGTTTGTGGTTTCTGTTTTCCTGCTTTTCTCTTTAAATTAAGTTTTTTTTAGCGTTTAGCTCCTTTTCATTTTCTTATGGGCTTTATGCCCGATAAAGTGTTGCTGGTCCGGGCTCCCTCTCTCTTTCATTTATGTTTTTTGTATTTTTTCTGAGAGGACCAATAAAAAGGGTAAAAGGGTACGGATGTTGGCGCAAAGGAGCATGGGCTCCAGTGTCAATACAGTGGGTAACGGTGGCGGTGCGGCCCAAGGAAGGTTGCTGGTAGTCAAACGAAACTTGAAAACGGTGCAGAACGGCGACAGGCTGGTTGCATTGGGTAGACGTCAGGGCGGTGTCAATGGAGCGGTGAAAAATGTCGACAGAAGACGGATTGGTGATAGGAACAGGCGTAATGGCGCTGACATGAAGGCCGGCCGTGCTATCGATGAGGGGGAATGCTGAGGCGGGATTGAGAAAGGCAACACTACCAAGCGATTGGCCACGGAGTAAAGTGGTAGGGCAGGAGAACGGGTTGGCCACATAAATAGCGCTGGAGCCACGAACAATTGTCAGTACGGTATGAGGCAGCAAAACAGACTTCTGGTCAGCGCATCGTAAAGAGGGGGTATAAGTGAAGTTGCACTGAGAGAGCGGCACAAGAAAGAGGCACCAGCACTGAAGAGAAAGGTGGAACGTCTGTGTCCTCTGAGACGACCACAGTAGCGGCAGCAGCACCGGGTACGTCCAAGGGAGGTCACTGTAGGGCGACAAGTCAAGCTGAGCACGGGCGCAGTCAATAACGGCGTGATGTGCGGAGAGGAAGTCCCAACCAAGGATAACGTCGTGAGAGGAGCGGGCGAGGACAATTGTGGAGTTCGCTGACCTTTCCGCGAACTCGCTGGTCTTGTGTTCGCAAGGAAGGCCGCTCCAGTGGGGTGCGCCAGTTGAGTTTCCCCCTTCAGGTGGCGATGCGAATAAACACCTTGTTGATGATGAAATAGGGGTTTCTTGATGACCTGGTGGTGCTAAGTCGCAAACATTCACATTACTCGAGGAAAGGAGAAGGTTGACTATTTATATACAACATAAATAAAACAAGAAGAAACAAAGGAAGGAGAAAACTATTTACAGGACTAAACCGTTGATCAGACGAATTCACCCCTCGTTAAACCAAGCGCGCTTGTTTTTAAACCCTCTATCTCCGCCCTTGGCGGGGACAGCCACGAATAAGATTGCAAGCGACACACCTCACCAATCAGTGGTCAATGAAACAAAAATAAGGTTTCCTCCAACTAATCACAGATTGGGGAAAGAGTGCTGATTAAACATTTGGGAAAGGAGAGGTTGCAATCGAAATACACAAACAGCACAAACGCGACCACCCTCTCCTACGGAACCCACGGCGCAGCGGTTACCATTTCCCTAACATTTGTTTTCTCTTTCGCACACGCGACAAAAATATGCCGGCGAGACGATCACTAAAGTTGTTTACAGAACAAACCGAAAGAGAAGAAGACAGTCGTTACGGGAATAGTGGGTGTCCTGTCACTCGGCTAACACTCAGCCGTATCTCGTGCATTCCCGACGCCTCAGCAACCCCTTAACAACGCACACATGTCGACACCTTTTCATGGTTAGACTTCTTAAGACGGGCTATGCCCGTGACGGCGCGGAGTAAACAAGGACGTCCGCCGCACGAAGGGGAGGCAGGGATGGGATAGCTCCCTTTGTTGGCGCCTTCCGACCACACTGGAGCGGCCTTCCTTGCGAACACAAGACCCAACGAGTAAGCGGAAAGGTCAGCGAACTCCACAGCGATGAACTCGATTGTGTAGGGAACGTTCTCGATGAGCAGGCGGGCGGTGCAAGCGGCTACGGTCGAATGTGCTGAGCGCTGGCGGCGCGGAAAGAAACGGCAGGAATGGGCGTCGTCACTTTTTTGAGTCTGCGACAGAGGGTGTGATTGAGAAGAGAAACGATTGCGCCAGTGTCAACAAGTGCTTCGGCAGTAGCCGAGGACACCGGAGACAGTCTGGGGATCTTTGGCGACGAGCATCTGGAAGGAATCATCCTCAATGCTTTTCACAATATGTCTGATCTTGTCGGCCTCGCTCATAGAAGGGTTGACACGCTTGCTGAAGTCGACGACATCTTCAATATAACTGGTGAAGTTTTCACCGGTCTGCTGGGCCCAAATTCGCAAGCGTTGCTCGGCGCGAAGCTTACGCACTGCGGGACGGCCAAAGACTTCTGTCAGACTGGTTTTTAGAGCTGTCCAGCTTGAGATGTCAGCCTCGTGGTTTCGAAACCAGAGATTGGCTACGTCGCTCAAATAAAAGATAAAGTTGGTGAGCTTGACGCTAACGTTCCACTTATTTTATGCGCTTGCGCGTTCATAGGAGGCCAACCAATCCTCCACATTCGTGTCATCTGTGCCGCTGAAGATGGCCGGGTCACGCTGCCGCGCGGCGCCGGAACAGAAGACAGCCGACGGAAGCGGTGAAGCGGTTTGGGTGACGGTCTCAGGCATTGCAAAGGCGGTAGGCAATGCGCGGGTGCAAAGCTCCAGGGCGAGGGGATCGTTGGCACCTCCACCACTTGTAATAAGGAACGTCTTGCAAAGCACAGCGTCGCGAACAACCAGCGATACAGTGTAGGCACAGACCAGAGGCAGCGGTCAGTCCAGAGCACGCACGAGGGATGGAGCGTTCGGCGCTCGAGGTTCGGAGCGTTCGGCGCTTCTCTTCGTCGTCTTCATTGAGCGCCAGCCTTTGAAGATTCCAAAGCCCAAGGCCTGTCTTGCACAAGTAAGGAAGGGTGTCAGGAAAGGGCGTCAGAGGCCCGGAATGGGAACAGTTAAGGACAAGAGTTAATGAAGAATAGCTTAGTAATATGCGATTCGCTGATATCATTGCCTTGCTAAGTCTCTCATGGCGTGAACTGCAATACATGATTAATTACTTAGGCAGACAATGCAGAAGAACGCTGGGTCTAAAATTTGAATCTAACGGTGGATCTGAAGAAACACATGCAGAAAACTAAAGTAATGTTCACCAGTCTGGCTAGGGAACAGCAGTCCACAATTGGTAGAGAGTTACTGCAAGTGGTAAAGGCATACGTCTACTTAGGTCAGGTAGTGACAGCTGATCCGGATCATGAGAGGGAATTAACTGGAAGAATAAGAATTGGGTGCATCACATTTGGCAGGCATTCTCAGATAATGAATGGCAGTCTACCAATATCCCTCAAGAGAAAAGTATATAAAAGCTGTATCTAACCAGTACCCACTTATGAAACAGAAATGTGGAGGCTAAAGAGAAGGGTTCACCTTAAAGACAACGCAGTGAACTATGGAAAGGAACGTTAAGAGACAGGGAGATGGCAGATTGGGTGAAGGATCAAACGCGGGTTACAGATGTCCTAGGCGAAATCAAGGAGAAGAAATAGGCTGGCGTAGAGCATGCAATGCGAAGACAAGATAACCTATGGTCGTTAAGGGTAACTGGATTCCAAAGAAAGCTAGCTTAGAAGGGGGTGGTAGAAAGTTAGATGTGTGGACGAGATAATGAAGTTCACGGGGATTGGGTGGCCGCAGCTGGGACAGGACAGGGTTAACTGGAAAGATATGGGAGAGGCCTTCCTTTGCAGTGGGCGTAGTCAGGCTGATGACGATGACCTGCATCGGCGAATCGTGTTTGATTGCTTGTATTGGTACGAATAATCTTGTTAATATGCAGGTTCGTACTTGGTCAATTCGAGAAGGTTGCTTGTATACGTGCACTTTTATGTTTTGGGCTTCCAACTATCCCCTGGTTGCTTGTCCAAGCGTTTTGTAATTTTTTTTTCGTGCTTATAAAGCTAATAAGACATTTATTGACTGAAGTATGCAACTGACCCATATCGCTAGTCGCTAGCTGTGGCCTCAAATATTCCTTTCCACATATCTTCTACTTCTTCAGTCACCTCTAGATAATTTGAATTAGAGGAGGTTTTAAATTTTGTTTGTATTAAGAGAACCTTCTAAAAAATACCTGGCGACGGGTTTTCATGGCAGTGAAGGGAAGGTGCCCGAGACAGAGTAACTGCGTTATTCCGCTACAAAGTTTGGCCGCACGACGGTGCTCCTGGCCTCGTGGTCGGCTTCTCTCTCCTCGGTCGCTTCAATCTATGGCTGGTGTAGCGTGCGCCATCTACAGAAGCTTCCTGTATGAAGACGCGCCGAGAAACTTCGTTGTAATCAAGGGACTGTTTTTTCTTGACTTTCTAACCTTGGAATTTAGTAGTTGTGTTGAAAATAAGCTTTAAATAACGAATAGTAACTATAAATAATGTTTCAAGGGAACACTAATACCTGCAAGCTAGGTCTATATCCCGCAACGTAGCAAGAGAGAGCGTGTTTCGGCCCCTTCGCTTCCGCTCCGTTGTTAGTAATAGCTGTCATGGAGTATAGTGATTTGAAAGGGGGGGGGGGGTCTCACCGCGAGAGAAACAAGGACTTGAGAAGGACACAGCGCTCGTTGTGTGTCCCTCTCATGTCCTTGTTCTTATCGCGATACGCCCCCCGCAAAATCATTCCTTACGATCTAGCCCAAATTGTCACTGTTCTCAGGTAGTATAGCGCATTCATGCTGCTGCTACCGAAATGTTAACTCGAATAAGCCTGCAGTTTGAACTAACCGAGTTCGAATCAACCGGACTTCACTGCATCGCCTGACTAACGCTGCTACACCTTATTTGCACACAACGGTGCAGGGCTCTGGTTCCCCGACGCTTTCGGCGCCATCTGGCGGGCAGCAGCCGCGCAGGTGCCGGCTGTCCGACGGGAGTGCAATGCACCACCGCCATTCGATGGCTGCGACGGTGGGCGTCCTCGCCCTGGCTGTGCTCACCGCAGGGCTGGCTTGGAACTATTGGGCCGGTGGTCGCGCGGTTGCGGCGGCGCGATCAGCACTCGCGCTGGCGGCGGACTCAGGAATTTGCACCCGGGACTCGTGTGCGCGCTACGCTGAGGCCTTCGCCGCCACCATGGATTTGGTGGCCAGCCCGTGCGAGAACTTTTACAGGTGGGTACACGCTGGCGCGGTACACTCTTGACTATTCGACGTGTCATGCAGTAACGGGACTCAAACATGCTGCCTGCTGGCCATTGTAGTGCGGTACGCTGGCTCCGTATTGTTCCACAAGCAGTTTTACACTAATCTGTATATCTGTCTGTGTTTCACCTGCACATCCCCCAGGTAGTTAAAATGAATCCGGAACCATCCACAACAGCGTCCCTCACAGCCCACACAGATCTTAGGGACATTAAACCCCACATATCATAGGACACTTTCCGTATCGCATCTCTTTATTGCAGCTCGCGGTTTGACACACGCCCGTCTCTTGCCTTGTCTTGTGAGTCAGCGGTCGGGTTTATTTGGCGCGGAAGTCTAGGAGCTGTAACCCTCTGCCTTTGTATTACCGTCGTCGTATGTCACCATTTGGTTTTTGCTGCATCCGAGGCAGGAGAAGAATTAAACCCATCATTATTGGCGTGAAAAATAGAGGTTCCCACTCCTTTTTTTCCCTCTTCTCTCCTCCCTAACTGCTGGGCAGTGATGGGGCCAGCGTGGCGAGTTGAGTGTGTGGCAAGTCTATTAGAGAATCTTTCCATCAATTCAGCCGGCATCCGAGGGGGGTACTCTCGTGTGTTTCAAGGTGTGTGATATGGGCCAGCGTGGCGAGATGAGTGTGTGGCAACTCTATTAGAGAATCCTTCCATCAATTCAGCCGGCATCTGAGGGGGGTACTCTTGTGTGTTTCACGGTGTGTGATATGGGCCAGCGTGGCGAGATGAGTGTAAGGCAACTCCATTAGAGAATCCTTCCATCAATTCAGCCAGCATCTGAGGGCGGTACTCTTGTGTGTTTCACGGTGTGTGATATGTGTAATGTAGTAGCGTGCGGCAGCCGAGCGGCCGCACCAGAGAACCAGCGAAGACCGGTGCAGGACAAGGAATCAGCGTTTATTTGTCTGACGCTTCTTTTATACGCAGCGGTTGCTTATCCGCTGCTGCTATCAGTGCGCGTCATGGCAAAGTGACGCGTCATGCACTTGACGCTATCACATTCCTTCCCTCCAAGATCTTCGCCTCCACTCATTAGCTGCAGTGGCGGAAATCGTGGGAGGTATATCGGTCTGGGGGTTTCCGGGCGCGCTGGCTTCTGCGCAGTGTTGTTGGTGGAGAGTCGGAAGGCGCTTCAGCTTGCGCCTCAGGATGTGCGTTGTGAGCAGCTGGCAGCTGCAATTCTTGCCCGTCTTGTGGTGGCGGGGTCGGGGTTGGTGCATCATCGCGAAGAGGGGGTACTGCCGCGTCCGCGTCGTGCTGCGCCTCTTGGGGTGGGGAGGGGAGCGTCTCCTGATGACGCTCAAGGTCGTCGGTGTCGGGTCGTCTCGGGGCTTCCGCCCCGGTGTCCAGTCCTGCATACTTGAAAGAGCTGCGCGATCGCAAATGATCAACATGAACGTACCGAACGGTGTTCTGAGTCTCTACGAGATAGGTCACAGGGCTGACTAGCCGCACTATACGCCCTTCCGTCCATGACACCTTCTCTTGCCGGACAGTCTTCACGTACACCCAGTCTCCTTCTTTAAACGAACGGAAAGTTGATCTCCGTTGGTCATGCTGCTGCTTTAGCCCTTCTTGCCTACTCTGCATATCATCCCGAAATGATGGTCTTAGTAATGACAGTTTAGTGCGTGGAGTTCGTTTCAGAAACAGTTCAGCCGGACACTTGCCAGTTGCCGTGTTAGGGGTTGTCCTGTACGCCAGCAGGAAGTCGTCCAGTCTCTCCCGCATCGATCTGTTGTTACCTCCCTTGTTGTCGTGCAGAAGCTGCTTACGAAGACTCCTTTTTACAGTTTGCACCGACCTTTCGGCAGCCCCGTTGGACTGCGGATGGTATGGCGGGCTGTACGTGCGTCGGATGCCACAGGCATCGAGGAAGTCCTGGAACTCCTGCGCTGAAAACTGGGGGCCGTTATCAGAAACCAGTTGTTCAGGGTATCCGTAAGCAGCAAACAGACTTCGCAAGCGCTCGATAGTTTTCGCGGCTGTAGTAGAGCGCATAGGAAACACTTCGATCCACTGAAAACGAGTCCACGCACAAAAGAAATGTAGTTTTTTCAAAGTAAAAAAAGTCCACATGCACTCGCTGCCAGCAGCGGGCGGGAACCGGCCATGGCTCGAGTGGAGAACGGGGAGCGCTATTTTGCATTTGTTGGCAAATGCTACACGTTTTTACAGTGTTTTCTATCTCTGCGTCTAGCCCTGGCCACCAGAGCAAGCTACGTGCGAGCATCTTCATGCGTGAAGCACCGGGGTGTTCCGTGTGCAACAGACTCAACACTGCATTTCTCATCTTTGTTGGCACAACAACACGACTGCCCCATGTGACGCATCCCGCTTCCAGCGACAGCTCCGCACGTCTGTTATAGTACGGTACAAGTTGAGCATCTTTGATTTGTGCTGGCCATCCTTCAAGCGTATATCTGTAGACTTTGCTGAGAATGCCGTCATACTTGCTAGCTTTGGCAACGTCTTTAGCCGTCAGTGGCGTAGTTTCAAAAACAGCGAGCGTATGTGTCTCATCAACGCTGTTTTCGGTTGCAACAGGCAGTCTGGACAGCGCGTCCGCCACTTCCATTTGAGATCCTTTCCGATATCTCAAGTCGTAGCGATAAGAAGTCAGGATTAACGCCCACCGTTGCATTCGAGCAGCCGCCAAAGATGGGACCTGCTTCCGTGGCCCTAAGATGCCTAGTAATGGTTGATGATCCGTGAACAACGTGAATGCCCTTCCATATAGGTAACGATGAAACTTCTTGAGAGCAAAGATTATTGCCAGCGCTTCTCGCTCGATCTGGGCATAGCCGCGCTCAGCTTGCGATAACGTCCTGGAAGCAAAAGCGACAGGCTTTTCTTGCCCACTGGGAAGTATGTGAAAAAGAACCGCGCCGAGCCCATACTGCGACGCATCACAGCTTAGAGCCAAGGGTTGCTTCGGATTGTAGTAAGCAAGTACCGGACTGGTCGTGAGCAAGTTCTTTGTTTTTCGAAACGCGCGAGAACACTCGCTTGTCCATTTCCAACGCGTGCCCTTCTTCAGGAGCTCGTAGAGCGGCGCAGCCACAGTCGCCAAGTTCGACAGGAACTTGGAGTAGAATGTTACCATTCCCAGGAAAGACTTCAGTTCAGTACCATTTGTAGGCTCCGGTGCACGCTCTATTGCCCTTGTTTTCGATTCCAGTGGCTTTATTCCATCCGCTGAAATTATGTGGCCCAGATAGCGGACTTCACTGCAAAAGAGCTTGCATTTTTCCATGCGCAGCGTCACATTGTGCTCCTGCAATCGTGTCAAAACTTCTTCCAGCCTTTTCCGACATTCATTCTCACTTGAACCTCCAATGATGACATCATCAATATAACACCCTACTTGAGGGATACCCTTGAGAAGCCCGTCCATGAGCGACTGGAATATGGCAGGAGCACTGGCAATGCCGTAAGGGAGCCGCTGGTACTGTTAAAGGCCTTGGTGGGTGTTTATAGTTAAAATCGCCTTTGCATCGTCGGCAAGTTCTACTTGCTGGTAAGCGGCAGCAAGGTCTAGGACGCAGAATACTTTTGAGCCTGCCAATGGTGTGAACAAATCTTCTGGCAAGGGAAGAGGGTAGTGCTCAGTCAGCAGCACAGGGTTCACCGTGACCTTGTAGCCACCGCACAACCGCACTTTTGCTCCTCCGTCTTTCGGTGCCACTACCAGCGGAGTCGCCCAATCGCTTCTGGTGACCCTTTTCAGTACCCCCGCCCGTTCCAAGGCGTCTAGCTCTTCGGACATAGCTTGCTTCAATGCAAAAGGCACGGGACGGGCCTTGCAAAATACTGGCTTGCTGTCTGGCTTCAAGAGGACCTGTGCTTTGTAGCCCGTTATCAGCCCCATCTGCGGTGAAAACAAAGCCTGAAACTTCTTAAGTTCCTCCACGGCGTCGTCTTGCTGTATAGCATGGACTTCCTGCCAGTTTAATTTCAGCTTCCTCAGCCAGTTGCGGCCGAGCAGACACGGCAACACTTTCCCACCGTCATCTACTATCAGAACAGGTAGAACGTCAGTTTGATTAGCGTGCTCAACACGCACATCAGCCGACCCTACGACCGGCACTAGTTCTGTGTACGTTCGTAAAGGAACCGTAGCCGTCGTTACTGTCAGATGGGGAAACTTACGAAGAAAAACTGACTTCGGCATGACGGTGACGGACGCCCCTGTGTCGATTTGCATCCTTAAGGCCTGTCCTTCCACCAGAACTGTGACATAGTATGCAGCCTTATTTGTGATCATACTGTATATTTCTTGCTCTTCGTCAGACTCATCGGCCGAGTTATCGATCGCATTCAGCGCGTTCGGTTTGCCTGTGCGCTGCCTGCACTTTGATTTCAAGTGACCTTGCTCTCCGCAGTTATGACACTTGTACTTGCGATATCGGCAATTATTGGCCGCATGGCGTTTACCGCAACGGAAGCACTCTACGGGCTCAGTCTTGCTTCGATAATTGTCCTTAGCACGGTAGCCTTTACTCAGAACATCAACTTCTAGTCCTGAGCGCCTTTGTGGTATACTTTTCAACTCTTCTAGCTTTACTTGTTGAGTCTGGGTGGTGGCTAGTTCACGATTTAACGCAATTTTGCACGCCTCTTCGAACGTCAGCTTTTCAGCGGCAACCAGCTCACGCTGAGTGTCGACGCAGCGTAGCCCGGCGACTAGCCTGTCTCTAAGCGCTTCGTCGAGAAACTTGCCAAACTCGCAAGTTCTGGCCAGGTGCTTCAGCTGCACAATGAATTCGGCTACAGTCTCTTGCTCAAGTTGCAATCTTCGGTTAAATAGGCACCTTTCCGCAATCACGGCCTTTCGGGGACTGTAGTGTGTTTTCAGTAGCGCCGTGACCTCGTCATACGTTTTGCTGGCAGGGGAATTCGGAACTAGCAGGTTCTTCAATACTTCATACACTCGAGGTCCTACTACAGTCAGGAATACGGCTAGCTTCTTGCCTTCAGCCACATCATTTGCCAAGACGTAAAGCTCAAATCTTTCCAAGTAGGACTCGAAGCTGTCGCTCCTTTCGTCAAAAGTATCAATTTTTCCCACCTTCGCCATTGCAGCATCCGCCAGGCAGTAGTCTTCAGCAGCAACCGAAGAAACCAGCCAGCCGCCTCGATCCCATCCTCGTCGCCAGTGTAATGTAGTAGCGTGCGGCAGCCGAGCGGCCGCACCAGAGAACCAGCGAAGACCGGTGCAGGACAAGGAATCAGCGTTTATTTGTCTGAGGCTTCTTTTATACGCAGCGGTTGCTTATCCGCTGCTGCTATCAGTGCGCGTCATGGCAAAGTGACGCGTCATGCACTTGACGCTATCACAATATGGGCCAGCGTGGCGAGATGAGTGTGTGGCAACTCTATTAGAGAATCCTTCCATCAATTCAGCCGGCATCCGAGGGGGGTATTCTTGTGTGTTTCACGGTTTGTGATATTGGCCAGCGTGGCGAGATGAGTGTGTGGCAACTGTATTAGAGAATCCTTCCATCAATGCCGCCGGCATCTGAGGGGGGGTGCTCTTGTGTGTTTCAAGGTGTGTAATATGGGCCAGCGTGGCAGGATTAGTGTGTGGAAACTCTATTAGAGAACCCTTCTACCAATTCGGCCGGCATCCGAGGGGGTACTCTTGTGTGTTTCAATGTGTGTGATATGGGCCAGTATGACGAGTTGAGTGTCTGGCAACTCTATTAAAGAATCCTTCCATAAATTCAGCCGGCATATGAGGGGGGTACTCTTGTGTGTTTCATGGTGTGGGATATGGGCAGCGTGGCGAGATGAGTGTGTGGCAACACTATTAGAGAATCCTTCAATCAATTCAGCCGGCATCTGAGGGGGTACTCTTGTGAGTTTCACGGTGTGTGATATGGGTCAGCGTGGAGAGATGAGTGTGTGGCAACTCTATTAGAGAATCCTTTCATTAATTCAGCCGGCATCCGAGGGGGGTACTCTTGTGCGTTTCACGGTGTGTGATATGGGCCAGCGTGGCGAATTGAGTGTGTGGCAACTATTAGAGAATCCTCCCATCAATTCAGCCGGCATCTGAGGGGGGAACTCTTGTGTGTTTCACGGTGTGTGATATGGGCCAGCGTGGCGAAATGAGTGTGTGGCAACTCTATTAGAGAATCCTTCCATCAATTCAGCCGGCATCCGAGGGGGTTACTCTCGTGTGTTTCAAGGTGTGTGATTTGGGCCAGCGTGGCGAGATGAGTGTGTGGCAACTCTAATAGAGAATCCTTCCATCAATTCAGCCGGCATCCGAGGGGGGGTACTCTTGTGTGTTTCAAGGTGTGTGATATGGGCCAGCGTGGCGAGATGAGTGTGTGGCAACTCTTTAGAGAATCCTTCCATCAATTCAGCCGGGATCTGAGGGGGGTAATCTTGTGTGTTTCACGGTGTGTGATATGGGCCAGCGTGGCGAAATGAGTGTGTGGCAACTCTAGTAGAGAATCCTTCCATCAATTCAGCCGGCATCCGAGGGGGGTACTCTTGTGTGTTTCAAGGTGTGTGATATGGGCCAGCGTGGCGAGTTGAGTGTGTGGCAACTCTATTAGAGAATCCTTCCATCAATTCAGCCGGCATCTGAGGGGGTTAGTCTTGTGTGTTTCACGGTGTGTGATAGGGGCCAGCGTGCGAGATGAGTGTGTGGCAACTCTATTAGAGAATCCTTCCATCAATTTAGCTGGCATCCGAGGGGGTACTCTTGTGTGTTTCACGGTGTGTGATATGGGCCAGCGTGGCAAATTGAGTGTGTTGGCAACTCTATTAGAGAATCCTTCCATCAATTCAGCCGGCATCTGAGGGTGGTACTCTTGTGTGTTTCACGGTGTGTGATATGGGCCAGCGTGGCGAGATGAGTGTATGGCAACTCTATTAGAGAATCCTTCCATCAATTCAGCCGGCATCCGAGGGGGGTACTCTCGTGTGTTTCAAGGTGTGTGATATGGGCCAGCGTGGCGACATGAGTGTGTGGCAACTCCATTAGAGAATCTTTCCATCAATTCAGCCGGCATCCGAGGGGGGGTACTCTCGTGTGTTTCACGGTGTATGATATGGGCCAGCTTGGCGAGATGAGTGCGTGGCAATTTTATCAGAGAATCCTTCCATGAGTTCAGCCGGCATCTGAAGGGGGTACTCTCGTGTGTTTCAAGGTGGGTGATATGGGTCAGCGTGGCGAGATGCGTGTGTGGCAACTACTCCATTAGAGAATCCTTCCATCAATTCAGCCAGCATCTGAGGGGGGTACTCTCTCGTGTGTTTCAAGATGTATGATATGGGCCAGCGTGGCGAGATCAGTGTATGGCAACTCTATTAGAGAATCCTTCCATCAATTCAACCGGCATCTGAGGGGTGTACTGTCGTGTGTTTCAAGGCAGGAAGCCAGGAAGTTGATACGATCTGCGGGGTTCGTGCCGTTGAACTACACTACTTAACGCGAACACCTTGCGCTTGTCTCATTCTGTGTGCCGAATACGCAGTGCTTTCATTTTTTTATTTCCACAAGGCAGTGACCGTCAGAATCGGCGTATTTTCAGCCGCAGCAGGAGACCTGCAGTATCCTGTCCTGTGCTGTTCTTATCCTCACTTGGCAGTGCTCTGCACTGCGGTCCCGGTGCTTTCACTGCGGTCCCTGTTTGAGCTGTGTCCGGACACGGTATTACATGTGAGAATAGTATGAATGTGTGGTTGCTGCTGTGCAACATATGCTCAAGGTGATGGCAGGCGTCCCGAAAACATGGTGTAACCGAGTGCGAAGTGAGTCGTTGTGAAACTGTCAGCGAGTTGAAGGCGACGGGCAACGATCGTTGTGACGCTTTGATGCGGAGTTGAACAGGATTCCGACATGAACCTTCGGCTGTACGGCGCCTCTTTCTTCCTTTCCCCGATCGCTCCCTCCTTTAACTCTTCCTTTACGGCACGGTTCGGAGGTCCGCTGAGATAAGTGAGAGAGTTACTGCGCCATTTTTTTGTACTCAAAACCAATTTTCATCTTTTTTCCTTCGGCTCGTTTTTGAGCGTTTGCTGGTGTGCGTAACCGCCAAGTGTGTATAAATGCATTCATGCCCAGAAAATCTGGAGGAGCGCAATTTTCAATAGGAAGTTGTTTATGGACGCATTTCTTTATATATAGTAATAGTCTGCTGTAACAATGAACGTATTC
The DNA here is from genome assembly GCF_052857255.1 of Amblyomma americanum. Lineage (NCBI taxonomy): Eukaryota > Metazoa > Arthropoda > Arachnida > Ixodida > Ixodidae > Amblyomma > Amblyomma americanum. The sequence continues at coordinate 183,600,278 of NC_135498.1, read as the reverse complement.
GTAGATCTCCCCTCGCCAGGCTTGCATTTTTTCGCTATTAAATTTTTTTGGTATCGTCAGAAACGTCCTTTATTTTTTCTTTTTTATGGCGGCCTTAACTACTCGATGCGAACGATGAATAGACTTCAAAAGAAAGACACTGCTGCGGATCGGTAGAATGGACTATTACCTTCAATATTTTCATAATATTACCTTACAGTAATGCGCTATATTCTCACAAATAAAATTGATGTCCTGTAATCCTGAACTTGATCATCCAATTAAATAGCAGCGCTGTGTGCGGGGTTGTTTGTGCCGCATTTGCCTGATGAAGCTCCTTTGGGAAGTGGCTTCCTTCCTTGAAGCAGCATTCAGCTTTATTGGCCTTAGCTCTAGCGTTGCGGAGTTCAGTTGTACCCAGCGATAAGGGCACTGTTTGTTTGCTAAGAGGCAACAAACAAGTGGCTTTATGTTTCGTTTGTGTATGCATAAGTGGCACATGCAATCGCTCGTATCGTGCTGTCCTGCACTTGAGGTAGCTTAGAGTGCGAAAAATTAATAGTGGATGGATAATTTGCGTGGCGGGGATGCCTCGATAGAATATGCTACAAACAATGGACATTTATGCTCTAATACGTACTTTACAAAAACTTCACTGTTATTACCTTGCACCGCAAGAACGATGGGTTGCATCCAAGGTCATTTTATTGCTATGGGAAGCTTAAGAACAAGGCATCTATGATTCTAGAAACAGGCAAATAAATAAATGGTCGTTCCTTACATGCTAAGATGAATCCGTAAAAGAACGAAAATAGACGAAGAAAAGCAAGAAATTGATTTTTTATTCGAATACATCAAGGGCATTCATGGATATGAAGATATATATCTTTGTAATCAGGGAGTAATTACTCATCAGCATCCACCTAAGCGCAGCCGTACGGCTACAAATGGAAGCTGGATATCTCTACCAGAAACTTCTCTGTTAAAGGAAAATTTGTCCTGGTTTATTCGTTCGAACACGTGACCACCGCTTCAATGAAGCAGTGACGAATTCACCGAACTCCCAAGTTTCTGAGAAAGCTGTATAGCTTTGCTTTGTAGCCGTATGACTTGCGCTTGGGTGGATGCCAACGAGTAATTACTCCCTTATTAGGAATCTACTCCACCTTTGAGGACTGCCCTAGAACATTTGACCAACATATATTCCTTTGCTTCGCCGAACAGATGCTAGCTATACTGTTTTAGGCGGTGAGATAAAAAAGGGAAACCAGATTCGGTATCTAATCGCGGAACTTGCTCTGCACATCAACCATGGGCTTAAAGGGCTGTTAGCTCCACTTGAAGTTAACGATGCTTGCAATATGCCTTAGTAAATGGCGCGGAAGAACAATCTTTAAAGAAAAAGTGAAGAAATGTGACCATCATGGTTACGGGCATAGACGTCCCGCGCCCTCAACAAGCTCTGCTGTCTGCTCGGCAGAGCGCTACCGCGTGATTTCGTATTCTGCATCACGTAGGCACTGGAAATGTTTCAAACACCTCTTTTGTTCTTTCACGAGCTGGTAGTATTAGAAATAACGTGTTCGCAGCTGCCTCCTGTTGTGGGCACAAGATCATCCACTTTACAAGTGAGGTTCAAAGACGCAGCAGTCGTAAGAAACATTTTTTTCTTCTTATCAGACCGCTTTGTGACGTCTTCGTCTTCCTTAGCTTTTGTCTAAGCGCTCTCGCATAGTTAAGAAACGCACCTATTTGGCTTCCGGTTGCAGTGAAAGGAAGACAGAAATGTTGGAAAAATAAGCGCGTTTGATGTTAAACAGATGTCTGAATGGCAGAAAGTTTGTATATAAGAAAAAACACTGCGGCAGTTTGATATGTTAGTGCCACCGGGGTAGTGTGCCCAATGGCACTTCGCTATTAGAGAATTTTAGCAGAGGGTGACCTTATCGTCATGGGTGACAGAGGAATAGTGAGCCGCCACTGGAGATCTTCAGAACGCGGAGAAATAGCGTGACCTGCTAATTCTGGATATGGGTCAGGAAAAATGGCGGCGACCGCCGAAGCGGGGGCCGCTCGTCTCACCACCACTTCGTGGTTGCCAGCTCACCGCGTCTCGCGTTCCGGCCACATGAATGGTTCACGAAGTTTTTTTATTCGTCTCAGGATGCCCACACCACAAAATTCGAGCGACAATATGCCGCCAATTTTAAGGCATGTTCGGTATTTGGACAGCTGGTATACTTAGTAAGTGTTGTTTGCTCGCCACGAGGATACGTAAAAAGCGCGGGGCGTTCAAACGCGCTGATATTTCTCAATAAAGATTACAAAATTTTAAATCTCGTGTAAAAAGCTGGTTACTAAGTTTAAATAGTTTTAGTGAAGTAATAAAAGTAATTAAAAATATCATCATCATCATCATCATCATCATCAGCCTTCATACACCCACTGCAGGGCAAAGGCCTCTCCCATGTCTCTCCAATTAACCCTGTCTTTTGCCAGCTGCGACCACCCTATGCCTGCAAACCTCCCAATCTCATCCGCCCACCTAACCTTCTGCCGCCCCCTGCTACGCGAGCCTTCTCTTGGAATCCACTCTGTTGCCCTTAAGGACCAGCGGTTATCTTGCCTTCGCAGTACATGCTCCGCCCAAGCATATTTCTTCCTCTTGATTTCGACTAGGATGTCACTAACAAGCGTTTGTTTCCTCACCCACTCTGCCCGCTACCGGTCTCTTAATGTTACACCTATCATTTTCCTTTCCATGGCTCGCTGTGTTGTCCTTAACTTAAGCTGAACCCTTTTCGTTAGCCTTCACGTTTCTGCCCCGTAGGTGAGTAGCGGTAAGATACAGCTCTTGTACACTTTTCTCTTGAGGAATATTGGTAACCTGCTATTTATGATCTGAGAGAACCTGCCATATGCGCTCCACCCCATTCTTATCCTTCTAGTTATTTCCCTCTCATGATCCAGATCAGCTGTCACTACCTTAAAATAAAAATAAAAAATATACGTTATGTAAAATTTAGCACTTCACTTGGCAGCCGAAACGGCGTTGTGGGTGGCTAAGTCAAGATAAATTGTTGTTATGACCGAGAAGTCACTAGAATTTCTATTCTGAAAAGGCTGGACTTTCAAGTAGTACCTTTTAGGTTTAACAGATTGGTTAGCGAAATGTAGGGGGAAAAATTCTGAGCATAGTGGCACCCTCCCCCATCCAGTTCCAAGGGGAGGCTCGTAACATCCATCCATTCATTGCATCCATTGCAATGCAGCCAGCCCCTTGTTCTAAAGCCCTTGCGATGCGAGTAGGGGGCTCGTGAGGCTTGGTTCCCTGTCCTAAAATCCTCTATTAACAATGCGGAGGTGCAGTGACGCTGCTGTTGATGTCGCTTGAAGGTACGCGTATCACAGGTTTATATTCGTGTCTGCGGACGCGGAAATGAAATTGCGATTTTCGTATCGAGACACCAAGGGTGTGACAACTTGTTCTGTGTGTCACAAAGGGTATCATCTCTGGGCTGCGGTTTCCCTAAATTGCTTGCTGTGTGAAGCTTCGTAAAGTTACTTATATTACTTGTGTTAATATGTGTGGAAAGCTTGAGAAGTCATTCTGTTTTATCTAGCGAATTGCTTACTGTTAAATGAATATTGACGAAATGAACCGTCTGTCGCAAATTCAGAAGGGAAATCATCGATGTTGGATAAGGTACCTTTGAGCGTTTGCAACAGACGGTAAGCGCAGCAGGCAAAAACTTCTGAATAAATGTTGTTTTTTTTGCTGCCATTAGTCTGTCTCCAGAATGCGGGTTTTCCGCCTTAGCTTGCACCACTGCTTGTATTGATGTAAGACGTTCTTAAGTAGTAGTACGATTATATTAAAAGAAAACTGAGAAATTAAACTGTTTACTAATAAGCTCACATTTTTATTTCTAATGCAAAACATATTTGTTAAAAGTTAACTAACATTGTCAATGCCTTTGTATGCAGCTACATTTGCGGAGCTTGGGTTAGAAGATCTTGGCGACCTGTGTATGACGACGTCTGGCGCAAGTTCTTGGAGCGCATCTATGACGCTGTGAAGTCGGTGCAAGTGCCGGCGGCAAAACAGAGCCCACAAGAGAAGGCAGCTGCTTACGTCGAGGCCTGCCTCGGCACGTTGGAAGCTTCAAACTTGGAAGGAGTCAGGCGTGTTCTCGCGCAAGGTGGCATCACTTGGCCGGAGGAGGTGCCTGCTACCCGGGGACGTCCAGATCTTCTAAACGGTCTTCTCTATATGGCCCGGAAGGTCTTCACGCCGGTGTTTCTCGATGTCAGCGTCGGTGTGCTTCACGGACGCCGACAGCGCAGCGTTCAAATCGGAAGAGTTGTCGCTGAAATCGGAGGTGCGTCTGGACACCATCGACACAATAACATCATAAGAGAAGAAACACATCGAATGCCAACGCATTACCAGTCGACTTCTGGTATAACTGTAGACGCTGCATCAGTCGACATGGTTGATGAACAGAATCGACAAGGACTTCGAACTCTTGCATTCACATTAGATGGACACTTCGAAAGTGTCCAGTCGCAACTCAGGTACCAAATTGCGTCCTCGTACGCCAGGCAACACTTCGAAGCAACTTACGAAGCCTTCGGCGGAACCTTCAATCAGACTAGGACCTCTGAGCTGTTCGATGATTACTTTTTCATGCAGAAATGGCTAGCTGGCTACCACAACGCAGAGGGCGGAAGGGGCACGATGATGAATGCGTCCTCGCTGCCCTCACTTACACCATCCATAACCGAAACGAGTTGGGACACTATGCTCAAGCGATATTTCAACGCTTCTTTGGTCGACTTGGAGGGAGGCTTATATATCGAGGATAGGCGCAGATTCAGCGCCTTATTTGACCTGCACCGCGAGTTCGGCGAAGCCAGAAGTTTAGCCCTTTTTGGCTTCCTCTGCATCCAGGCTTTGTTGCCGTTCACAAGCAGGCAGCTGTTGGAAAGCTTCCAAATGGCCGACGCGGAGTCTGCCGTGGAGTACCAGCGCGTGTACTGCCTGAGCACGGCGTACGCAGGATTCAGAGACGTCATCTACGGCCTCCTAAGGGACGAGACAGCCTTGCTTGTAGTTCGGAGGCTTGCAGACGCGATCGAGGCGGCGTTCATGGAGGAGAACCGCGAGGACTTTCTCCAGTTCAGCGAACCGATATCTGGCTTGAACACGAGTACAGGTTCTGTTTTCCGTTTCTTCAGCGGTACAAAACCGGAAACGATGAAGCACGTGTACCCTCTGTGTCCGGATATGACGAACGACCCGCTACGAAACAAGATCGCCCTCTACACTCACCTGGAACAGACGCTGCCGGACGTGGCCAGCAGTTCTCCAGCTACAAGTGACGGCTACAATTCATTTGGCTACAGTAGAGAAGACGTCGCTGCCTACTCCGGCTTCCAGTTGACGCCACAGCACTTCTACTTTCCATGGTTGACGCCGGACGTACATCTAGCAGCTCTTTACGGAGGCCTCGGTACCAGACTGGCCTCTGTACTATTCTTCGGTCGGGTGAACGCCAGAGACGACGCATCATCGGTGTACGCTCAGAATGACCGCTGCCTGCTGCCAGTTCGTTCGGCCAGTCAGGCTGTACACACTGAGTTGCAAGCCGCCGTCGTGTCGCTGAGAATAGCCTGGAGAGCTTACGCTAAGGCATCTGCGAATCTCGGCGTGAAGGACCTGCTGCCTTTGAGAACGGACGTTGTCTTATTCGCTTTTAATTGCTGGCTGCTTTGCGGTAGCAACGAGGGTGAGACACTTTGCAACGTGCCGCTGCGGCAGAGCGCAGACTTCGCGCGTGTTTTGAACTGCAGCACCAAATCGTCTATGAATCTTCCGAAAAGGTGCTCCCTTCTCATATAAATTACACGCCGCGATAAATTAGTTACAGGGCCTGTAAACAATAATCAAAGTGAACGCTGAAATATGTCCATGCCTAGAATTTTGAAACTTTGTTGACAATGTTCTATTCACATTTACCTTTTTTCCTTCTTCGTTTAAGCAGTGGTGTATTAGGGCATTTTGTAACCGCCTAATATCGTTTGTTTTTTTCACGCTTCATCCTTTGTTTCAGTTTCTGTACTTAATTTCTCTTTGACACATTGTTTTTGCCCGCAGTGATCTCAGACGAGATTGGAAATATTGTAAAATAAATAAATAAGCAAACAGCGAGACAAAGAATAGGCTAAAGAGGGAGCCAAAAAAACAGCTTCGACGCTAGGCCCCATTTAGTAGTTAAAAGTTTTTGCTGTTTATGTGACATTTTCTGCCCACTTTTCGTACAGTCACCTTTCACAAGGTGGTGCAGGTTGTCGGCTTCATACTTGTTCTATGGACGTAGCTTGTGCGGGTGTTCATCACCTCTTTTCATTTATCATCATGACTGTTTTGTTTTATATTTTCAGCTGGAAGCGTCTGTTTATATTTTCGATTTGTTGCAAAGTGATCACTTGATGTTTCTGTTATGTACAAAAATGTGGAACCCTTGATTGAATGAAACAATTCGGCTTTTCAGCATTAGTCCATTAATTTCTGTGTGTCGTTGTCCTTGTCTTCAATGAAAACAGGTGCCCATAGGGGCTTCATTTGGAGCAGAAATGTTGGTCGCTGTCTTCTGACACCGACACGGACAGCCGAGAGGGCCGACGTCAGAATGAGACGGAAAAAAATTCAACATAACCCGCTGCTAATGCCGAAGGAGATCACTACACGGGTGCGCGAATCTTCGAAAGTTTGGATAACCAATGGAATATCCCCGGATTCGATTGCCTCAACGAAATGAATATTGCTTGTTTAAAAACATTCCAAACGAAACGAAACTATTACTACAACTTCGGCTCGACCAATTCGCGAATTTCATGGCAGATCACAATGCTGGGTTTTTTCCGTGATGAGGCTTCTAATGATAGCCAATTAGAAGTTATTTTCCAAGTCTAACCCCACCTGTAGCATTTAACACCTCCACTGAAATCAACTAGAAGCTATTTTCCTCGCTTATCGACCTGTTAGCTTAGGGAAACCTGCAAGGCCTTAGTCATGATCCCGTCGGCATTACGAAACGAGTCGCTTGAGCTCTGTTTTCCCGAGTTCACAGTAGCGCCAGTTCCACTTTAGCATGCTGCTGATTGCTGCAACGCCGCGTTTGAAGCCGGCCGTTTTAATTTCCGAGTGCGAATCCTCAACCCCACGTGTTCGTCCTGCTATCGTCGCAGTACCTAAATTCTGCCCTGTTGTTTTGTTTACAGTTCTCAAGTAACGGTTTGACTTTCTTTTTGTCTTTACCTACCCTGCACTAGTAACTCTGAAAAAAAGTAATACACTCGCGGTATTACAGGACGTGCTACGTCCGCCGCTATGGACGAGGGTGGCGCTGGTGAACACTCTCAAGGTTCGCTTACACACAATAAACATAAATACCCCCGAGAGCAGCATATTGGACGGCCGTCGCCGTAGCTCAGTTGGTAGAGCACCGGACGCGATTTTCGGAGGTCGTGGGTTCGGATCCCGCCAGCGGCATGGTTGTTTTTTCTGCTGCTTTATAAGTAATTTTCTTTAAGCGATAGATTAATCTAAGTATTATTATCCCACTGATAAGCACAACACATAAATAAAATTAAACATTCCCCTATGCACCTTGGTTTCGGTGACTGTTAGCTCCCTTCATAAGTTTGTCAAGCGAGCCCCTCATTTCCTGTTTGTGCTATATATATATATATATATATATATATATATATATATATATATATATATATATATATATATATATATATATATATATAGATTACCGAGAGAGAGAGAGAGATATGCTACAATCAAAAACATACTCGGCTGCTTATAACGTAAGAGTTGAAGTACGCTTGAAGAACTTTTATTTACCAACGGTTTCGGACAGTGGACCGTCCTTGATTAGTCGGAGGTGACACATTATGTTACCGTGATGAAGTACGGTCCACAGTCCGAAACCGTTGGTAAATAAAAGTTTCTTGAAGTGTACTTAAACTCTATATATATATATATATATATATATATATATATATATATATATATATATATATATAAGGCAGCCAAAAGTCACCGAAACCAAGGTGCATAGGGGCATGTTTCATTTTTTTAAATGTGTTGTGCTAATCAGTGGGATAATAACACTTCGATTAATCTTTCGCCTATAGAAAATTACTTATAAAGCAGCAGAAACCGTTGGTAAATAAAAGTTTCTTGAATCTGTGATTTTATTGTTGCCACCCCTTATGTAACACCCCTCTTTTGGGGCCTTCAAGGTAATAAAATGAAATGAAATATATATTGCAGCCAAGACAGGACCGGCACAGATCACGGTCTCAGCGAAGTCCAGCGCACAGCAGGGAACTTACAAGATGGCTGTCCGAACCACACACACACTTCGTCTTTGTCCACCGGCACACGCACACTTCGTCTTCATCGTCGGCGCGCTCCCATGAGCACGCGCCATTACCCCCTCCATCAAACGGCGACCCGACGCCGGAAACGAACACGGACAGCAAAGGTAATGTTCGGTATAGACGGCGGACGGCAGAGAATACAGAGAGCTGTTAAGCTAGTAAAGCGGCGGGTTGCAGCCTGTCATGGTAGGGCTTCATGCGCACCACGTGGACAGTCTCGGTCGGATGGCGCCGACGTGGTGAGGAGGTCGTGTCCCGCGGAAAAACTTCGTATGTGACAATATATATATGAGAGGAGCCGACAGCCACAAAAACGAAGCAGCATAAGGGGGGCCATTAATATTACTAATATTTCTGCTTTTGAGTAATGCAGGTTTTTTATTGAATATTTTGTTGCTTTACGATAAATGATTAGGAAAGCAGAAGAACGAACAACCACATGCCGCCGGTGGGAACTAAGCCCACGACCTATATATATAATACGGTATATGACACCAATCTTAAGCTCCTACAGTTTGCTTCCCTCTCCCTTTAGCGCATTTTTAATATGGCGTCGCTCGAATTTTTAATACAGCAAATACGGAGGCCGTATGTCTATTTTATGCCACACAAGCAGTTAGCGCGATTTTCGCAACGGTACCATTTTACGACGATACTAGCGACACCATTTTAAATAGGCGCATGGCGGGAAGCAAACTTTACAAGCTAAAATATCGTATTGTTTACGTTAAGTATTGAAACGAATTACCGACGAAGAAAATTTCAAAACTGAACTCAATTTTCATGTTGACAGCCATCAATTTCTTGATACAATTTTAACCTTCGAAATAAAAAGTTAGAAAGCTGCTTAAAAAGTTAAAAAGTTAAAAAAGTGAGCTCTATCACGTACATAATGTCCGCCTTGCTGTACAACTGACCTGCACAGACCGCACCGATGTATCTCTCGCAGCATTTAAAACAACGATCTGTAAACAGTTAAAAAAAAACACCCGGTATACAACAGTGTGAAAGTGTGAAGACAGACACCTTTGGAAGGTCCGTTGCTTCTTTACACCTCCAACCGAATGAAGCACCGATTACAGAGCTGGTTAACGCCTCCGTGATTGTATCCGCACTTTACAACGCGCTACGGCAAATGAAAAGGTTCGTATTTCAGGCACAATTTTCTTCTTTCGTGTGGTGGGTGGGACGCCTCGAAAAAGATGAACTATTCGCGTAAAGCACGGGCCTGCATTGGCATGTGTATGTGCAGGAGTAAGTAAAAACGGGCGCCTGAAACTTCCAGCGTCTTCTATAGTGGGGGAGTATGCGAATTGGGGGGGGGGGAGGGGGATCGAAGGCAATGTGGCCTGTCATGACCTGACATGGCTCTGGCCACCGGGGATAAAGTGGCCACAGCCACAGTAAAGGGTTAATAGGAAATATATGGAAGAGGGCTTTGACCTGCAGTGCACTAAGTCTGGATAATTATTATGATTATTCAGATGTTCGCCATAGCTTGCTGGGTATTAAGAACAACATATGATATGTCACAAGACCGAACAAACAAAGAGCGGAAGCAAAGAGTGAGGAAAGAAAAAACGGTCTTGTGGGAGTAAGTAGTACAGTTGTACGTTCTGAAGCATTGCACCGCTGCTTTAAACAAACGCCGGGTGTAGTTCAAGAACCTCCACTACCTCCTCAAGCTTGGTCTACTACCGTAGCGCCTTCTTCTCGTAAGTTATCACCGTATCAGAGCCGTTACTTGGTTAAGGAATTTTAGCGCGTCATGTAAGCACACTTACAAGGTTTCTAACCGCAACAAGGCACAGCAAACTTGTAACCAGACACACATGTCACGAAATGTCGTGTTCTAGCTTCGGCGATGGCCAGAACCGTGTGCCAGGCGCGCACGTGGTCGCGTCTGCTTTCGAGTATCTTCAAGAAAAATGTGCCTTCATTGGGCGTGCAGGGAATGCCTAGAATTAACTGGAGAGGCCTTGCAAGTGTCATGTCTGAGATACCAGTGTTGATTTATTATGTGCCTAATGGCGAGGAACCACACCTGAAGAGCTTACTAAAGGATCAGAGTGTCAAAAAAGACCAATTTGCATCAAAATGTTATTGTTGAAGACATCATTTACGAAATTGTATGATGAATTTTTGATTTTGAAGTAAATGATTTGTGTGATTACAATCCTCTGGCGTCTTTGATGACTTCGCTTAGTCGAAGATACAAGATGCAGGAGTAGACAGGACGAGCAAAGAAGGAACACGGACAAGGCGCTTATTGCATTTGTAGCTTATTGCGCGAGCTCGAATTTTATAGCAATGCGCAAGTCGAGCTCGTGCAATAAACTACAGTTGGAGTAAGCGCTTTGTCTGTGTTCTTCTTTGTTGGTCCTCTCTACTCCTGCGCCTTTATCTTCGAGTCATGCAGCAACTCGCCCAGCAGTCGATTCTTCTGGACTTCTTAGTTAAGGTTGGGGATGCATTCCTGACTAAAATTGGCCATCCAGTTCCTGATTATGACATTATGTGTTTCCTGCTGTTGTTGTGATTGTCACTGATTTGCAATTCATACGTGTTGAGTTATTGCAAGTTTATTGCAAGTCTGCATGATTTATAATATGGAGGAATTTTATAAAGCGTATTCACTGTAACTTTTCAACGTTTTTATTTAACATGACACAGAAGCGCTAAGGCAATGCTGTTCTTTTAAACCTACTCTTGACTTTGACGCAACATTTGCATGCACTTCTCCCACTGACTCCACGAAAGAAAACACCTTGTCCAGACCCGCCAATTATAAAAGCAAACATCGAGGCTCCATCCGCGCCCTGAGAGGAGAAAGCAAGATGTTAGAGAATAGAGCACTAAAACACAGTGGAAAAATGCCACATCGATGCCCTTACCTTAATTACATCGGTTCCTTAAATCGGGTTGACTTATATGCCGGTCATAAACGGCCTCCCAGTAAGCGTTAATAAGGTCCTGTTCACGTATCAAGTTTCCGAAAGAAATTTCGCGTCGTGTATGCAATTTATGGAAGGTACAAACCAGGATATTTGACCGCTAAATTCTACAAATTCTTCTTGTTGTAGTCCACCGTTACTGCATGAGAAATGAAAAAAAAAAGGTGGGAAGAAGATCCTGGAAATGCACTTGTTCTTGCCCAGAACATTTTCTTTTCACGTTGCAGCATTGTTTCAACACTATTAGTGAATGTTTCATTAGTGTTGCCTAAATTTCTCAGCAATAGGTACTGAGATATAGGTATTAGGACAGGCAGCACAAAAAATATAAAGAACACGTTCCCCGCTCCGCCATTGGCGCCGGGGTCTGAGCAAAAGAGCACTAGTATTAAATTCATGCCGTCACGGGAGCTCTGACGTCTTTATGCACCATCACTTGGGCTGAAAAACTACGTTCATTTGCCAACAGAGAAGTTAATGAAAAAATCAAGAATTTACGGTCCAGCCTGAAGCAAAAGAATAATAAAAATAAAGAGCAGATGTTGGGTTTGTGGTTACAATCTCATGACTCATCAAGAATATATCAGAATGGTTAACAAATTCGCAGTCTACTTTAAATCTACGTCGTTTAGAGCCCCGAGTCCCAGAAAAGCCGGTGTCGGCGTTGTTATTGTAACGCGAAAATCACCAACGGAGTTAAAAATTAAAAAGCTAGAAAGGTTTGAGCAAGAGCACTGGAAGTGGTCGCAAACGTCTCAGAATCCTTTAAAAATGCGAAGTTAAGTAACTGTATAGTGAAAAGTAATTTTGGGTAAACTAGGAAGGAATCAAGCGTAGGACCCTCGTGTTGAGAGACGGGCGCGCTACCTGCGGGCCTGTTCAGCATGCTAGTAATTTAGACTTATTAGCCATTCAACTGCGCTAGAGATACAGACATCACTGTTATTATTACTGTTCTGAGGTCTGTCCCTTGCGGCTCAATGGTGGAGCGCTCGCTTCGCATGTGAGAGGCCCCGGGTTCGAACCCAGGCACCTCCAAACCTCCCTTGCATTTTTATTGTTTTGATTGTTAACATAACCTGGAGAGATCCGTATTATAAATCACGTTGTTTTTGTTTACATTGCTGGGAGGGGTGTACTTTTGGGTTGTTCTGCAAGGAACCTTCAGAAAAATTTTCCTGCGCTTCCACATGGTTTATGGCACTTCGTGATAGAAAATGACTTCGTGTTTCCGTTAAACCATTTTATTCTCACCCACCGGGCTCTGATTTTTGTAGCGGTTCCTCATGGCCGGTTTTCTTTGTGACACGTACATGAGGTCCACGCGGCTCGACTTCTGAGAGAGCATATCCAAAAATGCTGAACAGAAAGCTCTAGTGTGCGTGCCGCAGTGGCTGTCTAGGGTCGAACAGTTCACAGACTTTAAAGTGTTTTACAACTGAAATGCCAGTTCCATAGGAGTTATCAAGTTTCCTTACTGTTCTTTTATTGTTCGGTAACGTGTTTGTGGACGCACATACATGTAAACACATTTTTTTTTCGTAGAGACAAAATGGTGGTTTTCTGGACCTTTGTTAAGCTATTTGTACTGCTTTTAGCCTAGGAGACCATCCAGTCGCAGGAAAAAAAATTCGATTTCATTTGATGTAGCTCAGTGGTAGAGCGCTCGCGTCGCACGTGCGAGGCTCCAGACTCGAACCCCGGCACATCCGTTCTTACCAAGCATAACATTTCTTTTCCCAATATGTGATCTAGAAGCCCCTGCGGACCCGCCGCAGTGGCTCAATGCTTACGGCTCTCTTCTATTGAGCTGTATATAGTAACCGGGTTCGAACCTGACCGCGGTGGCTGCGTTTCGATGGAGGCGAAACGGAAAAGGCGATTGTGGGCTGTGCGATGTCAGTGCACGTTAAAGATCCCCAGTTGGTCGAAATTATTCCGGAGTCCTCCACTACGGCACATCTTTCTTCCTTTCTTTCAGTCCCTCCTTTATCCCTTCCTTTACGGCACGGTTCGAGTGTCCACCGAGATATGTGAGACAGTTACTGCGTCATTTCCTTTCCTCAAAAACCTAAACCGAGCGCCCGTGTGCTGTGCGATGTGAGTGCACGTTAAAGATCCCCAGGAGGTCGAAATTATTCCGGAGCCCTTCACTACGGCACCTCATTCTTCCTTTATTCTTTCACTCCCTCGTTTATTCGTTTCCTTACGGCGCGGTTCAGGTGTCCAACGATATATGAGACAGATACTGCGCAATTTCCTTTCCACAAAAACGAATTATTATTATTAACCAAGCCCCTGCGGATTGATGTAGAAAATTCGTTTATATGAACGTGGAGCTAATACCTGTAGACCGAAAAATATGGTTAGAGTAACGACAGATGCCACTCGCTTGTGGGTTTAGCTCCCTGTTAGAAGAACAGAAAGTTGGGCAAGTTGGTTGAGATGCATGGCTGTGAAGCGCGAAAGGAAAACACGGTCGACAGAACGACCGACACGGACAGGCGCTAACTCACAACTGAGGTTTATTCCAGAAAGACAGGGAATAAGTACGAAAACCAAAGAAAAAACCAACAATCAAACAAAGGCGCCAATCTTCTTCCGACACCCACACAAAAGGACACCTCAGTATCTTTGAAGCCACAGTGATGCGGCCAAAAATTGAAACTCACTATCAGGCAAACATACCGAAGTTTGGCTGATACATTTGTCACTAGCTAGATGCATTTTTTTTTATTCGAGAAGTGTGCCATGAGGCATAAGTTGAAAATGGAAAGGGGGGGAAGGAATGCACGGGATTGAAAGTTAAAAGAAGGAGTGAAGAACCGTTGCGCTGAGGTAGTCGCAGAGGTTGTCAATGAAACGGTTGTCCATTGTCCACTTCACGAAGTCACTTTCGCGGTTCCACCGCAGGCCCACCTCCCTGAGGAGCCGTTTTCTGATAGCAGCCGTCGCTGGGCACGTCCACAACAAGTGCCGCACATCACATATGTCCGGTGCAGCGCTACAGTGAGGACACCTGTCAGGTAGTGGCGGATCTTTGGCACGCCACCGATGACGGACAGATGGCGTCAGAGCCGCCCCTGCCCGAATCCGGCGCACGGATACCTCCTCCTGCCGAGTAAGACTACGGGGGAGAGGGTGCGAACACGGAGGAATTAGAGCGCGTGTTCGCTGGCGCAGAACTTCGGAATCGAAAACGTGGGACAGGAACGGATCTGGGGGAAGAGGGGAAGGTGGCGGATCGTCTAATGTATGAAGATGAGTCATAGCATCCGCTTGAATGTTATGTGGATCCTGGGCATGGCCGCGAATCCAGTGTATGCGCACAGGACATGGATACTTTGCGCAGAGCACATGAATAGATTGTGAAATCTGGAACGTTCGTCGAACAGCCTTAAGCTGTTTATGGGCGGCCCGGGAGTCGGTGTAAATGTGAACTGTATTGAATGTTGGAACGAGCGGAAGGGAAGCAATGGCATTGTAAATGGCTTGAAGTTCCAATGCCAGGGGAGTGCACGTATCCGCAGTATACGTCGCGCGAGAGTTGAGATGCGGATGAGATGGACTATACACAGCAGTAACTCCCCTCTCTGCAGAATGAGATGCATCCGTGTATAATATGCATCCTTCAGGCAGATACGCTGCTGATACCGACGGGGAAACAGTGGGGCGATTGTCAGTGAGCTGGCAATAAGACCACGGTGGAAGTGTCTTTAAACGATAAGTTTGAGAGACTGTTTTCGAGCTCTATTTGCCACCCGTTGGTCGATGATTTCACTGAGTGTATTAAGTTGGGCGAACTCCTGTAGCACAGGTATGGGTGTTAAACGAGGCAGATATGTTATGACGCGCATAGCCTCACGATTGATAGCTTCAAGGGAGTCCCACTGTCTGCGGGTGAGACGTTGAAATTGAGCCTGATATACTATCCGTGGCTGAAGGATAGAGCGCACAAGCTGGCAGGCGTATGAGCACGTGCGCCACCAGAGCGCATAGCTATGCGACTAATCAGACCTAGAGTAGCGTGAGCCGATTTACGGGTGGCTGTCAGCCACGGGGTGCCAGTCCCAGATGTTTGGAGGAGAAGACCAAGAATACGAACAGTTTCTACCTGAGGAATCAGAGAATTATGTACCGTAAAATTTAAAGGGGGAGCTTTCCGTAAGGCGGCTTTATTTCCAATTCGAATGAAACATGATTTAGTAGGAGAGAGTGTTAGACCCAGAGGTGGGAGGCGAGATGTCAATACATCCAGCGCGTGTTGAAGGACCGACTGATGAATAGACGCATCTGGATGACAGCACCACAAGGTGATATCATCGGCATATTCAAGCACGCGGATAGAAGGGATGGTCTCTAGGGCTCGAACAAGAGGAATTAAAGCCACATTAAATAATGTGGGGGCGAGAACGGAGCCCTGCGGCACTCCTCTATTGGAAGTGAAATTACCAAAGGGCTTTCCGTGGACACGCAAGCTGAAGGTTCGATTTGCTAAAAAGGCGTGAATAGAGAGGAGGAACCGGTGAGGGAGACCAAGAGTTTGAAGGGAGGCAAGAATGGCAGAGTGAAGGATGTTATCATATGCCTTTGTTATGTCTGTAGCGATTACGGTTTGTAGAAGGTGACTCTGTGGAGAGTGGTCAAGCACGTCCGCAGCCAAAGTAGCAAGGCCGTCCTCCGGTCCAATTTGTAAGCGGAAACCAATTTGGGAATCTGGGTAACAATCATGGGATTCCAGCCACCATGATAAGCGTGCGGTTAGAATGTTTTTATAAAGCTTGCAGATGGTAGGGGTAAGGGAAATTGGACGAAGAGCCGAGAGAGATACTGGAGGCTTACCTGACTTGGGTATTGGAACCACAATAGAATGCTTCCAGTCTCCCGGCATGACGCCAGAAAGCCACACTTCGTTAAAAGTATCAAGTAGGGTTTCCAAAGCCCTCCCTTCCAAGTTACGGAACAAGGAGTTAGGTATGCCGTCGTGCCCGGGAGTAGTAGTAGTTTTTAAACGGTCAATGGAGGCCAGCAGCTCTGCCATGGTGAGGTCAGAAGTAATCCCATCGGGGGGCTCTGTTACCGATAAGTCAGGTGGAGACGTAGCGGTGCAGTCATGGTTTGGAAAAAATTGACGGGCCGCTTGTTGTGCAAATGTGTCCTCATCCACATTGAGCGCGAGGCGAATGCTCTCTTTGTAATCTGCAACCTGAGAAGGGCGCTCCATGGCGTGAAACACTCTCCAAAGATGTCGATTGCCCTGCGTAGAGGACAGGCGGGCACACCATGCAGCCCAGCGTTGCCTGCCTAGCCGCTTTGCATAGCGCCGCGCCCTTGCGGTAGCGCGGTGAAGAGTAGGAAGAGCCGAAGGGCCATCGGGGTGACGAGTAGCGTAAAGATCCGCCTGGCGACGAAGAGCCCACAGATTCAAGAGATGTATGTCCGGGTTTGGGTCGTCTTCATTTACAGTAGTGGTAATAGTGTGAGTAGCGAGAACAGCATTGTGGAGTTCGCTGACCTTTCCGCGAACTCGTTGATGTTGTGTCCCCAACGAAGGCCGCTCCAGCGGGGTCGGAAGTCCCCAACAAAAGGGCCCGTCCCGTCCCTGCCTCCCCTTTGTGCGGCGGACGTCCTCGTTTACGCCGCGCCGTCACGGGGATAACCCGCCGGGAAAAACGCTAACCAAGTACAGCTGTCGACATGTGGTTGTTAAGGGGCTGACGAGGTTTCGGGGGCGCACGAGATACGGCTGAGTATTAGCCGGGTGACCGGAAACCCATTATTCCCTTAACGACTGTGTTCTCTTTGTTGCTGCCAACAACCTGAGTCATCGCCTCGTCGGCACATGTTTCTAGCATCTGTGGTGCCGTGGGTGGCGTGGGGAACGGAAGTCGCATTTGTGTTGTTTGTGTGGTTATTTGAAACCTCCTTCTCAAATGTTTTAATCAGAATATTTTCCCCACTCTGATCAGTGGGCGGACCTTATTTTCCTTTCCCTAACCACTGATTGGCGAGATGGGTCGTTTGTTATCTTATTGGTTGCTGTCCCCGCTAAGGGCGGAGACAGAGGGTTTAAAACCAAGCGCTCTGGGTTGAGCGGGGGCTGAATTCGTCTGATCCACGATTTAGTCATGTAAATAGTTTTCTCCTTGCTTTGTTTCTTCTCGTTTTTTTACCTATGTTGTAAATAAATAGTTAACCTTCTCCGTTCCTTGAGTAATGTGAATGTTTGCGAGTAGAACCACCGGGTCATCAAGAAACCCCGATTTCATCATCAAGTAGTTTCCTCTCATCGCCACCGGAAGGGGAAACTCAACTGGCGCAGTCGACAGGATCTCAACTGGCGCAGCACATAGGAAACTCATCTGGCGCAGTCGACAGGATCGCAGCTTCTTTCTACTCAAGGCATTGGACGGAAGGTGAGAAGAACAAGTCGGTGGACAAGCTTTTTGTCCTAAAGGAGAAAACGTGAAGCTGCGTCGCAAGACTGACGTCGAAAGCTTCAGGATCACGGGTCGAGTTCGAGAGGACGTCGAAGGCTCAAGTCAGCTAGGAGCTGAAGGAGCCGGGCAACAACAAGCCATCGAGGGTTCGAGTCAGCGAGCTGCTGAAAAGAACCAGGCGTCCACATCGAACGGGTTCGAGTCAGCGAGCTGCTGAGAAGTAACCAGGCGACCAAGTCAGGCCAGTCAAACGAGGCAGAAGTCAGCGAACTACTGTGAGATCCAGAGCTCAAGTCGTCCGCATCGAGGAGCCTGTCGTCATCACGGAGGACGACGAGATCACCGGGGCAGAGAGCAACGAGTAAGGTAGGAGACCTTTCTGCTTTCTCCGAATTCACCATGTCGGTGTAGTGTTTAGTGCTAGAAACGATAGCACGGAAAACGGAGATGGCTGCCGTACGGTATGATCAGGAGGGCAGGATGCGACGTGTTGAGCAGGAGGAGGCTGAACAGCTGAGTGAAATTGAAGATTTGAAATTCCAAATTGAACTAGAAAAGAAAAAAAAACTTGCACAGATGCATTTGAAATTAAGGCAGGGGACGAAAGTGGATAGCGAGGTCTTATTCGCAGCAGTTCAATGTTATAGCTGCATGAAATTTGGACACTCGATGATTGACTGCCTGAATTCAAAGCAAAAACAAGATGTTCCCGCTGTGAGGACAGATGTGTGCAAACTAGTAGCTCAGGTAGAGATACTGGCGCCTGATAAGCTACATTCCCAGTCGGAGATGACTGTTAATAAGGTCAGTCAACCAGATGGGACAGAGGATCTGGCATGCGGAGACTTGCATACCGAAGGTCAGAGTTCTGAAACCTGTGTGGATTCAGGGACTCTGATGAAACAAAACAGGAAGGTGCGGGTCTCCAGGTGGCGGACGTTAATCTGACGTGTGTGCCGATGACTACAGCTTTGACAGCTGCAGCGGTTAGACAGCAGGGCCTAACCTTGTGTGTCGTGCCAGAAGAGATAGGCATAGGAGTGTTAATCACTCCTGTGGCGAACATGCTGTCAGATCAACCCAATATAGACCAGACCCAGGAGACACTTCAGTGTATTGCTCGCGAACAAGAGTTCAGCATCGCGCCCCAGCCAGTGTGCGTTAACTCTGACGCAGCATCAAGGGTCGAGGACGGGGAGAAGGAGGACCTGATTGTGAGAACGCTCTTTGCAGTCGTAATAATCTAGCCGCCAAAGATGAGTTGTTTTGCCAGCCGGTGCTGACACTGTGCGCGCTGACAGATCTAGCTGAAGGTGTAGGGCAGCTAGTAGCATCGGAAACACACTCGCTACTAGAGCAGCCAGAAAGGGACCAGCCAGATGAAGGACATCAGAGCTCAGATTTCGATGAGCGTTTCAGAATCTCGCACGAATCTGTTCGAGACAGACTCAAGGCTTCAGTGGAGCTTCAGGCAAATCCGGAAGCTGCAAATGTTTCTGCATCAGATTGGGAGCTGACAGGGACAGCTGCAAAGAGTTTCGCAGCGCATAGGAAACTGGTGGATGCGGGCAATGCCTCCATTCCTGTAGGTTTCCACATGGAGCAACCTGCCCCATTAGCAGAAGTGTGGAAGCAAGGCGGCGAAGATGATCGTAAAACGATAACGAATGAGCGCATGATTTTCTTTGAGGAGAACGCCGGCTGCCAACGCTGGAAACAGCTAGCACTGCCGGAAACTGCATGTCAAAATGTAGGTCAAGTTGCCGATGACAGGCCCTACCCTATTCTAAAGTTCAAAATAAGGGCGAATGCAGACGCAATACCAACAGCAGCCTTCGTGGCCCGTGGGGAGTCTGTAAGCTCTATTAATTTTGAGAAGAGCGACAAGGGAGATCCGATAGCGGCGGCAGCCTTTGCAACCGGCGATGTGCCGGATAATTCGAAATGTAGAGTCAATCTGGTCGACAAAGCTAAAAAGAAACATGAGCTTCTGTTTCGAGATGTAGGCCGCTAGAAATAATTCCTGCCAATTTGGTGCACCGATCGGACATGGTGGATTCTGGAATGTGCAGATTGGTGTCCTAACCTTGTGTGCACGGAACGAATTGAGGCTGTGTATGTGTGTGCGCAGTGCTGCTTGGAACCTTGTGGCCGGACTTTAATGTCACACTGACAGCAAGTGTCCGCGTGACATTCTTGGTTGGGAGGTGTGGAGTTCGCTGACCTTTCCGCGAACTCGTTGATAATGTGTCCCCAAGGAAGGCCGCTCCAGCGGGGTCGGAAGTCCCCAACAAAGGGGCCCGTCCCGTCCCTGCCTCCCCTTTGTGCGGCGGACGTCCTCTTTTACGCCGCGCCGTCACGGGGATGACCCGCCGGGAAAAACGCTAACCAAGTACAGCTGTCGACATGTGGTTGTTAAGGGGCTGACGAGGTTTCGGGGGCGCACGAGATATGGCTGAGTAGTAGCCGGGTGACCGGAAACCCATTATTCCCTTAACGACTGTGTTCTCTTTGTTGCTGCCAACAACCTGAGTCATCGCCTCGTCGGCACATGTTTCTAGCATCTGTGGTGCCGTGGGTGACGTGGGGAACGGAAGTCGCATTTGTGTTGTTTGTGTGGTTATTTGAAACCTCCTTCTCAAATGTGTTAATCAGAATATTTTCCCCAATCTCTGATCAGTGGGCGGACCTTATTTTCCTTTCCCTAACCACTGATTGGCGAGATGGGTCGTTTGTTATCTTATTGGTTGCTGTCCCCGCTAAGGGCGGAGACAGAGGGTTTAAAACCAAGCGCTCTGGGTTGAGCGGGGGCTGAATTCGTCTGATCCACGATTTAGTCATGTAAATAGTTTTCTTCTTGCTTTGTTTCTTCTCGTTTTTTTACCCATGTTGTAAATAAATAGTTAACCTTCTCCGTTCCTTGAGTAATGTGAATGTTTGCGAGTAGAACCACCGGGTCATCAAGAAACCCCGATTTCATCATCAAGTAGTTTCCTCTCATCGCCACCGGAAGGGGAAACTCAACTAGCAGATAGAGTAGACAATGCTGAAGAGGGGTTGAATGTAGATAAATGATTGTCTGCGCGTACAGAGTCCAATGATGTTATCGTACAGTGCGGCGTATTTTCCGTAGACGCGTAGGCATGAGGGAGATAAAAATAGGACTGTGATCGCTACCCCAAGTATCAGAATCAACAGCCCAACGAGGGTTAGCGGGGCCTAACCACCAAGTCAAATCAGGTGAATACGGGCCACCTCGTGGGCGGGTAGAAGTATTCGGGTGGTTTAAAAGTTAAAAGGAATGATCCGAAAAGCTCCCTTGGATGTGTGAACCCCTTCAGGAATCCGATGGGTAACCCCACGCATTGTGTGCGCCGTTGAAGTCACCACCAACTAGAATAGGGATACCCGAGTTGGTAGAACGTAGAAAACGAACCCATCCCAGATTGGGAGATGCGGAGTCAGGACGACTATAAAAAGAAACTAGAATAAGGGGTGTGCGTGCAGGTTTTACGAGAAGGGTGACAACCTCTTGACGTGTGTTGCACCACCGTGAAAGGTCGAGCGGTGTGTGCGGAACTGAACTGTGAATATAAATTGCAGATTTTCCTGGGCTGAGGGAGGAGGCGGTGCAAAGGCGATCAGGGACAGATGGTGAATGGTATGCGCGGAAACCTGAAAGGCGTGGGAGTGCATTATGCTCTTGCAGTAGGAACGCCCATGCCCTCAGCTTTCCGTCGCGAAGGCGGATGTTCACTTCAGAGGCCTTATTAGCGAATCCTCGACAGTTCCACTGCACCACCAGCGATGATGATGCGCTATCCATGACGAGGCCGAAGAGATTCCATGATGAGGGATGTCACCTGCTTCATCAGCGCTAATATCTTATCCACTGTCGGGGTAGTCACGGCTAACAGGTGGTCGGCACCTGATTGTGGGCCAGTGCTTACCCTAGGTGATTCCTCTGATGATTGCTCCCGAGTTATGAGAATTCTTCGAGAGGATTGAGAACGACGCTGTTCCCGGCGCTGGGTGAGTTCGTCTAGTCGGCGGCGAGCCTCCGCGATTGCATTGTCTAAAGCTGTGTCTTCATCTGTGGTATCCACATGTGATGGATGCACTGGACGTTTTGGCGTACCATTTGATCCGGGAAGGTGAGCCGCTTGTGCATATGTACGCTGGCGAGGAGACGTATGGTGAGCAGCAGGCTCAGATAAAGGAAGTTCAGGGAAGTCGTTGTCGTCACATGCGAGAGCTGCAAAGCGATTACTTGTAGGAACATCCATTTTTTCAGGTGGCTTGTGAAACTTCTTCGCTTGCTTCTTCTTTGGACAAGCGGGGGAGCGAATGTCATGGTCCGGCGATTTGCACAGGGCACAATGAGCTGTTGGTTCATTCATGTCGGCCACAGCTGCTGGATTAGGGCAGGTATTTTGCATATGTCCTTCTTTGTGGCAGTGATAGCAAAAAATACGACGAGGTCGGAATGGCTGTGGTTTGACGATCGCACCGTAGTAGGTAAGGTACTTCGGGAGAGTCAACGGGCCTTGCAGGATGAGCAGGTATGAGCCCCGGCGACCCATAGGCCTTGCTTGCAGTACAACATGAGTTGAGCAGCGAATATTTGCGCTCACCTCCTCGAGAGGGCTCGTGCTGTCGACATGATAAACCATGCAGCGGAGTGTGGCAGGACCAGATGCAAAATATATTTGCACCGGGACATGCTTGCTGTCATCCAGGGGGATCCGCGTAACTGCGCAAAGTTTCTGGCCGTCCATCAAGGATGACAAGTTTACCGTGATGGTGTTCGATGGGCGATGGACGACAAACCCGCAGTAGTTCGAAGAGCCAAGGGCATGGTCAATTATGGCTGGAACATTCCGGGCAGGGATGGCAGTCATATCAAAGCGCAATGTAGGCTTGATGGTAACGCGGAACGAGTTCGCAGCAGGCGGAAGAGAGCCTTGACTCACGGGAGGCATCTGTGGAGGAGGCTCAGACGCTGGTGACAGCCCTTGGTGGGAATACTGAACTGGCGCGACAGGCACAGTGTCTTGAGGGAGTGCCACGGGCACGGAGGCGGTAGAGCAGTCCATGTCACAGGCCAAAGTCGTAGCATCGGAAGACGGCGCAGGCTGTAGGCCCAGAGGCGCTGACGATTGCGTGGACGTGGAGGCTGCGTCAGGTGGCAACACAGCGAGCATCCGCGTAGCCGTCGTCGACAACGCAGAATCCATGCAGACGCGTAGCGCGGCCTCGCTCGGCAGCACCAAGCTAAGCATAGCTTGCCCCTGAGGGTTCCGGTTGGGTTTTCTCACTTGAGAATGCGCCCGCCGTGCCGGGAATTTCTCTGCAGGGGCGTCGTCAGCATTCGGTCTCACGGAGGGCACTGTCCGACCCACGCCACACGCGAGAAGACAGCGAAGAGCGAAAACACAGACCTAGAAGCAGACACGTAGCCACCCACTAGGTCTTCGTCTCATGCTAGATGCATATCTAGCATGCACGATCTCGCGACCAATTTGGCCACGGTGTCTGAAAAGAACCGTAGTTCTCCTAAACAAGAGAATGCGCTGTATCTGTTTTCCTTTGTCACTACTTTTGTGAAAACATTGCCGCATGTGTAAAAGTAATGACAAAGGAAAAAAAAGAAAGGCCGTCACCATCTGGAAGACTGAAGTAACGAGGGTTACTGTTCGGTTTACTAGATGAAGAAAGCGACGAAGAACGCGCCGCTCGTCTCGAGAAACGGAATCTAATAACCCTTTGAAACGGTGGATTGCCACCATGCTCGGCTACGTGTACGCACGCCGCCTAGCGGAACGATCGCAGCCTAGCGCCATCTATCAGAGAAATTACGATGCGCTTCTACCCAATGTCGAGTTGCACCCACTCAAGATACACCTAAGACGGAATTTGCTTCTTTTGAGGGCTGAAGGTGGGCTTACAATTCGGCTTGCGTTGCGATATGATAACGCTTCAATTAGTGATTGCATGTATACAATGTTTACCTATTATTTAATTGTGGTTTTATTTTTATATCACAACCTATAAGGTTTTATTTGCCTACCAAATTCGGTGCACAACTATCCCTGGATGGGCGCCCCTTCTTGTCGGAGTATATATAGCGGAACGAATGCACGGTTGTATAGCGGTCGCGTAACGGAACAGTTTTCCTACCCGTTATAGAATATTTTTGTTGATTTGGTGAGGGGCAGAGGAAGGAATGAGAGGCCGCAACCAATTTTAATGGCGGCTATCTTCGATCGATAAACAGAAACTATGTTGCCATTTCGTTCCCTGACGTAATATTCACATTGCTCCACCTCTATCCACCATATTGGACCGCGACGTCATCTTTGGCACCCGGCAGGTAGTTGTTTCTACAGTGCTATTGTAGATGGTGCTGCAAGTCACAGCGCGAGATGCGCTGTTTTCTAGTTGCAGCGACGGATGGTGCTTTGATCTCAAGGTGGCGGTGGGCTTTTACGGTGCATAGTGCGGAAGGTTTTTGTGTAGGAATTTTGGCGGGCTTTTACGTTGCGTAGTGCTGAAGGCTCTTTTATAGGAATTTTGGCGGACTTTTACGTTGCGTAGTCGGCCGGAAGATGGGTCGGCAAGCTAGGAATGTTGAGATGGACGAGGAAGGGCAGTTAGTGCGGTGCCAGGAGTGCGACCGTTGGTGCTATTTAGACGAGAACAAGTTCAGGAGCTTAGCCGAGGCAGATGGGGCTAGCTTCCCGTGCAAGATATGTAAGCGTTTCTAGGAGGCCGTTCAGACGTTGAAAGGGGAATGGGCAGCTAGTATTAAGAAACTCAAAAGGGACCTGAAGGTGGAACGAGAAGAACGGATTAAGCTATAAACTCAGGTCGCCGAGTCGCTTAAGAGGAAGGAGGCTAATGCCGACCTGTCGGAGCCAATTGAGGGCGAGCTGAAGGAGGAGCGGGAAAAGCGGGCCCAGCTAGAAGAGCAGATAGAAGCGCTCAAGTCGCGGCCGGCAGGGCATGACCGGTTCGGAGCAGTGTCAGGTGGGGGATGAGGCTCGTCGATCCTACAGTGCTGTAGCGGAGCAGGCTTTGGAGGGGGGAAAAGAGAGAGAGGTAAAAACGGGCACGGAGACTCGCGACAGTAGGGTACGGTGGCGGGATAGACAGCTAGTGCGATCCGGAGGGCAACAGTCGCAGTTACGAAGCGAACGGTTTGAGCGCAGGAGGGTTCTGGTAGTCGGTGACTCGAACGTAGCGAGGGTTGATGAAGGCGTTTTGACGACAGTGAAGGCGGACAGGCGGGTGCAGGTGGAGGCATAGTCAGGGAAGTGCATGGTAAATGCAATGGCCAAAGCCAGGAGGTGATGGGGGACAACATGGATGGCGAACACCTTGTCGCTATCCATGCTGGTCTCAACGATGTGCTGAAGGGAAGGAGCCAGAATCTCGAGAAGCAGTTAGAAGTGGGGATGCGTAGACTTAGAGAGGCCTTTGAGAGTGTGCATGTGGCCATATGCACAATCCCAGAGGTTCAGAGGCAGGCAAGAGAAGCGGAAAGGAGGGCCGTTGAGCCTAACCATATAATTAGGATAATGAGTCGGTGACTAGGATATGGGGTAATGGGAGTTAACTGGGAAGTGTACGAGGTCAAGCCCCACCATTTTGCAGAGGATGACATTCACTACGGTAGCGCCACTGGCAAGAGTGTGGGTAGTAGAATAGGTCGCCAGGCAACAGTTTTTTTTTGGGGGGGGGGGGGGGGGAGGACCAGAGCTTTGAAGTAACCAGTGTAGAGAAGGAAGAACCAAGATCAAAGGGACGATGGAAACATAAGAGAAGAAATAGACACAAGCGCCAGTGCCAAGTTAATTCAGATGTAGGCTTCATTAACATGCAAGGTGGCAGAAATAGACTGAAATGAGAGGAAATAGAAGAACAGTTAAGGTAGGGGGAATTAGTGGCACATGGTTTATTGGAAACGCATCTTAGAGACATGTAGCAACCACCCTGTAACCCATACTACGCATGGAAATATTTCAATACAACAGAGGGCAGCAGGAAGGGGGTGGAATTGGGGCATTCATTCATAAAAGTAAGAATTTCCAACGGTTAAACTGGGATGCAAGGAACATTTCTGGCTAAGAGGAAAAGTAGCAGGGCAGCAAACAGTCCTTGGCTTGGTATACATGTGGACAGGAGCTAACGCCAAAGAGGAAAACAGGAAAATGTTAGAATGTATTGCAAGCAACATTGATGAGCTAGGAGGACAGGGCGAGATAATTTTATTAGGCGACATGAACGCCCATATAGAAGACCTGGATGGGTACACAGATTCGACAGGAAGCATGCTGCAGGACATGTGGGACAGTAATTATTTCGTTATATGTAACAGTACCGAGAAGTGTGACGGGCTCATGAACGAGGCAGGGAGTCTGCACTCGACGATAGACTATGCACTAATGTCACAGAGGATGTATAATAGATTAGGGGTAATGAGCACATGTGAACATGGTTCCAGAAGCCTAGGTACTGACCACAAGATTATCAAGTTGAGTTTCAGAAGAGAAACCAATGTAGGTCAGAAGCGAGATGAACAATCATAGGGGAATTTTTACTCAGAAAAGCAATTGGAAGCAGCAGCCAAACTGAGATAGTAATTTTTGAGGATAATGAAACACAATGGACTTATACCAAGCTAACTCGATTACTTGAGCTAGAGCTAGCTGCTGCTCCAACTTGCATTCACACACAACGCGGAGTGCAGCACCTACTTAGCCACATGGCGGACAGTTCGCATTTTATAAACATTTTGGGACACCATGGCACAAAAACAATGAGAATTTAGGCCTCTTCCTTGACGGTTTTGAGCTGCTGTCTCTTTCCTTGCCAAATAGTGAATACCTGCTTCAACGCCAGTGCATAGAGATAGTCAACGCAGAAAGGAATGTTGTGAGGCAAAAGTGAGGCGAGCGAAAAGCCGAATGCTGTCGCGGAGAGCGGCAGACTACCCGCACTCGAGCGCCGGGCAGAGAGCAGCAGCGCCAGGTTTGTTGTCATGAAGGGGAGGCGAGCAGAACTTCGCTTTATCCCATGCCGGTCGGCACACCTACTTATCTAGCCACCACGTGAAATGGCTTCGCATTACAGCTCCTAAGCAGACTAAAGTGCACCCGCGGAATTTTTTATATTTATTTAATGGGGTTATGAAGGGGTCTATAATTATGCCATTTTCTTCCAATAGATTTTCAATCCTAACACTTCTAACCTTATGTCCCCTCTCGTCTTTAGAGCCACATATTTTCCAACATCTTTTTGCTAACTTTCACCGCAGGTGTATTCACATGACCATTGTTATTTTTAAACCTAGGGCCTCAGGAAGAGTGACTGTGCATGTATCGACATTCGGATGGATACCATCACATTCTAGTATCAGATGTTCAATCATATCTACAGAATCAACATTTAGAGCACACGTGTCATCTTGTTGGCTAAATTCCTTTTTGTAGCTTCGCGTTCTAGGACACCCTTATCTAGCTTCAAAACGTAGGGAAATGCCCCTTGAGTTATCAGAGAACTATTCCTTCCTGATCTGCTTTTTCCAATTTCGGTATAGTTCTACACTCTGCTTCTCAATATCCGCAAGCGGATAGCAAACTCAGTAAAAAGGAGGAGACAGCCTGGAGGAAACTCCAGGTCGGGGTGTTTCCAAACCGATGGATTAATAGGAAAATATATCCAGGGCAATTCAGTGCTAGATGCAAACACTGTGACGGATGTGCGACAATGGTACACATCGTCTGAACATGACCACGTTACAAAGACAACACACGCGCACCAGATTCATGGGAGGCTCTGATGCACAACCCATACCCAAAAGTCTAAACATCGTCAATCAAACTTTGGCCGCCGCCAAGTCCCAGGAGGTTACTGCCGACACCTAGCGAGAGGGAAGTGACCCTCCGATTGATCAACTGTGAAATAAAGTTTTTCCATCGATCCATACATTGAATTAAAGCAGTTTTTACCTTCCGCGTTTTTTACCAGTAAAGTAGCTAGGGTGCCTCGATGCCAGCGGCACTGGCGTCGAGGCACCCTAGTAAAGTAGCGTCAGCAGCACGCCACCTGTCGACACTGTCACAAAACGAAATTCTGTGGTGACCGGCGGGCGAAAAGCATATGGGATGCCGCCTTTGCGTGTCGCCTTCTAGCCAGGAAGGGCATAATGGGAATCGTGTGTATCGCTAGCGTGCGATAAGCTCTTTCTTTCCTTAGATAACACTTTTGAGCTATCGGCTGATGCACCATCAGCAACAAATGAAACGTGGAGGAAAAAGTTCAATCCCAGAAAACAAAACGAGACAATCTTAGCATTTAGAAGCTCAGAACAAGCGCAGTAACGTTCTTTGAAGGTCCGTTGACAGTCCTTTAGAAGTGTTAATAAACCTCGATTTTATTCCTCCTGGGGAACCTAATTAATTTTTTTCTTCTAGTTTGCATTTCGGTTCTCTCGTTCGCCTTTCATTTGTTATATTACGTACCTTCCATCCAGCTCTTCAAAATACACGTTCAAGGAAGGAAGACACCCGCTGATCTCGCTTGATGCCGCGTCGTCTGCGCACCGTTCGCATCGTTTTGGGAAGTCGTCTGCGTGTACCCGTGAACAGAACTGGATAGGGGCACGCGGACAACAAACGAGCACACGAATTGGCCGGTACGCAGACGGCATGGCAGAACTGAGAAGCGCGCATTGTGAAGTGTTATTAAATGCTGGTGTAGCGTACGTGAGGGTAGGTGATGAGCTGTTTCGTTGTTGACTGTAATCCAGGATATGAACAAGGAAAGTTGTTCGTTAGTGCGTGAAGAACCTTTCCGCCACCCACGATGCATTTGCCAAGCTGAGTTGCCGAAATTTCCTAAATACGCACAGTATCTCGGTTTTGTGCGACGTCAGTGCTTAAGGAACCCCAGGTGGGCGAAATTAATCCAGAGCCCCCAACTACTCTCTCTCTCTCTGTTAGCTCATCTGCAGATGCCGGACGTTCAACCTGACATGCCTTACACATTTCCTGATGCAGTAGTAATACTCACTACAAGGCCGTCTGCGGAGCACTTGAGAAAAAAAATTCAGGAGGGCACTTTGTTGACCTAAAGTGCGGTGAGGCGAAAGCCTTTAGCACGGTGTTGCTGCTTGTGTCGCTGATGCGTGGTGAAGATATTGATTAAAGACTACAAAGGGCGTTTAGGCGGCATCCTTCCAGATCGGCGTTCAGGAGGTGTCTGGATTGGGACGCGACAGCATGTTCCAGCGTTGCCAAAGGATCCACGGAACGCCATCGGCCGTTCGGCGCGATGCCTAGCCCTTTGGACAATTTAAGGAAAGAAAATGACGCCCAACTCACACATCTGGGTGGACGCCCGTACCGCGCCGTATGGGATGAGAAATGAAAATTCGTTTTAAGGAAAGGAAATGACGCCTGTCTCACATATCTCGGTGAACACCCAAACCGTGCCGTAATTGTTTTTTTAGGGGGGGAAGGAAATGGCGCAGTATCTGTCCCATATATCGTTGGACACTTCAACCACGCCGTAAGAAAAGGGATAAAGGAGGGAGTGAAAGAAGAAAGGCAGATAGAGGTGCCGTAGTGGAGGGCTCCGGAATAATTTCGACCACCTGGGGATCTTTAACGGGCACTGACATCGCACAGCATACGGGCGCCTTAGCGTTTTGCCTCCATAAAAACGCCGCCGCCGCGGTAGGGTTCGAAACCGGGAACTCCGGATCAGCAGCCGAGCGCTCTAATCACTGAGCCACCGCGGCGGGGCGTCGTAAGGGAAGAAAAATGAAATTAAAATTGGTTTTAAAGGAAAGAAAATGACCCCTGTCTCGCATATCTCGGCCGCAACCGCGCCGCAAGGGAAGGGCACGGTGTAAGAATATATTCTTACACCGTGGGGAAGGGTTAAAGGAAGGAGTGAAAGGAGAAATGAAGAAAGTGGTGCACGCCATAGTGCAGGTATGCGGTTTAAGTTCGACCATCTGGGGATCTTTAACGTCCACTGACTTCACAGAGCACAAAGGCGCCTTTTTCGTTTCGCCTCCAAAGAAAGGCTGCCGCCGCGGTGCATACCGCGACGCATGCGCATGTTTGAAAAAAGGGGGAGGAAGAGTCTCCACAACGGACACCACCGCCAGTGCCAGCCGTTTGGATGGATGGATGGATGGATGGATGGATGGATGGATGGATGGATGGATGGATGGATGGATGGATGGATGGATGGACGGACGGACGGACGGACGGACGGACGGACGGACGGACGGACGGATGGACGGACGGACGGACGGTCGGTCGGTCGGTCGGTCGGTCGGTCGGACGGATGGATGGATGGATGGGTGGATGGATAGATGGGTGGATGGATAGATGGATGGATGGGTGGAAGGATGGATGGATAAATGGATGGATGGATGGTAGGAGCATCCCTTTTGAAACGGGGTGCTGGCAGTTGCTACCATGCCCGGCTTTTTTTCTTTGGTTTTGTTTAACTGTGTTTTAAGTTGCTAATAAAGTTTGCCATTTTCTTTAAATGCGCCTTCCTACACATCGAACTTTCAGCCACGTCTCTGCTTTTTAGCCAGCAATCTTCCAACAGCTTTTTGCTAATTTCCACCGCAGATTTATTTACATGACCCTTGTTATCTCTAAATCTTAGGAGTTCAGGAAGAGTGACTGTGCCTGCATCGACATCCGGATGGATACCATCAAATTTGAATATTTGGTGTTCAATTGTTTCTATAGATTTACCACACACAACACATGTGCCATATTCTTTGTCATATTTCTTTTTGTAGCTGCGCATTCTAAATCAGCATGACCTCGCTTCAAAGAGTAGGGCACTGCCTCTTGAGTTGTCAAAGCACGCTTCCTTCCTGATCTGCCTTTTCTATTATCAATATAATTCTACACTGTGCTTCTTTTTCATTGAATTAATCCAATTTTTACCTTCCGCGTTTTTAACCTGTCCTTTAACGCTTTCTCCGTCCTCGTGTCCAGCATACTTACTGGTTCGTTTCCTAGTTCTTTTTCGCCATTGTGAGTGAAAGCTCTTTATGTATAGGTATTTAAATACCTTAGTATAGGTATTTAAATACCTCTTATCGTGAAATTTCCTCAGGCGTTTCTAATATAGTATTTTACTCCGAGGTTTCCGTGCTTCGAATGATGGCCAACCCATATCCCCCCGTACTGCTTCGTTTGTGGTTTTTCTGTGGGCACTTTGTACTAATCTTCCAACAGCTCTCTGATTTACTTCTAATCTCGACTGAAGCTCTGCCCCTAAGCTAAGAACCGCATTCCCAAAAGTAAGCCCCGGAACCATTATTCCTTTCCAAATGCCTCTCAGTACTTTATATTTGTTGTACCCCCATAATGCCCTATGTTTCATTATCCGAACATCTGTTCGCCCTTTTGCCATAAGAAACTGTTCGTACTTCTCCGTGTACATATGCCCTTCGTGTACCCGTATACCGCGAGATATTTGTATTCGTTCAACAGGGGTACTTCATGATCTCGCACTGTAAACACCTCATCAGTTGTGTGGTTGAAAATCATCACTCCTGAATTAGTTGCGCTAAAACTGAAACGTGGAATGCATCCTTCGCCTCCACAACAAAGAGAGTTTGCAAATCTTCCTGGCTGTCTGCCAGCAGTACAATATTGTCTGAATACGTTAAGCTCGATTGTCGTTGCTCAACAACCTTTCCGTCTAATCTGTACGACAGATTATAACCGAGATTGCTTTATTGCAGTCTTCTTTCCATATTTATCATATAAAGCATGAACAGCAGCGATGGTAGAGCACAACCTTGTCTGAATCCTGTTTGTACGTCGAGAGCGGAGATACATTTAATTCCGTCCCATGTAAATTCAACTTTCTTTTCTCCGTATATTTCCCGTAGATAAACAATTACCTCATGACCGAATAGCTAATGCCAAATCCGAGCGCCATCTATCAGATGCCCCTTCAAGCTCTATAATAATAATTGGTTTTTTGGGGAAAGGAAATGGCGCAGTATCTGTCTCATATATTGTTGGACACCTGAACCGCGCTGTATGGGAAGGGATAAAGGAGGGAGTGAAAGAAGAAAGAAAGAGGTGCCCGTAGTGGAGGGCTCCGGAATAATTTCGACCACCTGGGGATCTTTAACGTGCACTGACATCGCACAGCACACGGGCGCCTTAGCGTTTTTTCTCCATAAAAACGCAGCCGCCGCGGTCGGGTTCGAACCCGGGAACTCCGGATCAGTAGACCCAAGCTCTATCCGATGTAGGAGATTTTGGGCCCCTCTTATAAGCGGAGTCGGTGCTCCGTGAAAAAAAAAAAGGAACATCACACATATGCCTCGGGCGGAATTCGGACCTCAGGCGCCGCGAACAGATCAGATTTACTTTCCACTGCTTTAAGCCACTTGGCGATGGCCATATTCGGCCATAGTTGCCCCGCAGTCATTTCCCCTGGTGCTAAACTGTTCGTCTTTCACACTGTGCTTTGGAAACAATCGTCTTCACAAGTTTCCAAATGCAAGAGAACACGGGGGCTTGCACGTGCCAGCCGAAGCTCGCACGTGTGGCCTGTTTTTCAGGTCCAACATTTTGAGACAAAAATATTGAATATTCGAAAATTGTATTGCCTGTGTTATGAAAATAATGCAGGTTATGGTGCATTCTTGCCATGAGTAGCAAAACCTTTGTTTTAAAGTTTTTCCATAGCTTGCATCGAGCAGTTCAGACTGCCGTAGAAAACTAATGGGGAACGCTTTTGAAGTTAGCAAACACGTACATAGCAAAAAAAAAAAATACAAGCCTGCTGACTGGAGATCTGCTGATATAGTGATTATTGTATTTAAATCTACCAAAATATACAAAAATTGCTTTTATAAACTCTTGCCCTTTTAAAAATGCTTTTGTATAGAATGGTTGTGTACGGGAGCCACTTGCAAACGCAATATAGCACGCGGGCATTTCGACGCACGAGCCCAAGTTCGAACGAGAGTCATGTCTGAAGTCTCGCTTGATGGCACTTGATCACACGCTTAACTTAACTTGACCCCATGTTTCAACAAATCTGACAATATCCCAAATAATTTCAAATAGTTAAAAAACATGGGAACTTTCCTCCACGCGTGTTAAACTGCCAGCCGCTTGCGCCGTAGTGCTAGTTAGCACAGCTGCGCACAGAGAACGCCGAAGATCCCTGCTGCGCAAGCTGGTCTCCGTGACTTTGCATAGGGGGCGCCTCGAGTGAGTGCGCTCACGAAATCGGAGCCCACATGATTACGCATACCCCTCCGCATCAGGCACACTGATCTCCCTAGAATTGCTTGAGTAGCTGTGTTCTTTCGGGACACTGTACATTTGGGCATGATTTCGTGAAGACGACGGTACTTAGCGTTCAGCGCGAAACGACAAGGACGTAAAAAAACGATACAATAGAGCTGTATACAGTATGAAGCCACTTCGACTCGCCCAGTCCAGCATTCTCTTGCATTCCATTACCATCAGCCTGATTACGCCTACTGCATGTCAAAGGCCTCTCCCATATCTCTCCAGTTGACCCGGCCTGCGTACTTCCGGACACTTCTTAATCCCAATAACCGAAATAACTTTCTGCCAATCCTGCTATCCTTGCCTATTCTTTGAAATCGTCACCCTTAACGACCATCGGCTATCTTGCTGCCCCTTCATGAACTCTTCACATCAATTTCTTCATGATAACGGCTAGGATGTTATTAATTCGAGTTTTTTCCCTGATCCTCTCTGCTGTCTACACCTCCTGCTCTCTACACGTTACACCTCCAACTATTCTGTTCATAGTTCGCCGCTTGAGTTGTGTCCTCCGTTTAAGATGAATCTGTCTCGTTAGCCTCCACGTTTAGGCCCATAGTTGAGTACCGGTAAGATACTGCTGTGCTATACTTTTTGTTGAAAATGATAAAATTGGCGGGCGACAGTTGCATGGAAGATTCGAGTTTTTATCGCAGTAGTGTTCATATCGTGATGCATTTTTAATGATCGTGGTGAGCGTTGAAGGACGAAGCGTTTAGCTTCCCGACTGGTTTAGCTAGAAGACATTAAAGTCCCAGGATAAAACCATAAGTAAGGTGTTTTTAAAAAAAAAACTATTCAGGGACTTCAGCAGAAACTTCCGTCGCTTCATGAACATGTACAATTGGATGCAACCTCAGAACAGGATGCCAGACCACTATAGTGCCTGCCCAGCACTTCTCTCCGGTAATCTATCAGCTAATCACTGAAGTACAAAAAAAAACGGAAGCATTCTTCACATACTGGCTAGCACTTCGTAAAGAAGCTGTCCGTAAATTGGAATCGTTCGAGGGGGTCATCTGTTGCTAAACAAATGACACTTGTTGTTGGTGGTGGTGGAAAACATTTATGGGCAGATACACTTACAGAAGCTTATGCATGAGCTGACCCACAGGGGGCCAGCCCTTACAAGTACTAGGTGGAGGTCTAGTTGAAGGTCTAGGTAGTAGATCCCAGTGGCATCGGCCGCCGCCCGGGCTCGCCCGACCAACGCCAGTTGGGCCTGCAGGCCGCAGCAGAGGAGCAGGGTCGCCTCCCTGTCCCCCACCATGCGGTAGATGTCCGAAGATATTGCCCCACTGCACTTGTTGCGACGCTGGTCTTTTAGTTGTACAGCAAAGCATTTTCCATTTATTTAGGCGCACTCGTTATTCATCATTACACACCCTTTTATGCCCCGAGGCAATAAACATAGCTTTAAAAAAATTGTTACTCTCACATTTCTCATAACTCTTCTGTCTGCACGCGGCTCTGATTGTGGCTCAGCTGGAACCAATCGACCGGCTCGTCCCCTTTTCTCTTCAGTCTCCCTTCAGTCACTACAACAAAAAACCATCAGGCATTCCTGCGCTTTGTCGACAGAAACACTCAACGACGCTAGGTTTATTAACAAAACTGCTGTCTGTTGCTAGAAGATATGCCGTGACGAAAAGTGTATGGCAGGCGTGTTTTTGATGGCAACAGTTTAGTGTAGGCTTCTTTCGAATTGTCCTGAGGAGCCCTACCTTTCTGTGATCGCAGAAGTGTCATTCATCGCGTTATCATCCCTTGCTGTCGCTGGCGCTGACGCAGTAGGCGTTGTTCTAATATAGCCTAGCTGAAGCTTGTAGTCGTCAATCTGCACTGGCAGTGGGCGGATGTCCACCGCGCTACACGAGACAGTTACTGCGCCATTTCCTTTCCTCAAAAACCAATGTTCAAATTTAACTGGAGTTTTCATTGGCTGAAGGTGATGGGGAGATAAAAAAAGTTCGCGGTATTTGGTTCCGGGCCTCAAGTTCTGCTCTAACGATGTCGCGCTCAGTTAGCGCCCATGTACTCAAAGCAAATCACAGTCTCGCACGTTCAGCGTCGATCGTCACTGATGCGCAAATGTTCGCTGTAAGGTATGCGAAATATTTTTCAATTTAATTCCAGCAGCCGGGCTAACACTTGGGCTGTGCGGTGGTCCCACAGTGAACTTAAAAAAACTCCGATACCACCGCAGACATCGCCCATGCAGATAATCGATGCAAAAATTAGCTGCGGTTGAGGTACTGCTCAACCTGGTTAAATTTTTGGACTGGAAAACGTATATCCACCGCCAGAAATTGGTTTAAGGTGAAATCTTGGTTGCGCTAGATGGCGTCCCCCCGTGGCCTGGCGACCTCGTTCTCTGGCTCCACTGCCCGGAGTTGGGTCTCCGGGTCGGAGCTGAGCAGCACTGCTTCCCTCTGCTCGGAAGTTAGGAGCTGAATTATGTACAGGGGAGGCGGATCCTCCAAACAGCTCCACAGGATACTGTCTACTGTGGCTCTGTCGCCGCACTTGATACAATAGGGGAAGTATTGTCCCGCGGTCATGAGCGACAGTACCGCCGGGTTGGGGTGGGAATGGGTTTGCAAGCGACGCCAGGTGCTTTCCTGGGCCTTTGTGAGTGATTTATGTGGTGGAGGGAAGGTGGGTCTTCCGAGGCGAAAGTGGTGTGTTATGTCGTGAAATCAGTTCAGGCCATGCTTCGAGAATCTCGGGTCAGAGGTGCCCACTGCCCGGCCGACGAAACCTCGGGCGTAATCGCGGGCTGCCTCGTTCCCCGGGTTCTCGAGTGGGACGGAATTCATAACAGCTCGATCTCCCTTGCGGAGGGGTCGTCGGTGCTTCTGAGGGTCTGGAGGGAGATGGGGGAGACTCGGCCTCTCGCAAAGTTGCATATGGCTGCTTTTGAAACGCTGAACATAATGTCAGCTGAGGTGTTGGTTATGGCTAAGCAAAGTCGCTTCCTCCGCCGTCTCGAAAGGAGAAAGGAGTGCTGATATTGTGGCGGCTGTAAGGGGCGAACCGGTCCCGGTCACTGCGCTTATCGCGTATGCTTTGTGCGGTGTTAGGCATTCAGCCGCGTCCACGTAAGCGGCCGCGGGGTAGTACTGGTATTTGGCATGTTAGGCGCGGGCTCCTGCCTTGCGCCTTCCCTCGTGGTACGTAGGATGCATGTTCATGGGCTGGGGTTTGACAGCGAACATTCTGCGTCCTTCGGGGAGGAGTTGTTCCTAGTCTTCGGTTAGGTGTTCGGCGTTGAGCTTTATACGGTGAAGGATGGCCCTACCTTCCTTGGATCGCTTGAGACGTGTGTATTAGGAGGCGAGGTGTGCCTCGCACAGTTCTGGCATAGTGTGTTGTGTGCAGGTATGGCAAGGGATAACAATCTGTCGGTAGGCGTGTTGTGCGGAAGACTGAGCGCTGTCTTGTAAGCTAGAAGATCAGACATTCTGTCTTGATCTCCGCTTGATAGAGGAGCAGGTACCGTAGAGTGTACACGAACCTACACAGGACGAATGCCCGGATCAGTCGGCAGAGGTCGTTGTCCCTAATGCCGTCTCTTTTAATTGCTGTTTGTCGTATGAGCCGAGTGGTGTGATTGACCGCGGTGGTCAGTTTGCGCATAGTTTCGTTATCTCTGCGGTTGACGCGTGAATGAGCATGCAGATAATTCTCATGGTGGGTACTTCGTTGATAGGGTAATCTCCTACAGATATGTGTAGTGGAGGCGGGGGGGGGGGGGGTGGCTGGTCTCTGAGGCTGCCTCTCGATCTGTCTCCGAGCACCAGCAATTTCGATTTGGGATAAGAGCATTCGAACCCTGCGCCCGAGGCATGCGACTAGATTACGTTCACTGCTACGTGCAGCGTCTCCTCTATCTGGCCGTCACTCCCCGTGGACAACCAACGGGTGATGTCGTCCGCGTATAAGCTGTGTTGTGAAACCTCCATTGTGGCCAGTTTCGGTGGTAGCGTGATTACGGAGAGGTTCAATAGGAAGCGCGAGAGGACCGAGCCTTGCGGCGTGCCTCTGGTAGGTAGGAAAAACTTTATTGAAAATGCCGGCAACCGACGGTTTGACGCGTCGTGACGTTGGCCAATCGTCGACCCGGGGTTATGCCCTCCTCTGCACTACCCCCGTTCGGCCCGTTTGTGGTGGGTCGTGAGGCTTGTGCTTTTCGAGCGCACCCCGGGCCTGCTGGACGGCCCATAGTTGAATGTCCTTGTCTGCAGACTGCACTGCACTTTGAAGTTCGGGCGGGTATATCCTGGAGGTAGCCTCGGTCGGGAACCTGGCACAGTCCCACATGATGTGCCATTGGTCCGCCGGACCAGCTGCACAAACATTGCACACATCGCTCGGATAGAGTTCTGGGTGAAGTACGTGTAGCACTGCCGGGGCGAGGAGTGACCCGGTCTGTATCTGTCTTAGGATGACGGCCTCCTCCCGACTGAGTGCCGGGTGGGGAGGCGGCATTGTCCGTCGAGCTAGGCGCTAACACATGGTAACTTCGCCATAACTGGTTACGCGGTCCTTGGTTTCGAACCACCACACGGAACGGTCACTCTCGGGGGCGCGGAGGGTAAGCGCTCGCGCCGCCGAATGGGCCGTCTCGTTGTGGTTCGGCGAGGATGCACACTCGCCCGCGTGCGCCGAGAACCACTTGATACGGATGGTGCTGCGACGGTCTTGGGGCTGGAGCTTGCCGATGATGGCGGCCGCCGGCGCGCTCACTCACCCCTTGGCAAAGTTGCGCACGGCGTTCCTCGAGTCACTGAGCACGGTGTGACACTCGGCCTCGGAGATCGCCAGAGCGATGGCAACCTCCTCGGCGTCTGTGGCGTCCGTGCACTGCACGCTCGCTGCCGTTGTCGTGGTGCCGGTAGCCGCCGCAACGACCACTGCCGCGAAGCCTTCTCGTTTGTATTCCGCTGCGTCCACGTACCGGGCGTGCGGGTCTTGGGCGTGTTTCTCGATGAGGGCCTGGGCCCGTGCCTGCCGCCGTTCTTGGTTGTATTCGGGGTGCACGTTCTTCGGAGTGGGGTCCACATGGATGTGAGCCCGCGCCTCCTCGCTGATCTCGCATGGTTGCCGGCTGGGGGTTCGGGGGTTGTAACCCAGGGATGTCAGTATACTGCACCCCGTTTTGGTGGTAGAGAGGCGCTCCATTTGCGCGGTGAGCTGCGCCTCGGCTATTTCTTCTAGGGTGTTATGGACGCCGAGCTGCAGGAGCCGAGCCGTACTCGTGGTCTCCGTTAAGCCCAGCGCCGTCTTGTAAGCCCGTCTGATCAGCGTGTTGATCTTGTTCCTGTCAGTGACCAGCCAGTTGAGGTAGGCCGCAACGTAGGCGATGTGACTGATCACGAACGGCTGGACGAGGCGCACGAGACTGTCTTCACGCATGCCCGCCCGTCGTGTCGAGACTCGGTGTATGAGCCGGATGGCGTCCATTGCCTTGGTGGTAAGTTTGTTGATGGTCTCGTCGTTGCGGCCGCTCTTGTTTAGCAGCAGGCCCAGGACTCTGATCTTGGGAACTTCGGGGATGCGTTGCCCCGATGCGGTCATGATCTTGATGTGATCGCACTCCCGAGGGGGAGCGCGTTTCCGTCCCGGTCGTAATGGTGTGAGGACGAACAGCTCGGATTTGGCGGGCGAGCACACTAGGCCGGTGCCGTCAAGGTGCTGCTCGATGGCGGTAACCGCGGCTTGTAGCTGTTGCTCGATGCTGGCGTCGGTGCCGCCGGCCGCCCACAGGGTAATGTCGTCGGCGTAGATCGTATGCCGGACGCCGGTCCCCGCTACTGCCCTCGCTACCCCGATCATAACGAGGTTGAAGAGCAACGGCGAGATGACCGAACCCTGCGGGGTACCCGTGCTACCGAGCTTGCGTTCGGGGAGTCTGAGGTCTCCGGCGTGCAGTTCCACCGTGCGGTTGGTCAAGAAGTCTTGGATGTAATTGTAGCTCGTTACCCCCATGATGAGTCGTGATACTTGTGCTAATATGGCTGAGTGTTTGACTTTGTCGAATGCGCTTTGTAGATCGAGCCCCAGAATTACTTTGCTGTCTTGTGTCTTGTTGTCGATGATTTCTTGTTTTAGTTGTAGCATGGCGTCTTGTGTGCTGAGTCTGTGTCGGAAGCCGATCATCGTGTCCGGATAGAGGCCTTCCTTCTCCAGGTATTCCTGCCACCGGTTGGCCACCACGTGCTCCAGCACCTTGCCCACGCAGGATGTAAGCGAGATGGGACGCAGGTTGCCGATGTCCGGTGGTTTGCCCGGTTTCGGGATCAGGATTGTTCTTGCCGTTTTCCACTGTCCGGGGAGCTTGCCCGAACGCCAGCATTCGTTGAAGTAACGGGTTAGTGCCTCAATCGATGCATTGTCGAGATTTCGTAGCATCTTGTTGGTAACGAGATCGGGGCCGGCTGCTGAGCGGGTGTTGAGCTCGTGCAGCGCTACTCGTACCTCTGACACGGTAATGTCTCGGTCGAGCCACGCGTTGGGCAGCCCCCCGTACGGCGGGTGGATTTCCGTAGGCGTGTCCGGCAGATACTTGGCTTCCAGGCTCTTGATAACGGCGTCTTTTCCTTGTTGTGTGGTGGTGTGCAGGAGGCGGGCGAGGCGGTCGCGCTGGTGTGACTTGGTCTTGGTTTCGTTTAGGAGGTGCCGAAATAGACTCCAGGTGCAACCGCGATGCAGTTGCCTGTCAGCTCGGTTGCAGATTTCGTTCCATTGCTGACGGCACAGGACCTTGCAGTGGTGTTCAATGGCCCTGTTTAAGTCGGCTACCTTCTTTCTCAATTTGCGATTCCACCGTTGCCGCTTCCAGCGCGCCTGTATCGAACGTTTGGCCTCGAACAGATGGGCCAGGCGGCTATCCATGGCGATGACGTCCTCGTCCGTTTCTGCTTCTTAAGGGGATGGGATCCAAGGTGAGGCCTCCGACTGATAGCTCAGTCGTTCTCTCCGAGAGGAAAGAGCGAACGTAATTGACGTTCTCTCCCCTGGGTCGATTCGCTAGAGGTTTGTGAGAATGGCTTCGTGCGAGACGTTGTCGAAGGCCTTTTTTAGGTTTGAACCTAAGATGGCCTTCGTGCCTTTCCTGCAAGCGGGGTCTACGACGTCCCTCGAGAGTTGCAGCATGACATCCTGCGTGGACAGGTTCGCTCTGAGTCTCAACACTGGCTTAGGGATGAGGTGGCGGCCTTCAACGTAGGTTTTTAACCTGTCGAGGATTACATGCTCTATGACCTTTCCCACGCACGACGTTAAGTATAAGGGGTGGTGGTTTTCTACAGAGAGTTGTTTGCCTGGTTTCGGGTGAATGCGAGCCTGGAGTGCCTCCATAGCGGCGGGATCTGGCCTTCTCTCCACTGCGAATTCATCAAGTCTACCAGTGCCGTCCCCGATGTCGGGTCTAGGTTTCTGACTGTCTTATTGGTTACTCCATCCAGCCCTGACACTGAGATGGCGCGGAGTTGGCCGAGTGCGAAGCATACTTTGGCGTCCGTGATGTCTGCGCCTAGGGTCTCGTTGGGGAGTCCCTCCTATGCGGGATGCGGGTCTGTGTGCGACGTGTTAAGGTATCGTTTGCGCAGGTCTGCAAGCAGCTCTGCTTCCGTACCGCGGTGTTGGTGTATGAGCTGTGCAAGTCGATCACGTTGGATGTGGAATTTGTCGGCGTGGAATCTAGTAGGTGTCGGAGCAGGAGCCAGGACTTCTTCGTTCACAGTTGTACGCTTAGAGTGTCGTATATCCGTCCTCATTGTTGTTTTTCTAATTCTAGCGTGTACGCTTCGATCTCTTTCTTGCTGTGCTGCTCGGAGTCTGAGCTGTCTCTTGTGACGCTGGGTCTTCCAGCGTTTGAGCATACTCGCGTTCGCCTCCTACACGTGCAGGTGTTGCGTGTCCGTGGTTTCATGTGGGTCAGTGGTTTGTGTGTTTACCATGGTGGCTGAAACGGCCTTTTTGAGCGCTCGAGTCCACTCAGCGAGGTCGTCTATGTGCATGGGTGTGGTTTGTTTCCGGTGGCGTCTGAATCTGTCCCAGTCTGTCATTTGGTGTGTGGGGTGGCGGGGGGGGGGGGTTGCGGTGTGTTATTGCAACTCATGGAGAGG
This sequence comes from Amblyomma americanum, assembly GCF_052857255.1. NCBI lineage: Eukaryota > Metazoa > Arthropoda > Arachnida > Ixodida > Ixodidae > Amblyomma > Amblyomma americanum. The sequence goes on along the minus strand of NC_135498.1, from coordinate 183,558,945 downwards.
ATGTAGTGGTCGCTGCCTAGCGTGTGTTTGGTGTTTAACCACGGCGCTTCGCGCAGGTTTTTGATGAGGGTGAAGTCTGGCGATATGTTCGCAGCAACACTATGGCCGATTCGCGTTCCCGCTTTGGGGTCTTTTAGAATGGTGAGGCATAAGTTTTGGATTGTTTGCCACAGACTGGTGCCTTTGGGGTTGGTATTGCGACTACCCCAAGGCGAGTGGTGAGCGTTGAAATCGCCCACCACAAGGGTTTAGCTGTAGCCGCAAATGCGTGAATTTTTGGAGGAAGTCAGGAATTCTTGGCCCCCCGTCTTTTAGCGAGCTGTACTTGGTTTTTTTTGGGGGGGGGGAAAGGAAATGGCGCAGTATCTGTCTCATATATCGCTGGACACCTGAACCGCGCCGTAAGGGAAGGGATAAGGGAGGGAGTGAAAGAAGAAAGGAAGAAGGAGGTGCCGTAGTGGAGGGCTCCGGAATAATTTCGACCACCTGGGGATCTTTAACGTGCACTGACATCGCACAGCACACGGGCGCCTTAGCGTTTTTCCTCCATAAAAACGCAGCCGCCGCGGTCGGGTTCGATACTGTACGAAGAGGTTGGCCTCCCCCTTCTTCCTCGGTGCGATTTTGAGGAGCGGGTATTGCGCACTCGAACTATGTATGGGTCTTTAGATTGCGGTTATGTTCCTTAGGATGAGCGTCTCGGTGACCAGGCCTAGCGTCGCCATTCGGTCTCCGGGGTTAAAAGCTTGTAAGCCCGGTAGTTTGAACGGGCCTTTGGATTCCTGGAGCGATATAATATCCGTCTTGCTTGCCGAGTGTTGAATGTGGAGCTTCAGGTTGCCCCGCTTGTTGCGGAACCCCCTGCAGCTATATTGCCATATGTTAATTTGCTGTTGCCGAGGAGCCTTGTTGCGGTACTAGGGGAGTTAGTGTTTGAGGTGGGTTTGGGTGGGGTGGGAGTGAGAGACGAGATTCTAATGCCGTCAGGCGGTCCGAGAATTGTTGAAGACTTCATTTAGTCTGGCCTCAAACGCTGCGAATCTCGTCTAGCTCGGTGTTCAAGTCGGTTTTGATTATCGCTTTCGAGGCAGTAAATTTGGCATTCACTTTGTACATTATGGTGAGCTTGGCTTTGCGTTGCGGTTCTTGCACATGGGTGGTTTCGGTGGTGCGTTCTTGTCCTGCTTCCACTACAGTGGGGCGGGATATTCTAGGCTGGCGGGCACGTCGAGTTCCATCGCTTTTGTGGGAGAGCTCGTTGTTTGCTTCTGCGATTTGCCGGCAGGCGTCTGCTGTACAGATGATTCAGGTATAGGTTCGCTTAAGGGGGTTCGAGATGGTGCAGCTTTGAGACGGGTTTGAAGGTCTGCCATTTCTCGACAATTAGATGAGATTACTTCTAGTGTGTGCATTTTGCGTAAGAGCTCCTTTTCCCGACCAGTGACTTTGAGGGCGATGGCCGCCAAGCTCATCAACTTTCCATAGCGGCTGCCGCTTCTGCTTCTCTTAGAGCGGCTGTAGTCGGCGTTCCTTCGGCTGGCACTCGAACCCTAACTTGAACCGAGCGGCGGATTTGTTCGCGGGATTTGCTCTGCTTGCGCTTGTTCGGTGTTTGATTGAAGTGTTCCTTGGAGCGGGACTTGCGAACTTGCAGCTGCTGTCCCGGTTCTGGGGTGGAGGCGGCGCCTTATGCGTTTTTAGACGGCTGTTGCGGGCGCTTGATGAAGCGGTGTTCGCAGTTCTTCCCACCCGTCATGTGGGAACCGTTGCATACAATGTATTTGGGTTGTTCGCCTTCGGGCGGGGGTGGGTGGTTCACGCCACATCTGCGTCTTAGGTGCGTCTCAGGTTTGAGACACACATTGGCGCGATGGCCTGTCTTGCTGCAGTTAAAGCTCTTCTCAACGCGGCCGTGGAAAGGGATGCAGTTGAAGAGGCCTGTCTTGAAGCACATCGAGCGGGGGACCTTGGTTCCGGCGAAGGTGGTCATGATGGAGGTCGACCTGCCGAGGCGTCGGGCCGCCACCACGAGAATATCGAGGTTATAATCGAAGAAGTCGTTGATGATCTCTTCGTGCGTCTCGTTCCAATAGGGATTGTATATGATGCCCCTTACGGACTCGTCTGGTGGTGAGATGTATGCGGTCATGTCGTACGTTTGGTCTCCCAGCTTTAGAGATTTGAGGTTGACGTAAACCAGGACTCTGGTCTTTTCGACTACTGATCCGGAGTTCCCGGGTTCGAACCCGACCGCGGCGGCTGCGTTTTTATGGAGGAAAAACGCTAAGGCGCCCGTGTGCTGTGCGATGTCAGTGCACGTTAAAGATCCCCAGGTGGTCGAAATTATTCCGGAGCCCTCCACTACGGCACCTCATTCTTACTTTCTTCTTTCACTCCCTCCCTTACCCCTTCCCTTACGGCGCGGTTCAGGTGTCCAACGATATATGCGACAGATACTGCGCCATTTCCTTTCCCCAAAAACCAATTATTATTATTATTATTATTATTTTCAGAGTTGATGATCGTGCACGTGTCGTTGGTGGGGTTGATACGGATGCGATCATGGGCTGTTTCCTCTTGATGCAGGAGGCTGAGTTCACGGCAGACTGCTGCGTGTAAGACTTGTGCGCTCATGGTGCTGCACCGAGGCTACCGCGGAGTCTGATGACTTTATATTCGTCTGTCGGCAGGCGGGGAAGCGAAGGCTGCTTACGTTTCGGTGGAGATGTCTTGTGATTAGGCGTTGACTTGAACTGGAGTCCAACTGGAGTTGACTTGGACTGCGCAAGAGCGCAGTGGGGGGGGGGGGGGGCGCCGAGGGGGAAGGCGCCGATGGAGCCCCCCCCCCCCACCCCCCACTGCGCTCTTGCGCTCCTGCGTCGGCGGCATTCCCTTGGCGTTGTGCGCGGTCTTCCCGGCAATCAGGTCGGTGCGTCGATATCGGTTGGGAAGCTTAGTGACGAGCTCCCAGTTCTTGTCGGCAAGGTGACCCGGAGTAGCGTCTTCACATTCTACGGTGTATTCCATGGCAGCGTTGATGAGGCGGCGGCAGCGGCAAGCCCCTGCGGCTCCACTGCCCACGCTAGACCCAGGGTTAAGCCTAGTCAGGTTGGGCACGGGGCGGCGGCAAAAACCTTAAAAGCGGAATGCATTCGAGAGTTTCCGGGCCGAAAGTGGTGCCGATGGGAGCAGGCAACTTTCATTGACTTTTGGGACGAGGCACGGGGCCTTAGGCCGAAAACAGTAGCCAAAAGCGGGCTGTTAAACCAGAGCGCGAGGCGCGTCAACACTGCGTCCGGACATCACGATTCCTCCGAACCTGTTTAGAGAGCGAAAGCTTTGGTGTATCAGGCAAATAGACACGGCTTAGCATCTGTAACTATGAGTGCGTTCCGTACACTGGGTAGGCAGCGCGCCCACCCTGCCACCATGGCAGGTGGCAGTTAAATTAATGGTTCATCGCGAGAGGTCGGTTACCCAATGAAGGCTGCGGCTTATTCTACCGCTCTCTACCGGCGAATCGAAAGGTCAAGTGGTGCAACATCATGGTGGACCACATATGCTAAGGCCTATGGCCACACTTGACCTCTGGCTCACTTAAAGCTTAACCAGCAACGCACCCCAAAATCGACTTTAACTAGCGAAGTGAAACTCGCTTCAAAAACAAGTGGCGGCAGCAACAGGAGCATTGAAGCAGGGACGACTCATTCGCGCTCAACAATCGCCCCTAATTAGTCGCTGTCGGGCAGTAAGGTGCCTGTGTATTGGTTTCAAAACGTAATAATAAATAGGAAGGGTAAGATATTTGCTTGTCCCGTGGCATCTGCCATCGATACTGAAGCACCTATGATGCTGGGGCAGTGGAAATAAAGGATAGCAGGCAAAATGGAGAAATGAAATGAAAGAGGTGAAGGGACAGAGCCAGAGGATATGGGGAGAGGTAATATACACAAACTATTTACACAATAAGAATTGTGTACAGGTTGAGCGTGTGATTAGGTCATGGTGAAGCAGCAGTAAGGTGCCTGAGAATTGATTTTGAGGAAAGAGAAGGCCAGCGCTCACTTTCCGACGGACAGTTCAGGCAGGTGCCTGTAAAATGTGGTTCGTGGAGGTAAACGTATTTTATGTAATAAAAAGTGTTTATCAGTTTAAATACGATCACAAGTTGTACGAGTTCTCGCAAATAGGTCGACAGCGTTAGTTCGACTTTGCTCTTATTGGCATGTTCTGAAAAAAAACCGAAAAAAATTGTTGGAAGAAAATCTGTGCCGCAAAGTTAGGGCCCATGCGAATTGCATTGCCTTTAAGGCCATGTGTCTGGGGAAAATGAACACTAACTTTTTATGCATGTATTGCAACAGAGAACTCCCACGCTTTATTCCTGGTCATTTCACTGGCCATCCACTTGGCTAACTTAGGTTAGCCGCTAAAGATTAAAAAATAAGCGTTTCCAAAATGGAGGAGCCGGGGGTCGAACCCGGGACTTCTCGCATGCAAAGCGAGCGCTCTACCTCTGAGCTACACCCCCGCCGCTCTCCGAAGGTTGCAAACGAAGTCAAATCTTTATTCCAACATACCCGCCGCGGTGGCTCTATGGTTAAGGCGCTCGTCTACTAAGCAGGAGTACCCGGGTTCGAACCCAACCGCGGGGGCCGCGTTTCGATAGAGCCTAAACGCAAATGGCGCCCGTATGATGTGCGATGTCAGTGCACGTTAAACATACCCATGTGGTCGAAATTATTCCTGAGCCTTCCACTGCGGCAGCTATTTCTTCCTTTCTTTCACTCCCTCGTTTATCCCTTCCCTTACGATGCGGTTCAGGTGTCCACGAGACATGCGAGAGATTTACGGCGTCGTTTTCTTTCCTCAAAAACCAGTTATTATTATTGTATCGAGAGCAACACTAGGGCTACCAGTTGAGCATTTCGCGGTAAATGGGAGAGACCAGTTGTGCGCATGCGCCGTTACCACGGCAACCAAAGAGGAGCAAACTGCGGCGTGCGCTTTGCCGTCGTCGTGGCCGCGCGCCCGCTACACCGTCAAAGCCGAGCGTGACATCACGCGATACCACAGTAACCAGAGAGACCCCATAGCTTCGTCGCCCTCGCCGCACGCCTCTCTATAATCCGAATCGCGCGTCGCATGCGCAGCATTGTGTATAAAAAACGGAGATGCAATGGGCGGCTGTATCACAACGTTTGACATAGATGCAGAGAAGGAGAGTCCAGCCGGTGCTAAACAGCGGTATAGACAAGAGAAGATGAACTCTTCCAATCCTGAGGTTATCGCCTGGCAGTTGGCTTGAACCAAATAATAACGCTGGAGTCGTGTGTTTCCTGATACAAGGTATCACCGCTGACAGACATCTCCCTTCGATCGCGGCAAATAATGGTGAAGCCTACTGTGTTCGGCTTCTGGAAAGCGGCATTATCATCCAACGAGTCTACGTGGCACCGGGAACATCTGTAAAGCAGACGATTGATGTGGTTGCCACGTGTATACCAGCCTACGCCCCGGCTTCACAGCTGTGTGTCTTTGGGTGATTTCAACAGGAAACAGTACTCTCTTAGTCAGTGTATGAAAGAAACGTCTGACTTTAATTCAGCTTCGGACGCTTACGTCAAGACTACACAATTGGGAACTACTATAGAGCTTGTATACTAAAGAGGCTCTACCAAATCGAAATAATGTATCGTCGAAATTGAGACCGCTGCATGCTACTTCACAGATCATCAGGCAATCTTCGTCTCTGCCAAGCAAAATGAATAAAAGATGTGTATACCCAATGTCTCTCAATGCTAAACACACATTAACCACAAAAACCTTAGCCAGGTAAACGTACCTCTCGCTGAGTATATCCTGACATAGCCGAGCTAAGTCACTGCCAATTTTTTTATCCCCACATCAGGGGTGCTGCTGATGCACAGCTGATAAAAAATTGGCTGTGGTTTAGCTCTGCTTAACCCTAGTTTTCTAGTTTTCGCTTCGTTTCCTCGGAGCGTCGTATACGCAGCGTCTCATTTCGACGCTCTCGAGAACTCAAACCGGTCTCTTCCGCAGTTGAAGGGTCACACCGGGACGTGCAGGACTTATTTTAGCCTCACCTTCATTACGACGCTTCTCGAGTCGTGCGGCGCGCTCTTCTGACGTCTCTTGAGCGTTTTGTCGCTTCCTCGCTTCGTTCTGTCGTTGTTGCGTCTCTATCGCGCTCTCCATAACGACAATGCATAGATAGATAGTTGCCAGGAAGAAAGAAAAGGAAAGTGCACAGGCCTGCTCACTGGCTCAAGACGTGCCACAATCGCTACCACGTGCAGATAGCAGGAGAGTTGAAAGATCGGATAGAAAGACAGGATAGTAAAGACGCGCTAAAGAAAAGGCCGATCCTGGAGGTAGTGCAATACCAGGCCAACCGGTGGCGGGAGTGAAGCATCCGTCAAACTCACCGCCACATTTTCAAAAAAAGTCCAATTGGACCCGTAACAGATACTATACGGGGTCCTGACATTTATATGCCGAGCGACAATACACTGAGGCGAAGCGCATATATATATACCCCCGCGAGGCGCCACCTCCTCTCCCTCTACCCCAGCGGAGCACTTCTGGTGGAAGGAGCGGCGAAGGCAGCGGAGTCGATGGTGGCGTCATCTGTTTGAGCGCGGCTTCGGCGTTGCTAGGCAACGGCGGCTCAAGGTCAGGCCACGCGCATATGGCTGAAGTGCGCGACGAGCCCTTACCCGCCGCGGTGGCTCAGTGGTTAGGGCGCTCGACTACTGATCCGGAGTTCCCGGGTTCGAACCCGACCGCGGCGGCTGCGTTTTTATGGAGGAAAAACGCCAAGGCGCCCGTGTGCTGTGCGATGTCAGTGCACGTTAAAGATCCCCAGGTGGTCGAAATTATTCCGGAGCCCTCCACTACGGCACCTCTCTCTTCCTTTCTTCTTTCACTCCCTCCTTTACCCCTTCCCTTACGGCGCGGTTCAGGTGTCCAACGATATATGAGACAGATACTGCGCCATTTCCTTTCCCCAAAAACCAATTATTATTATTAATTATTATTGCGCGACGAGCCGAAATGGGTCGCTGGCTGGAGCAGTAAAGCTTTCGCTTTAAAAACTTCGGAGCTCAGCACTGACTGGTATGGGTAGGCGTGTTGACACTACCACATCACTGTCAATTTCTGGAATGTAGTTTCTCAAAATCAGCATGTGCAGGGCCGTCCAAAATATGAGCGAACACGGTTCAGCGGGGCCTCATTGTCTAGACTGAGGGTAGGGTCCGAAGCTGAATTAAAGTCAAACTTTTCTTTCGTAAACTGACTAAGAGAGTACTGTTTCCTGTTGAAATCACCCAAAGTCACACTGTGAAACCGTGCCTTAGGCTGGTATACACGTCCGACCACATCAATCGTCTACTTGCCAGATGTTCCCATTGCCGCGTAGACTCCTTGGATGATAATGCCGCTTTCCAGAAGCCGAACACAGCAGGCTTCACCATTATTCAACGCGATCGAAAAGAGATGTCTTAAAGCGCTGATACCTGGCTTCACGTACACCCAGACTCCAGGGTTCTTTTTTTATTCAAGCCAACTGCCAGGCGACAATCTCGGGATCAGAAGAGTTAATCTTCTCTTGTCTATACTGCCGTTTAGCAGTGGGTGGGCTCTCCTCTGCATGCATAACAAATGTTGCGATATAGACGCCCACTACATCTACGCCTTTTATACACGCAATGCGGCGCATGCGACGCGCGATTCGGATGATAGTGAGGCGTGCGGCGAGGGCGACGAAGCTGTGGGGTCTCTCTGGTTACTGCGGTATCGGCGCATGCGCACACCTCTCATCCGCGTGACGTCACGCTCGGTTTCGACGGTGGAGCGGGCGCGCGGACACGACGACGGCGAAGCGCACGCCGCAGTTTGCTCCTCTTTGGTTGCCATGGTCACAGTGCATGCGCACAACTTTCCTCTCCCATGTATCGCGAAATGCTCGACTGGTAGCCCAGTGTAGCTCTCGCTACAAAATAAGTTTAATATCTTGGGCTCAAGGACCCGCAGCAGATATTAAATCAGGTACCTACAATACGCTGAGGCGAAGGTCATATATATATACACCCCCTGCGAGGCGACTCCTCCCCAACCTGAGCACATGTCTTGGAGCGAGCGGCGACTGCAGCGGCGTCAACAGCGGCGCCATCAGTTGGAGCGAGGCTGCGGTGTTGCTAGGCAACGGCGGCTCAATGTCGTTCGTCCGCCACGGCACGCGGCATACGGCATACAGTTGAAGTGCGCGACGAGACGAAGTGGCGCGATGGCTGGCACAGTAAAGCTTTCGCTTTAATATTGGCGAAAAGAAACGGCGCAGAATCTGTTTCACATATCGGCGGGCACCTGAACCGGGCCGTAAGGGAAGCAATAAAGGAGGGACTAAGCGAAGAAAGAGGTGGTCGCAGTAGAGGGCTGCGAAATAATTTCGACCCCCTGGGGATCTTCAACGTGCACTGACATCGCAGAGCACATGGGTGCCTTGGCGTTTCGCTTCCATCGAAACGCTGCCGCCGCTGTCAGGCTCGAACCCGGGTACTCCGGATCAGTAACCGAGCGCGCTATCCACTGAGCCAAAGCGGCGGGTCCAAACAGCGATAACCGCGACCCCGGTGGACGGGACAGGGAAGGGTGACACCCGCGAGTCCGGATTCTGTGTGCTGTGCGATGTCAGTGCACGTTAAAGATCCCCAGGTGGTCGAAATTATTCCGGAGCCGTCCACTACGGCACCTCTCTCTTCCTTTCTTCTTTCACTCCCTCCTTTACCCTTCCCTTACGGCGCGGTTCAGGTGTCCAACGATATATGAGACAGATACTGCGCCATTTCCTTTCCCTCAAAACCAATTATTATTATTATTATTAAACTTTAAAATGTACCCTATTTACTCGATTGTAATGCTCTCGCGCATCCTTTTTGATGATGATAAAAATGTTGCGCGCTATTGTTTATGCTGCGGTAAAGAAATGAACCATTTCACTTAGAACAATAAATCTTTATTGAAATGGCACTAATGTCGCGATGAAACGAGTGCTACCGCATCTGTCGCATTCGCTTAGCTCAATCCTTCGCACTATCGTCGCCGTCCACAATGCCGACCAGTCTGCCTACTTGTGCCACTGGCATGATGCGTGTTGATTTTTCCACGTGAGAACCAATGGGCTCTCCTTCCGCGTTGAGAATGCCCATAGGGCTGAAAAAGTTGCTATCGGCCTCGCTGTCGCAGACCGCCAGTGAAAGGTTGTCATCGCATACTCGCGTTTCGCTTGCGAGGGATCTGTCAAGGGCGAGGTATGTCCTCTAGCCTATGCCGTTAAAAGACTTCAAACGCAGGCTAGACGCATCGTGTGAGTGCCGGCACACCAGGGACTCCATGATAACGAAGCTGCGAATGCGGCTGCGCGCGAGCACTTGTCCTCCGGGCACTTACTTCCGCGTCCTCATCAACCAATGAGCCTAGCCGCCCGCTTCTGCGGTTTCGAGAAATCGTCGACTATTACAAAGACAGCCATGGCCAGTTCCCTCCACCGGCAAAGGGGCTGTCGAAGGCAGACGAACGCATTCTGCAACAACTACGGACGAACACCTACATGGTGTCCAGCCATGGCTGCTCGCTATGACCCAAAGTGAATCCTTTGTCCCCCCACTGTGACGAGCTCTGTTCTCTATCCTACAAGGTGTGAACCTGTCAACACGTCTCCAATTCCCTCCCTACCCAAACCCCAATAAAGAGGCTTGGGAGACCTTCCTCCTCGAGTGCTCGATTGCGACGGCGCAAGCTGCCCTCGCGCGCCGGGCTCGCCAGGCGGCGGGATCTTGCGGCATCCCGGAATAGGAACGCGTACCAAGATGCCGGCATTCACCAACTACGACGGCTCATCCTCTCTATTTTCTTAATAAAACTTTGCTCTCTCTCTTTATGCGGCGTTGGCGCAATCAGCCGACTTGGCAGTGCCCCAAAATACTTTGCTCGCTTGACGAGAACTTCGGGGACAGTTGCACGCTCGGTACAGGGCTGTACGGCTGTGGCAGTGTGTGCTTAGAAAGCCTCGGCACATAAGGTAGCATTTTACGGCGAAAGTCTTTAATAGAGAGTTTTAGTTTCACGTACGTAGAGGGTTCACGTACGCAAACGTGAGAAGTCTACGTAGCGTGCACGCAGGTGGTTTGAAACCCTTATAGTTACACGTACGCGAAACACGCCGCGCGTTACGCCTAGCGCCATCACTAAGAAACATAGACACTGGTTGTAGCCAAAATCATCCAAGACAAGTCGTTAAGCGAAGCCATTTATAGCGAGACCGTTGCTATGACGACGACCAACGCTACTTCGTCAGGCTTAGCAGCTGAAAAATCGCCCTTCTGTCTGAAAAACAAAAGCTATTTGTCGCTTGAAACCTTATGCGAGGGTAAGAATGGGCAAATCGAAGGCGAATACAGCAGTTTAGAACACCATATCGCCTCGAGGGATTAGCGACGAAGCTGTTATCGCCGTGAAGCGGCGGGCAGGGTGCCGCCATGTTTGTGAGCCCTTCTCTGTTAGCGATCTCAAGTACCCTCTCCCTGCGTACACCTGTGCACCCAATGAAGAGATGGACCAAGACGTAACGGTTGAGGAACTGAGGGCGGAGCTTGACGTCATGCGCAAGAACACCGCTCCTGGACCGGACCAGATAAACACCAAGATGCTCTTTAATATGGATGACATCTCTTTAAGAAAATTAGTGAAATACTTCAACACGCAGTGCAGGGACAAGGGCCAGATCCCCGACTCCTGGAAATTGGCTTTAGTGCGATTTATTCCCAAGCCCAATAAGCCATGCGATATTGATCATTTACGACCGATCTCCCTGACGTCGTGTCTGGGTAAACTGTTCGAGAGGGTCGTGAACGCCCGACTGAAGCGACTCCTGAGGAAGACTGATATCCTCCCTGACACGCTGTACGGGTTTAGTGAAAAGCTGTCTACACAGGATATTCTCCTCCGTATCAGAGAGGATATTCTGGACAACCCCGGTAGATGTCAGGTCAAGGCCATCCTTGCGCTCGATTTAAAAGGGGCATTTGACAATGTCAACCACCAGGGAATACTGGATGAGCTTAACAGCGTCAACTGTGGTGACCGCACATATAATTACGTGAGGGACTTTCTCTCCAATAGAAAAGCGTCAATAGGTATTGGTGATCGGACCTCCTCTCCGTTCAATCTAGGTTCCAAGGGCACTCCGCAGGGAGCGGTCTTGTCTCCGCTTCTCTTCAACCTGGCCATGCGTGGGCTACCAGAGAAGCTAGACCGCATCCAAGGCATTGAGCACGCTATATACGCCGACGACATTACGATCTGGTGTTGCAGCGGTAATGAAGGGGAAATTCAAGGCCGGCTTCAGGAAGCAGCGAATGTCGTGTGCCAGCATGCGGCGAGGTATGGGTTAACGTGCTCTCCCGAGAAATCAGAGTTACTCCTGATCGACCGTGGCAAGAGGCAGAATACGGGGCTTTTGCCGTCCACTCCCTCTGTCGCCATTACGGTCCAGGGTATGAGCATTCCGATCAAGAAAGAGATCAAGATCCTGGGAGCCATCATACCCAGCGGCAACACTAACACCACTACAATCAGACAGCTCCAAGCCTATTCCGAACAAGTCTCTAGAATGCTACGCCGGGTAATCAAGAAAAGAAATAGGCTAAGAGAGAAGGAGGCCCTAAGATTAGTTCAGGCTTTCATTCTCTCTAAACTAACATACGCCACCCCGTACTTACGGCTTAGCAAAAAGGAAAAAGACCAACTAGATGTTATTATTCGAAAGGCAGTTAAGACGGCGCTGGGACTCCCTTTATGCACATCCACTAAGCGCTTACTACAGCTGGGGATCCATAACACCATCGACGAACTAATAGAGGCCCACCGTGTAAATCAAATTGTCAGGCTCTCAACATCTAAGCCTGGCAGGAAAATATTACAGAAGCTGAGAATCAGTCCACCCCGGGAAGTCGCTGACAAGATCGACATGCCCATGCAGATGAGATCACACATTACGACTCACCCCATACCAAAACGCATGGATGAGGAATATAACAGAGGACGGAGACTAGCCAGAGCTAGACACCTCTCTAAGCGCTGGGATGGAAACAAGGACACGATCTACGTCGATGCGGCTGGACCCGCTAACGGAGTCGCGGCAATTGCAGCAGTTTCACCCCGGGGAGATATCATTGCAAGCAGCCTTATCCAAGCGGTGGATACCACATCGGCTGAAGAAGCAGCTATCGCACTGGTGATATCAAAGAACAGCGAGGCAACGGTTATGTCCGACTCACAAGCAGCGGTACGCAATTACCTCAGAGGCCGCGTTGGCGCTCCGTGTTGGGAAATTTTGGAAAGGTCTAATCCTTCCAACATCCAGATCTTCTGGACGCTAGGGCACCTCTCAACGACGGGCAATGAGGCGGCCAACACAGCTGCTCGAGCTCTCCTCCTCCGAGCATCTGGTACGCAGCCTCTCTCTGACATAGTTGACAACCCCTCACCCTTACTAAGCTACGCAGAAATTACGGAGTACTATAAGATCACAAGAAGGGAATATCCTCTTCCTCACAAAACCCTAAGTAAATATGAAGAGCACATAATCAGGCGACTACAAACTAATACTCTGCCCAATCCTTACCTAATGAGTAAATGGTACCCAGAAACCTACAATTCGTCCTGCCCCTTCTGTGGAGCAGTTGGCACACTCTTTCACGCGGTTTGGGAATGTCAAGAAAACCCAGACTTGGACAGCAATCCCGATCCGACTCATGAGCGCTGGGAGGCAACCCTTCATAGCCACAGCCCACTCGACCAGAAATTGCTGGTTGAGAGGGGCCGGATTATGATGGCGACCAATGGGTTCTCGTACTGAACCCACCCAGTTTTTGTGCTCTGAATAAATGTTTTTCCTCCTCCTCCTCCGCCATGTTTGTCAACGCTACGTACGCAAGCAACGCAAAGACCGCAACGTAAAAATCCGAATCTCACGTACGTACGTGAGACTCGCGCATACCCTTTGCGTTCTGCGCATGCGCACTGGTCACCCATAAGAGCTCTACGTACGTGAAGCTTCTACGTACGTGGAACTAAAACTCTCTAATGGCTCATCGTTGTCTGTCCGTCTGCGAAATCTGACACTATAGCTGTCATTCAATCGCGGTTCGGGTGTCCACCGAGAAATGTGAGACAAGGGGTAATTTCCTTTCCTTAAAACCAATTTTAATTTCATTTTCCTTTCCTTACGACGCGGTTCGGCTGTCCGCCGAGATACGTGAGGCAGGCGTAATTTCCTTTCCTTAAATGGTGCAACGGGCAAGGCGTCGTGCCGGGCGGGCGATGGCGTTCCTTCCGTGGACCCCTTGGCAACGCTGAAACACGCTGTCGCGTCCCAATCTTAAAGACGAATGTCCTCCAATGTGGAAGCAGTTACGCGCATCCGCGATCAATCGAGATAACTCTGTGGCATCTAAAGAATGTGATAAAGACGTGTGACTGATGAGCGTGTGACGTCATTGAGCGGCGCCACTATCGTTCGAGAGGAGCGCTCTACAGACAATCTTGCCAGACGCGTCCTGAACGCCGATCTGGAAGTATGCGGCCTAAACGCTCTTTGTAGACTTTAATCAACATCAGAAATCAGTGGCGAAAACCGGGCTGTTAAACCGGAGCTCATGCGAGGCGCGTCCACACTGCGTCCGGACACGACTCCTCCGAACCTGGTTAGAGAGCGAAAGGCGTGGTGTATCAGGCAAATAGACGCGGCTTGCCATTTGTAACTCAGAGTGCGTTGCGTACACTGGATAGGCAGCGTACACACTCTGCCACCATGGCAGGTGGCAGTTAAAGTAATGGCTCATCGCGAGAGCTTGGTCACCCAATGAACGCTGCGGTCTATTCTACCGCCCTCTACCGGCGAATCGAAAGGTCTAGTAGTGCAACATCATGGTGGACCACATATGCAAAGGCCTATGGCCATACTTGACCTCTGGCTCACTTAAAGGTTAACCGGCAACACACGGCGAAGTGAACTTACATACTGTAGTGAATCTTTCGCTTCAAAAGCAAGTAGCGGCAGCAGCAGGAGCACTGAAGCAGGGACGGCGCATTCGCGCTCCACAATCGCCCCTAATTAGTTGCTGTCGGGCAGTAAGGCGCTAAGTAATGGTTTAATAACATAATGATAAAACTTGAAGGATGAGATTTTTGCTAGCCCTGGCATCTGCCATCGATATTGAAGCATCTGAGCTGGGGCAGTGGAAATAAAGGATAGCAGGCAAAATGGAGAAATGAAATGAAAGAGGTGAAGTGACAGACACAGAGGATAGGGGGAGAGGTAATATACACAAACTATTTACACAATAAGAAATGTGTACAGCTTGAGCGTGTGATTAGTTCGTGGTGAAGCAGCAGTAAGGTGCCTGAGAATTGATTTTGAGGAAAGAGAAGGCCAGCGCTCACTTATCGGTGGACAGTTAAAGCAGGTGCCTGTAAAATGTGGTTCCTGGAGGTAAACGATTTTATGTGATAAAAAGTGCTTATCAGTTTAAATTCTAACACAAATTGCACGGGTTCTCGCGAATAGGTCGAGAGCGTTACCTCTGCTTAGCTCTTACTGGCACGTTTTTAAAAAGCCGCAAAAATTTTTTTGAAAGAAAATCTGTGACGTAAAGTAAGAGGTCATGCGAATGCTTTATCTTTCAGGCCATGTACCTAGAGAAAAACGAACGGTAACGTTTTATGCATGTATTGTAAGAGAGAACTTACACGCTTTCTTCCTGGTCATTTCAGTGGCCACCGACTTGGCTAAGTTAGGTTAGCCGCTAAATATTAAAAAAGAAGCGTTTCCAGAATGGAGGATCCGGGGGTCGAACCCGGGACTTCTCGCATGCAAAGCGAGCGCTTTACCTCTGAGATACACCCCCGCTGCTCACCGATGGTCACAAACGAAGTCAAATTTTTATTCCCATTACTCACCGCGGTGGCTCTGTGGTTCAAAGTTCTCGTCTACTAAGCCGGAATACCTGGGTTCGAACCCGACCGCGTGGGCCGCGTTTCGATGGAGGCGAAACCCAAAAGCCGCGTGTGGTGGTAGAAAACATTGGTTGCCAAGCAATAAAGAGAAAGGGGGGCAAACCCCTTAAAATTACAGGAGGCAACCCTTAGGGGGCTGCCCTTACAGGGCAAAGGACAGCCCTTGGAGGTCTACTAACCGCTTCATGGCGAAATTATCCGGCTGTGGTCAGCAGCAGCGAGCTGGCCAGGAGTCTCCCAGTATGACTCGGCCGTGGTTGGGGATGGAGGGTATGGGAAGGTAGGACATGTGAGGATGACTTCAAGAAAATATCCCGGTTTCCCGCAGAGCTTACAGGAAGGGAGGAATTGATCGAGGTAGCGGGCGTGAAGCAGAATAGGGTAGGGAGCAGTTCGGGTCTGGAGTCTGCGCCAGTTTGAGGCCTGGGTTAAGGGTAGGAAGGGAGCCGGCGGTGCGTAAACGCACCGGGTATCTCGGTAGTAGTTAAGAACATATTTGAACGTAAGTAGACGCTCCTGGGATTGTGGAGGAGGTCCAACTAAGGCCCGGAAAGTGAGACCTCGGGCAAAGGAGTGGACCTCTTCGTTACCCGAGAGGCCCTGCGTGTGCCGGGGTTCAGATAAGGGTTACGGTGTGGGTAGGGTGTCAGAAGCGTAGATACCGAACCGCGGTGCGGGATATCAGGCCTTTGGCGAAATTGAATAAAGCGGATTTTGGTCAGGGAGAATTTTGGTGGCAGAGGCGGAGACAGGAGCGAGTGGAATGGCCGCTTCCTCTGCAATTTTCGATGAGTCTGTGGTGACGGATCCTGAGGCGATAAATCGGGCCTGATTATTAGCGACTGCGAGAACCATGTGGGAGCCCGACGAGTACGCTGCCGCGTTCACGTAGGCTGCCGCGTTCATGTAGCCTACCTCGGAACTGCTGACGTAGAGCTTGTGCAGGGCTTTGTCGCGGGCTGCCCTGCGTTCTCCGTCGTGCTCGGGGTGCCCGTTCTTAGGGACTGGAAGGATGATGAGATGGGAGCGTAGGTCTGGAGGTAGGGGAACCCCCTCTTTAGGATGAGTGATCGGGGGATGGCTTCTGCCAGCTCCTCAAGCGTGTTGTGGGTACCGAGGTTGAGGAGCCGGGCAGTAGAAGTGCTGGGCGATAGGCGGAGGCGACCTTCGTGCAGCTACTGAGGAGTGGGTTGATGCGGTCCTGCTCCCTCTTCTTTAATTAGGGGAGGTAGGGGAATGAGTACGCCTTGCGGCTCGTGATGTAGGCTTGAGCGGGGCGGAGAGTGTTCCGCTCTCGCAGACCCGCGCGCCGGTTCGCCATGCGCCGAATGAGACGGGTGGCTTGCTGGGCTTGGGTCTGGACAGATTGGAAGGCATTGCCATGCACGCCGTGGGAGTGAAGGACGAGGCCCAGGATGCGAATCTTGGAGACCAGGGGAATGGGGGTGTTCCCTAGAGTGAGTGAGATGGGAGGGTTGGGGGGTCGTGGGGCCTGGGGCGGTAGAAGAGTTCTTGTTTAGAAGGGGAGCAGGCTAGGTCGCGCGCGCGAGAGCATAGAGTCGATGATGTTGAGGGCAGACTCTTGGGGGGAAATCCGAATGTGCTGCCTGCCCGCCCACACCCACCATCGGATACGGGCCGATGTAGATTCGGCTACTAGGCTTTGTTCCGGTGCAACGCCAGTGGTGGGGATGGGTTGGTAGGGGCCCATCCTCTGGGGATGCAAAACCCCATGGGAGTGGCAGCGACTCCCAAGCGACTGTGAGGGCCAATCGCTCCCGTGAGGTTCGATGCCTGAGCGGAGGCAGGTCGGTTTATATCATCAGGCTGGACCTACGGATTCCGGCACGGAAGGCATGCCAAAAATGAGAAGGTTTTCAAATACATGCAACTAGCCTCTGCACGCGGAGGCATGCACAGCTGGCGGCCGACGCGCCGGTTTCTGGCCACCGAGAGTCCAGTTCCGCGCGGGGGTTTACAGCAGCCAGGCCTCTCGGAATCGATGCCTCGGGGAAGTAGCCTCACGGCTGACCGCGGGACTGTGATGGCCATTGCGGCACGCCGAGGTAGGAGGGCGTAGTACGACCAGTGCAAAAAACGTCGATGTTGCGGAATACCGGCGGAGTAGGCTCGAGTCATCTCACCCTAAGACATGTTCTTGGTTTGTGGCCCGGTCAGCTCAGCCTTGAACACTCCCTTCACAGTAAGAGCGGAGCAAGCTAGGGGAGAAAATAAGTGCATGGTTGGTTGGTTGGAAGCACAGGTGGGTCCCCTCGGAGGTGTTAGGTCATGGCACTGAGGGCCGGAGGGCCTATAGGCTGACGACCTAAGCCTCTACTGGCTGGATCACACCACACATACTTCCGGTGCCTGAAAAACCTCAAAAAGCACTCAACGGCTAGTAGATGGCAGGTGCGAAACAAACCCTGAAAGTCGTGGAGGGGCTGAGGTGGTTAACCCCGGGTTAGGTTTTCCTGTCTCCGGTGGTCGGAGCCCGTTGCGTTTGTGGGTGGTCGGGCATACCGTGAGTGGAGCCGCACCATTGGGCAATATCGACGTTCTCCCTGCTCTGGCCAGACAAGCCTGCATTGGAGTCTAGACAAATGAAGCATCAGATCCAAAACTCGTTGTCCTCATTCCCATTCCAGTTCTCATAACCCGTCATCCAAACGCTTCCGCTGCGTCCCAGCGGAGATAAGAGGAGTGTCACCGGGCCCGATCCCCCGGCTGTGGGTCTTTGTGTAGCTTTTTACCCCGCCCCCTCATTTTTTTCTCATTTTCCCCACCTACGGGTGCAAAAGTATACCATTGCCTTCGGTCCTTTTCATTTATTTTAAGATTGGATTAAGCTTGTTACACGTCAGTGGTGCCGACAGGGGCTTATTATTTTTCATTATGTTTAGGTTGCCCCAACCTAAGATTTGTAGGTTGTGTTCCATTTCGGCATCACTGCCTCGATGAACACAGACAGGGATGCCGTCACCATACAGGCTGAAATGTATGTCTCGTATCTGGGCGAATTGGTGGGGGAATTGGAGAAGGGCTATGTTAAAGAGGATAGGAGAGAGTACAGCACCCTGAGGAGTTCCCCGTGCTTCCAGTGAGACACCGGTGGTCGCCCATGGTGAGTGTGGCTTTGTGTTTTGAGTTGAAATCGCGGACGTAACTGTACATCCGCGGGCCTATGCCTAAGGCGTGGAGGTCTTCTAGGATGGCTGCTTGGTTAACGTTGTCGAAAGCTTTTGTTAGGTCGACGCCGAGGATAGCCTTGGTGTCGGCCACAAGGGAGTCAAGGATGCTGTGCTTGAGTTGTAGAAAGACGTCCTGGGTGGATAAGACCGGGCGGAAACCAAACACGCACGAAGGCATAAGGTTGTTTTTCTCCAAATACCGGCCCAGCCGGGTCTGGAGAACGTGCTCCATGAGCTTGCCCAACCACGACGTAAGAGAGATGGGACGGAGGTTAGCGCGGAGAAGGAGTTTGCCGGATTTGGGAATAAAGACTACTTTGTCGTCTTTTAACTGAGGTGGGAGGTCGCCGCGCAGCCAGTATTCGTTGAGGTATTCGGTTAGGGTTTTGACGGAGGGGGAATCGAGGTTGCGGAGTGCCTTGTTTTGCACTCCGTCGGGGTCAGGCGCTGAAGACGTGTTGAGGCGCTGAAGTTCTGGCCTCCTTTCCGCCTCGGTGATCGTTTGGTCGAGAAGGTCGTTGGGAGAGCCTGTGTAGTTAGAGTGGCCTGCGGAGGGATATGCGGTGAAGTAGAGATCACGAAACTCCTCGAGGAGTTCCTGGGGTGTTTGTATGTATGAGCTTTTTGCGGTGTTTGTGTTCGAGCTTTATGAGGTTTGTTTCTGGTGTGTCTTGGACTGAGTCGAATCAATGAGGTGGAGGAATAGGTTTCAGGTTTGGGGCAACTCATTCTGCCGTCCAGCCTGTTACAAAGGGATTCCCAATTTTGGCGCGACAGAGTGGCAGCATGCGTCTCAATCTTCTTGTTCTGTCGGCCCAGCCTGCGTCTGAGTGTTCTATTCCGGCGCTGACGCCGCCACCTCTGTTCGAGACCCGCCTAGGCATTCCTTAGGTGCAGGAGATGGGAATCCATCGCGTCTGCAGGGCAGTCCTCTCGGAGTTGAGTGAGTCACGGCGCGGACCTCACGTTGGAGGTGGTCACAAGTAGCTATGTCTGAGATTGCGTGTAGAGTGCCGGCTGCTCAGGAGGTGCGGAACGAGTCCTGCTTCGTGATGGCACCATCACGAGAGGGTCTACGTGTTGGGCCTGCTTGTAGCGATAATGTAGCGATCCCTACCCAAATTCTCCTGGGTGTTACACCACGCAGAGTGAGGGAGGCGGTGAGGCCAGGAGTAGTGTCGGCGCAGACGATGTTGCCGGTGCCAGTATGGGGGGCGAGGTCTGTGAGAAGGCAGAAACCGGCCTGCTGAGTGGCGAGCCCTACAGTGCACCCGCTGGCCGTGTTCGGGGAGTTGTAGTCCCCTACAATCAGGAGGGGGCATTTGTGTGTGGCTCGATTGGCAAGTGTGAACAGTCGGTCGAAGTCATGGCCGCAGACACTTCGGGTGGCTGTATACATTGAGGATGAAGAGACTAGTATCCCATGTGCGCTGCGGCACAAGTTCGATGAGGAGATGATCTATTTCGGGGACGTCTTAGGGGCGGGAGATAAAAGTGAGTGCATGGTGTACAAGAAATGCAAGCCGAGGGGGTTTTGGCGAAAAGGGGACGATGGGCACGTAGCTGGGTAAGGTGAGGGGATTGGAGGGCTCTTGCGGCGCGAGCATGTCGGGGCCGTCTGCCCGAGCTAGGAAGTGGTGAAGCAGTCCCCGCTTGGAACCAAATCCTCGACAGTTCCACTGCCAGATGGTTGGGCTAGTGCGTAGTCTCGCCATCACTGAATCTGTCGTTCGCCGTGGAGAAGTTGGAGACGGTGTGGAGCCGGAGTTTGTTTTCAGGCCGCACGGCGACACAGGCCGTCGCGTGACAAGCCACTTGCTCTTTAAATCGCTCGTGAATATGGCGAGCAAGTTGGTCTAGACGGGTAGTGAGGTTGGCGAACTGATTTGTGAAGGCCTGATTTGTTAAGGCAGCTGTGTCTGTAGGCGGAGGTTGGTGGTTTCGAGGGAGGCGAGCTGCGCGCGGACACGCAGCAGCTCTTCATAGAGGGGGTTGGCGGAAGATGACGCTGCTCGATCTGTTGTCACCTCAGCTCAGTAATTTTGCCTACTTTTCTAGTTATTAACTACGTTATTTCCATCCTTGGAAGACGGCCGCGTCTTTAAGGCGGTACTGTCCCTACGGGAAGGGTACGGCAGATTCGGTGCCGGTATCCTTAAAGGGTCAGCACCATCCGAAGGAGCCCAGTGGGGCGGAGGCGGCCATGGCATCACATGGCGGGGATCTGCCAGTCATCAGGGACGTCCAGCAGTGCAGTGCGTCATCATCGCTCAGTGGGGACGACTCAACTATCGTCGCCTCTGACGAGGAAGTGGCTGACATGGCGGAAATGGACAACGATGGCTTCAAAGTGGTGAGTCATCGGAAGCACCGGACAGTCGGCATCCCAGTGATAGTTCAGCCAAAAAAGAAAGGTGTTGACTTCCGAGAGTGGAACCCTACCAGGCTGTTCGATGATACTAAAGTACTACTGGGATCTCCTCCGATTCGCAGTCGCTTCACAACGCAAGGGGCTCTTCATCTAGATATCTCAACGGAAGAGCAAGTAGACATTCTACTGCGGTGCTCTCAGATAGGTGGCCTACGAGCTCTAGCCCGGTTGCCACAGTCCTACATGACTAACACATGTGTTATAAGGGGAGTACCAGTGTGGTATTCGGAAAGTGGCCTTCTTGACTACTTGAAACCGCAAGAGTTCTGCACGTGCGACGGTTAATGCGCCGCGTGGAGCCTGGAGAACAACAATGGGCAGCGAAGCCTACAAACTCTATTGTGCTAACGTTTGCTCCCAACACCGAGCGCCCTGGAATAATTGACCTTGGTTTCACCAAACATGCAGTCCACTAGTTCGTTGAAACGCCTCCCCGGTGCTTCAGGTGCCGACGCTTTGGATATGTAGCGAGAGTTTGCAACAAAGATCAACGTTGCAAGCGGTGTGGTGGTGGCCATGATTACAAAGAGTGCAAGGCAGATTTTGATTGCGCTAATTGTGGAGGTGACCATCCAGCGAGCTTCAGTGGCTGCACGTTCCGTGTAAGCGCCTTACACCGTCGCAAGTCCTTCATTAGTGGCCCCAAACCACAACCTACTGAGAAGCCGATACATGGAAGTGAAGAGTTCCCTGCGCTCGAGTCGGAAGCTCGGGACGTGGTAGCAAGCGACGTCGCTGCACGACCTGATCCGAGCAAGTCGGCAACGGCCTCCGAGGGTGAGCTGGCTGTTCGATCTGCTTCTGCAAAAAGTTTCCATGTTCCTCACCGACCAGATCACAGCAAGACTCGACAACATGGAGGACATCCCCTTGCCTTAAAAGAGATGCAGACACCAGCTACCGTGGCCAAGAGTGGGTCCCAGTCCCCGTCTTTTGTCGAAGTGGTGCGCCAGTGCGTGCAGCAAAATAAGGAGCTCAAAAGCCGGAATCTCTCCGACCTTCTAGGCGTTTTGTTTGATGTCCTGCGTTCATATAGCCAAGCGATGCAGCCTGGCACTTTAAAGAACTTTATACAGCTGGTGCTTTCCTTTGAGACCTTGATCACCGCCTTCGCAGAGAACTTCAACTCCTAGATGGCTAGTTTTCTTCAACCTGTTGCAACTAAAAACCCTAGAAAAGTGCCGTTTATCATGCAATGGAACTGCGCTGGGATTATAAGTCGATTAGCAAAACTAAAATTGTTCTTGAAAGAGACCTGTGTTCCAGTACTGGCCCTCTCGGAGGCTGGCTTGCCAAGCGGGAGGTCTTTGCCGGGATACGTCGCCCACAAGAATTGCAGAATAAAGTCTTTACCCGCAGGAAGTGCCGCCCTTTACATACGAAGGGAGATTCCTCATGTGGCTTTGAACGTCACCGATCTTTACACCGACAGTATTGAGGTAGTGGCTGTGAGGATTCGGCTCGCCTTCCGAACTCTGTCCATTGCATCAGTATACGTGTCCCCGCGGAAGAAGGTCGATTTGACTTTGTTCTTCCAGCAACTTTGTGACCGCTGCCCAGCACCCAGAATCATCTGCGGTGACTTCAACGCCCACCACCCTGCCTGGGGTGACAGGAACACAGATCCTCGCGGACGCCAACTTGTAGAAGTCATCGACAGTTTGGACCTGTGCGTGGCCAATGACGGAAGTCCCACTTTCTTTCGGCCTCCAACCTCACCCACATCTATAGACCTAACCATACATTCACCTGACGTCCGTGTGCAGTGGTCAACTAGAGCTGACCGAATGGGAAGTGATCACTACCCGATATTTGTGTTTACTGCCGACTTCCATCTGCGTGGTAATAAATTTGCCATGTTGTTAATTGGGACAAATACAGGGAGCACTTAGCCTGTGTTTCCGGTGATGTGAGAGACAAAATGATTTATGCTAAGATGGCTGCTACCACGGCGCTCAAGCTACCTGATCATTTTCCGACTCCGGATTTAAAACTCAGGAACCTCTGCGCAGCGCGCAGAAGGGCGGAGCGACAACTGTTGCGGAAGAAGGACGACAAAGCCTTGAAGACAACTTTCAACACGCTCAACTCTGCCATTAGACGTCATGCGAACAAGCTCTGTAGGTCCCAGTGGGCATTCGTTTGCGCTAGTTTGACTGTTTTCTCACCGATAACGAGAATTTGGCGTGTCGTTGGCAGTCTTGCTGGTGGCTCTCGTCCGAGTAAACCTTTCGAGGCGCTTGCATTGCGCACGCAGAAACATCTCGTGTGCTTGGCAGAGGAATTTGCGGATGCATTTGTAAATTCCAGACCAGGCATTCATTCCTGCGCACTGCCTGCTACGTCTCCGTCTGTTATGGACGCCCCGCTCACACTTTGAGAACTACAGACAGCGCTCCGCAGCCTGTGGCGTCGCTGTGCACCAGGTCCTGACGGCATTACCAATCAAATGTTACAGAAACTGCCTCTGGAACCCCGGAAGATGCTCCTAACCTATCTCAATCGAGTGTGGGAGTCTGGTGACGTTCCCCTTTTATGGAAGGTGGCTTGTGTAGTCCCACTGCTGAAGGCTAGCAAAGAGATGACAGACGCGGCCTCGTATCGTCCTGTATCGCTGACGTCGTGTGTGGCTAAGCTCATGGAGAAGATGGCAAGTAAGCGTTTGTCCTGGTTGCTTGAGGATAGAAAGGCACTACCAACATGCATGACTGGATTCCGCACAGGTTTAAGCGCGCAAGATAGCGTCCTGGACTTGATAAGCCACATTTAACATCAGAGTGTTTTTGCACTTTCAACACTAGCTATTTTCCTAGACGTATCAAAAGGCTTATGATAGCGTCCTCCAGAGCTCAATACTGAATAGTCTGCAGGTCATAGGCGTACAGGGCTATCTTCTGCGATTCATTCACTCATTTCTCAGTGATCGTAAATTTCGAGTGCGGTTAGGCAGTACAATGAGCTCCGAAAGGGCGGTATCGCGAGGGGTACCTCAAGGTAGTGTCCTGTCCCCAACGCTCTTTAATGTTGTCATGGCTGGCCTTCCCGCAAAAGTGCAAAAACATTGTAGGGATGTCCATATGTCGATATATGCAGACGACATTTGTCTTTGGTTAACCGGATATCAACACAAACGCTTAGCTCCATTAGCGCGACAGGCCGTGCTTTCAGTTAAAAGTTACCTTCAAGGTGTTGGGTTGACTCTCTCGGTGGAAAAATCTGGCTTCGTCCTGTTTCCAGGTAGGGGACGACGGTATGCGCGGCTGAGCATAGACCTTGATCAGTCTTGCCTTCGTCAGGTTAACCACATACGTTTTTTTGGGCGTCACTATTGACTCACGTCTACAGTGGCGACGAGCTGTGGATTCGATTGTGGCTTCACTATCTTCGCGTCTCAATGTGCTTCGTAGAGTTGCTAGTGTGCAATGGGGAAACCAACCTGCTTCAATGATCAGGCTTCACGATGCCCTGGTGACAAGTCGCATAATGTGCCAGCTCCCTTTAATTTCCCCCTCGGTATCGCAGCTGGAACGCAGAATGGGACTAAGGAGGGCTCTCGGCGTTACGCAGGCTGCTCCAAACAATGCAGTACTGTATGAGTCTCAATCGAAACCTCTTCGGCTAGCCGCTTCACAAAAACTTTTGCTGCAAATTGGCCGCCTCAGAGAGACTGTTGCCGGGAGAGCGCTTCAACAGCGCCTTCGAAAGAAATCTGAGTCCCGGGCGTACTTGGCTGTAAATACTCTTCGTTCTCTGGGTCTCGACCTTCGAGATCGACCTAAGACTTTGAAGCCACCTTGGTCCTTTCCGAGCCTCGATTGTTCCTTGACAATTCCCCACGTTGGCGCTATGCGGAATTCTCCTTTAGCGGCAATGCGTTCGCTCGTACTGGAACATCTTGAAACCGAATATGCCAGTCATCTTCAAATTTTTACAGGCGGCTCTGTGGACAAGGTCAGAGGATCTAGTGCAGCTGATTTTCATATTCCGTCTTTGAAGTATGATTGGTCTGTTCGTTTTACTAAAGTCGTGTCCTCCACAATGGCCGAAAGCGTTGCCATTGAGGCAGCTCTAAAGAAGCTACGGGGTTGTACGCCTCAACCTACTGTCATAATTACGGATTCAAAATCTGCCTTCAAAGGTTAGAGTACGGGTTCCCCACTGATGCCTTGAGTCTTAGATCCCTACGTTTGGTGCAGAATCTACATAGCAAAGGCTTCTCTATACGTTTTCAATGGGTGCCCTCGCACATAGGTGCCTTAGGCAACGAGATAGCAGACAACCTCGCCCATACAGCTCTCTCCGGGATTCTAGTAGAGATGTGGTGTTGTGCCACTTCAGTTCTTTGTGGAGCTCTCCTCATCAGCCATGTATGACAAAGGGTCTCAAAAGGTACCAAGCCACTTTGCTGCACCGCGTTCGCACGGATTCTGCTCGTACGCCGGCGCGGATGTATAAGACTGGCCTAGCGTTGTCACCATTGTGTTCAACGTGTGGTGTGTGTGGTGACATAGAACATTACCTCTTGTGCTGTACTTTGTACAACGCGGAACGGGCTGTGTTATTCGGATCCCTCAAGAAGTCAGGAGTTCCTCACAGTTCTCTTCAGGACATTGTTTTCCCGCGCGGGAGCCAGTCGAGTATAAGGGAGGCTTCTCGCCTTCTTCTAATTTACCTGCAGGACACGGATTTGGCCTCCACATGGGGACCTCAGGAGTGTCTATTTGGGTTTTTGCGGACAGTGTTTCTGTGATTTCTATTTAAGTGTCGCTACGGTGGAGCAATTGCCGGCAGCAACTGCAAGGCTAATCCCACCGGTAGTTTACAACCACTCAACTCAACTGGATGACCGTCTGCACCACGGCCTGAATTCTGGCCTCCATGAGTTGTTCGAAATTGGGAGGCAGGGCTGGTGTTCCCTCGGTCGGGTTTGGTGTGGTCAGGGAGGTTGTGGGTATTGAGGCCCACTTCTTGGCCGCCGGTTCGCGAGTAGAGAGAGGTGGCGGTGGAATAGGGGAGGTAGGATCGGCCGGGGCCGCTGGTGCCTGTGTAGGGGCTTGGGCCTGCTGGTGGGCATGCAGCTGTGTCTGTAGGCGGAGGTTGGTAGTTTCGAGGGAGGCGAGCTGCGCGCGGACACGCACCAGCTCTTCATAGAGGGGGTTGGCGGAGCCCTGGTAAACTACGCCTGCCCAGCTCACCCCACTGGTGCAGCAAGTGGGTGCCTGGGCAGGTGGTCTCGGTGGGAGTTGAGGTGGTGGTGGCCTGGTTACAGTCCAGGAGCGGAACCGGGCCTTGGGCTTTCTAGGGGTGGACGGCTGTTAGGGCTGTTAGAGGTGGGTGGCTGAAAATTGATTTCGAGGCAGGGGAACGCCACCGCTCACTTTTCGGTGGAAAGTTCAAGCAGGTGCCTGTAAAATGTGGTTCGTGCAGGTAAATGTATTTACCCGCCGCGGTGGCTCAGTGGTTAGGGCGCTCGACTACTGATCCGGAGCTCCCGGGTTCGAACCCGACCGCGGCGGCTGTGTTTTTATGGAGGAAAAACGCCAAGGCGCCCGTGTGCTGTGCGATGTCAGTGCACGTTAAAGATCCCCAGGTGGTCGAAATTATTCCGGAGCCCTCCACTACGGCACCTAATTCTTCCTTTCTTCTTTCACTCCCTCTCTTATCCCTTCCCTTACGGCGCGGTTCAGGTGTCCAACGATATATGAGACAGATACTGCGCCATTTCCTTTCCCCAAAAACCAATTATTATTATTATTATTATTAAATGTATTTTATGTAATCAAAAGTGGTTATCAGTATAAATTCTAACACAAAGTAAGCCGCTGCGGTGGCTGAGTGGTTATGGCGCTCGGCTGCCGGCCCCAAAGACGCGGGTTCAATCCCGGCCGCGGCGGTCGAATTTCGATGGAGGCGAAATTCTAGAGGCCCGTGTGCTGTGCGATGTCAGTGCACGTTAAAGAACCCCAGGTGGTCGAAATTTCCGGAGCCCTTCACTACGGCGTCCCTCATAGCCTGAGTCGCTTTGGGACGTTAAATCCCCCATAAACCATAAACCAATCTAACACAAAGTGTACGAGTTCTCGCAAATAGGTCGAGAGCGTTAGTTCGGAACAGCTCTTATTAACACGTTTTAGAAGAGACCGGGAAATTCTTGAAAGAAAATCTGTGACGTAACTATATTCCCATTACTCGCCGCGGTTGCTCTGTTGTTAAGGGACTCGTCTACTAAGCAGGAGTACCCGGGTTCGAACCCGACCGCAGAGGTCGTGTTTCGATGCAGGCGAAACGCAAAAGGCGCCCGTGTGATGTGCGATGTCAGTGCACGTTAAAGATACCCAGGTGGTCGAAATTATTCCGGAGCCCTCCACTGCGGCCCCCTTCCTCTCTTTCACTCCCTCTTTTATCCCTTCCCTTACTGTGCGCTTCAGGTGTCCACGAGACAGGTGAGACATTTACTGCGTCATTTCCTTTCCTCAAAAACCAGTTATCGTTATTGTAGCGAGAGCTACACTGGGCTACCGGTCGTGCATTTCGCGGTACATGGGAGAGGAGAGTTGTGCGCAATGCGCCGTTGCCATGGCAACCAAAGAGGAGCAAAGTGCGTCGTGCGCTTCGCCGTCGGGCGAGGGACTGGCGTCGCCTCGGAAGGTTCATGTGATGCGCCGTTCACCGCGGCGGAACTGAACAATGCGCTGCAGCGCTGCCGCCGCCGCTCGGCGCCCGGACCGGACGGGGTGACATTCCAGATGCTGCGAAACCTGGATGCGCAGCAACGACAGATCCTCCTGCAGCAGATCAACCTGGTGTGGGAACGCGGGGAGCTGCCGGAGGATTGGCGAACCGCGGTCGTTTGTCCCATCCGAAAGGCAGGGCGCCCACCTACGGAGCTGAGCGGATACCGGCCAGTGGCATTAACATCGGCGGCAGGTAAGCTCATGGAGCATATGGCGTTGCAGCGTCTGAAAGAGCGGGCTGCGTAGGCTGATTTGTTTGACGATCGGCAGACGGGTTTCCGTGGGATGCGGTGCACGGCTGATTCTATATCGGACGTTGTTACAGCGCTGGAGCATGCCAGGGCGGCCGGCCAGGTTGCGCTGCTGCTACTACTGGACGTCTCGGGCGCTTTCGACAACGTTCACCGCGCACCAATTCTCGCGGTGCTTGAGGGTGCTGGTGTGAGCGAGTGCCTTTTGCGATACGTTCATGGCTTCCTGAGCTGGCGCACCATGCGCGTACGAGTAGGGGGTAAGCTCTCCAAGCCTCGCCCGGTGGACATGGGCGTGCCGCATGGCTCTGTCCAATCACCATTTCTGTTTAATGTGGCCATGTCGGTGGTGCTGGCCTCCCTCCCCACGAGCGGCCGACACCATGTGTACATGTCCATAAATGCAGACGACATAGCTCTGTGGTGCCGGGGACCACCGGGCGAGGCGTTCCGCGTGCGGGGGTGCCTTCAGGGAGCCCTGACCGCAATCCATGCCAGCTTGCGCGGCCTTGGTCTGTCGCTGAGCGCGGACAAATCGGTGGCCATGGCCTGCGTTTCACGCTCGCGCGCGCACCTTGCGCAACTGTCACTGGACGGGACTCCGATTCCTTGGCGTAAATCGGTGCGGTACCTTGGCCTGGACATCGACTGGCGCCTTTCCTTCCGCCCCGCGGCGACCAAGGCCTGTCTGCAGATGAAGAGGATCACCGCCGCCGTGCACAAGCTCACCGCTCGAGGCCAGGGCATCTCCCAGCAAGCCGCGCTCCGTCTATACAATGCTGCAGCTTTGGGGGCGATGCTCTATGCGCTGCCGCTCGTCACGGTGCGCAAGCCGTGCTGGAAGAAAGTCGAGCTTCAGCAACGCAAGTCCCTGCGCGTGTGCCTAGGCCTGCCCAAAAACTCGCAGTGCGCCGCAACGTTGGCCGAGGCAGGAGCGTGGCCACTTGAGCTCCAAGCAGCGCGCATTGTATTGAATCGCATCGACCGGCTTCACCGCGCACCGGACGGCGCCTCGCTGCTGCAGCGTATGCGCTCGCACCCGCGCTCACGAATGGGCGCGGCGCTGCTCGACTATGAGCAATTGACACAAGGCCCAACTCCCTACGGCTCCTGCGCGCCCTGGCCTGCTGCCTCGGAGGTAGAGCGAGAGATCGCCGACATTGCGGGAAAGCGGAGCACACCCCTCTGTGCTGTGCAGCAGCTGGCCAGAGCCGTCATACACGAGGAGCTCCAGGACCATCTCCTCGTGTACACCGACGGCTCAGTGGCCCGAGACAGCTGCTCCCTTGCTGCGGCGGCCACCATTCCCGCCCTGCGACTGCACAGCCAGCAACACGCAGCCTTCCTGGTCTCCTCCACCACGGCGGAGTTGATGGGGATCCGGCTCGGGCTGGACCTGCTGCTCACCCTCGGCCCTCCGCCGCCCAGGAGTGCTCTGCTGTGCGACTCCCGCGCCGCCCTCAGCCGCCTGCAACCTAGCGGCCGGGGTACCCCACTAGCGCGGGAAATTCGCTCGCGCATCGAGCGCCTCGCGCAGAGAGGTTGTGCCGTGCGTGCACAGTGGGTGCCCGGTCACTGCGGCATCGCCGGCAACGAAGAAGCTGACGACCTCGCGAGCGCTGCACACCAACTACCTGCCAGCGATCTGCCCCTTGCGCTGGAGGACGTGCGTGCGGCCATCCACGACCATCTCCAAAAGCAGCACCCCGACCCACGCATCACGGGAGGTGAGCGCATCGACAGTGTCACCGGTTGTCGGGCACTTACACGGTCACAACGTGCAATGACCCTCCGCGCGCGCATTGGCTGCGTGTGGCCCGGGGAAAGACGGGTGCGTCTCGGAATCGCGACGAGTGATGTGTGTGACGGATGCGGTGCAGTGGAAACACTAGAACGCCTGCTCCTTTAATGTGCCGCGTTCGCCGATGCTCGTCGCGATATGCTCGCGGCCTATAGGGCGCAGGGCATACTACCAGACTCCATCAAGACGCTATTGTGGCCGCAGGGCAGTGCGCGCACTCGTGAGCGAACTTTGGTGAGCCTCTGTGCATTCCTCGAACACACGGGCTTGACGTCCCGTCTGTTCTCCGTCAGGTAGTTACACGCAGTGACCGAACGCTCCGTGAGTTCTACCTTGAATGATTAATAACTGGACGCCCCACTTCAGTTGTAACCAACACAGTGCTGTGCGCGTGTGTGATTTAATTCCTCTAAAAGGAACTAATCACGCGCACATCCTGGACACATTTCTTATTGTGTAAATAGTTTGTACATATTACTTCTCCCCCTATCCTCTCTTCCTGTCCTCTCACCTCTTTCATTTCATTTCTCCATTCTGCCTGCTGTCCTTTATTTCCGCTGCACCTGCTCAGGTGCTTCAGTATCGATGGCAGATGCCGGGGCTAGTAAAAATCTTTTCCTTCCTTTTTACTATTATTTTTAATGGTGGTACTGGTTTTATTAAAAATAATAGTAAAAAGGAAGGAAAAGATTTTTGCTAGCCCCGGCATCGGCCATCGATACTGAAGCACCTGAGCTGGGGCAGCGGAAATAAAGGACAGCAGGCAGAATGGAGAAATGAAATGAAAGAGGTGAGGGGACAGGAATAGAGGACAGGGGGAGAAGTAATATGTACAAACTATTTACACATGAAGTAATGTGTCCAGGTTGTGCGCGTGATTAGTTCATTTAAGAGGAATTAAATCACACACGCGCACAGCACTGTGTAGGTTACAACTGGAGTGGGGCGTCCAGTTATTAATCGTTCAAGGTAGAACTCGCGGAGCGTTCGGTCATTGCGTGTAACTACCTGACGGAGAACAGACGGGACGTCAAGCCCGTGTGTTCGAGGAATGCACAGAGGCTCGCCAAAGTTCGCTCACGAGTGCGCGCACTGCCCTGCGGCCACAATAGCGTCTTGATAGAGTCTGGTAGTATGCCCTGCGCCCTATAGGCCACGAGCATATCGCGACGAGCATCGGCGAACGCGGAGCAGCGAAGGAGCAGATGTTCTAGTGTTTCCACTGCACCGCATCCGTCACACACATCACTCGTCGCGATTCCGTGACGCACAAAACCACAACGACCACCACCTTCGCCGTCGCCGCGGCCGCGCGCCCGCTCCACCATCAAAGTCGAGCGTGAGGTCACGCGGATAACCAGTTGTGTCCATGCGCTGATACCATAGTAACCAGAGAGACCCCACAGCTGCGCCGCGTTCTTCGTCCTCGCATCGCCGCACGCCTCTCTATCACCCGAATCGCGCGTGACATGCGCAGCATTGCGTATATAAAACGGAGATGTAATGGGCGGCAGTATCACAATGTTTGACATGGATACAGAGAAGGAGAGTCCAGCCGGTGCTAAACGGCGGTATAGACTTAACTCTTCCGATCCTGAGGTTATCGCCTGGCAGTTGGCTTGAACCAAATAAGAACGTTGGAGTCGTGCGTTTCTTGAAACAAGGTATCACCGCTGTCAGACATCTATCTCCCTTCGATCGCGGAGAATAATGCTGAAGCCTGCTGTGTTCGGCTTCTGGAAAGTGGCATTATCATCCAGTGAGTCTACGTGGCACCGGGAATATCTGTGAAGCAGACGATTGATGTGGTTGCCACGTGTATACTAGCCTAAGGCACGGTTTCACAGTTGTGTGTGACTTTGGGTGATTTCAACAGGAAACAGGACACTCTTAGTCAGTGTATGACAGAAAAGTTTGACTTTAATTCAGCTTCGGACCCTCACGTCAAGACTATACAATGAGGAACTACTGTAGAGCTTGTATACTAAAGAGGCTCTATCAAATCGAAATACTGTATCGTCAAAATTGAGACCGCTGCATGCTACTTCACAGATAATCAGACAGTCTTCGTCTCTGTCAAGCAAAATGAATAAAAGATGTGTATACCCAATGTCTCTCATTGCTAAACATACAGTGACCACAAAAAGCTCAGCCAGGGAAACGTACCTCTCGCTACGTGTATCCTGTCATAGCCGAGCTAAGCCACTGCGATTTTTTTTATCACCACATCAGGGGTGCTGCTGATGCACAGCTGATAAAAAAAAATTGGCTCTCGCTTAGCTCTGCTTAACCCTAGTTTTATTACGAAAGCTTCGTTTCCTTGGCACGTTGTATACGCAGCGTCTCATTCTGACGCTCTCGAGAACTCAAACCGGTTTCTTCCGCAGTGGAAGAGTCACTCCGGGACGTGGTAGGACTTCTTTTAGCCTCATCTTTGTGCGACGCTTCTCGAGTCGTGCGGCGCGCTCTTCTGGCGTCTCGTGAGCGCGTTGTCTCATAATTGGTTCTTTTGTGGGCAAGGAAATGGCGCAGAATCTGTCTCATATATCGTTGGACACCTGAACCGCGCCGTAAGACAAGGGTAAAGGTGGGTGTCAAAGAAATGAAGAAAGGTGCCGTAGTTGAGGGCTCCGGAATAATTTCGACCACCTGGGTATCTTTCACGTGCACTGACATCGTACAGCACACGGGCGCCTTAGCGTTTTTCCTCTATAAAAACGCAGCCGCCGCGGCTTCGTTCTGTCGTTGTTTCGTCTCGAAAGAAGTTAGGACGGCGCTAAAACGACAAAGACAAAGAGGCACGAACACAACAGGACGGGCGCCAACTTGCAACTGAAGTTTATTGCACCAAACCCCTACATTTTATGCATCAACTGAGCCGTATCACAACAAGCTTATCACACAACAAAACGCAATTTCTTCAATAGTCAGAACATCGGAAGTAGGCGCTACTTTTACAGACCAGAGACGCCTTCTGCACTATCCACTTGATAACAGCATTATTCTTACTTTATAAGTCCCCAGAATAAATGATTGCGCAACCCACATGAAAGCAATTGATCATCCAAATGATACACACACGCTTGGGCAAGGCAACCAGCGCGCAAACTCAACAATCGTGATTTAACACACAGAATGAAAATGAAAGAATGACCAACAACAAACGCGGAAAATTTGGTGGACATGACAACTTAAACCTTCGGGGGAACCTCCCAGCGTCAATGTACTATAATTATCGTCAAAAATTAAAAACCTTTGAGAAAACCTCCCAGCGTCAAAGTGCTACAATATTGGTTTCTACACAAACGTCTTTTCGGTCGATAAAACACATCGATGAAAAACAATGTATGCAGAAAACTTGCAAACGTTGAAACCTAAAGACAGCCTTCGAGAAACGCCACCTCAGCGTCACTAATTGAAATGGACGGCCTACTAACGCATGCGCTTCCCGCTTTCTTAATAAAAAATGCCTCCACAACTTCTCGCTCAAATCTGTCTTTACCGCTCTTCAAAAAAGTTGTTTTGCTCAGATCCGGACTACACCCCTTGCACGTCTTGCAGTGATCTGCAAGGAAACTTCCATGATGTTGGCGCACATTCCGCAAGTGTTCACTGGCACGTTCATTAAAACAGCGACCGGTTTGCCCTATGTAAACTAAACCGCAGCTTAGAGGAATCTGATATACAACTTGTGATCTGCATTTCGTGAACAGTTTTTGATGTTTAATAGGGCAAACCGGTCGTTTCTTATCCGGTTTTGACATTGTGCAAATCTTTGACAACTTTGATGGGGCCGAGAACACAACCTGCACCTGATGTTTGCTTGCGACTTTTTTTATACCATGGGACACCTTATGCATGTACGGAATCACAGGGACCAATTTTTTTGCTTCCGGAAGTTTCTCATCACAAGGCCGCTTGAATTTCTGGATTAACATTTCAGAAACAGCCAAAATCAAATGGGGCGGGTAACCCGCTTCGTGCAACCTCTGAATTTGGGCGCCAAAGCTCATAGACATCGTGTGATGGCACGACTTTCTTAAGGCATTCTGAAGGGTCTATGAGCTTTGGCGCCCAAATTCAGAGGTTGCACGAAGCGGGTTACCCGCCCCATTTGATTTTGGCTGTTTCTGAAATGTTAATCCAGAAATTCAAGCGGCCTTGTGATGAGAAACTTCCGGAAGCAAAAAAATTGCAGTCCGGATCTGAGCAAAACAACTTTTTTGAAGAGCGGTAAAGACAGATTTGAGCGAGAAGTTGTGGAGGCATTTTTTATTAAGAAAGCGGGAAGCGCATGCGTTAGTAGGCCGTCCATTTCAATTAGTGACGCTGAGGTGGCGTTTCTCGAAGGCTGTCTTTAGGTTTCAACGTTTGCAAGTTTTCTGCATACATTGTTTTTCATCGATGTGTTTTATCGACCGAAAAGACGTTTGTGTAGAAACCAATATTGTAGCACTTTGACGCTGGGAGGTTTTCTCAAAGGTTTTTAATTTTTGACGATAATTATAGTACATTGACGCTGGGAGGTTCCCCCGAAGGTTTAAGTTGTCATGTCCACCAAATTTTCCGCGTTTGTTGTTGGTCATTCTTTCATTTTCACTCTGTGTGTTAAATCACGATTGTTGAGTTTGCGCGCTGGTTTTCTCAAAGGTTTTTAATTTTTGACGATAATTATAGTACATTGACGCTGGGAGGTTCCCCCGAAGGTTTAAGTTGTCATGTCCACCAAATTTTCCGCGTTTGTTGTTGGTCATTCTTTCATTTTCACTCTTTGTGTTAAATCACGATTGTTGAGTTTGCGCGCTGGTTGCCTTGCCCAAGCGTGTGTGTATCATTTGGATGATCAATTGCTTTCATGTGGGTTGCGCAATCATTTAATCTGGGGCTTATAAAGTAAGAATAATGCTGTTATCAAGTGGATAGTGCAGAAGGCGTCTCTGGTCTGTAAAAGTAGCGCCTACTTCCGATGTTCTGACTATTGAAGAAATTGCGTTTTGTTGTGTGATAAGCTTGTTGTGATACGGCTCAGTTGATGCATAAAATGTAGGGGTTTGGTGCAATAAACTTCAGTTGCAAGTTGGCGCCCGTCCTGTTGTGTTCGTGCCTCTTTGTCTTTGTCGTTTTAGCACCGTCCTAACTTCTTTCGAGATATGAACCAACTAGCCCAAATCAAAGTACTTGTTGTTTCGTCTCTTTCGCGCTCTCCATAACGACAATACAATGAGGCAAAGCGCATATATATATATATATATATATATATATATATATATATATATATATATATATATATATATATATATATATATATATATATATATGCGCTTTGCCTCATTGTATTATATATGCGCTTTGCCTCATTGTATTGTCGTTATGGAGAGCGCGAAAGAGACGAAACGACAGAACGGAGCCGCGGCGGCTGCGTTTTTATGGAGGAAAAACGCTAAGGCGCCCGTGTGCTGTACGATATCAGTG
This sequence comes from Amblyomma americanum, assembly GCF_052857255.1. Taxonomy (NCBI): domain Eukaryota; kingdom Metazoa; phylum Arthropoda; class Arachnida; order Ixodida; family Ixodidae; genus Amblyomma; species Amblyomma americanum. The sequence goes on along the minus strand of NC_135498.1, from coordinate 183,523,963 downwards.
CACGTTATATATATATATATATATATATATATATATATATATATATATATATATATATATATATATATATATATATATATATATATATATATATATATATATATATATATATATATATATATATCCACCCCTCGAGGCGACACCTCCTGGTGGAGCGCTCCACCAGCACATCTAGTGGAGCGAGCGGCGAAGGCAGCGGAGTCGACGGCGGCGCCATCTGTTGGAGCGCGGCTGTGGTGTTGCTAGGCAACGGTGGCTCAATGTCTGGCCACGCGCATATGGCTGAAGTGTGCGACGAGCCGAAATGGCTCGCTGGCTGGAGTAGCAAAGCTTTCGCTTTAAAAATGTCAGCGCTCAGCACTGACTGGTATGGTTATGTGTGTTGACACTACCAAAGCACTGTCAATTTCTGGAATGTCGTTTCCCAAAACAAACATGTGCAGGGCCGTCCAAAATATGCGCGAACACGGCTGAGCGTGGCCGGACTCTGCGGAGCGCCTGTGTGTCCGGCGCGGCCACGCATCGATGCGAAGCCGCGGCAGCGCACATGGATCTAGGGGAGGCGCTTCGCGACGTCGGCCACAGGCGCTCCGCAGAGCCCGGCCACGCTGAGGCGTATTCGCACTTATTTTGGACGGCCGTGCACATAAGATTGTGAGGCCAACAGCCTAAAGCGACCAACCCAACGCTCCTTCGTCTGCTGCTGTCATGGCCGACCACTAATCAAACAGCGGTGTGTTGTCCGTGCCATCAATGCTGTCGCTAGAATCGCAGAAGTTCGGTGGCATGGTCTCCTGTTTGTTTTCTTAGCGAGAGCTACACTGAGCTACAAGTCGAGCATTTCACGGCGCATGGGAGAGCCCAGTTGTACGCATGCGCCGTTACCATGGCAACCGGATAGAAGCAAGGTGCAGCGTGCGCTCGCCATCGCCGTAGCCGCGCGCCCGCTCCACCGTCCGGAGCCGAGCGTGACGTCACGCGGATGAGCAGTTGTGCGCATGCGCCGATACCATGGTAACGAGAGAGCCAACAGCTGCGCCGCATACTTCGTCGCCGCCTCGTCGCACGCCGTTCTATCACCCGAACCACGTGTTGCATGCGCATCATTGCGTATGAAAGGCGGAGATGTAATGGGCGGCTGTATCAGAGCTTGACATGGATGCAGAAAAGTTGAGTCCAGTAGGCAGGCCCGTGCACGTTCCTTTCTTTCTTCCTGTCAGCAACAACAGCTGCTATACGTTGGTATATACAAGAGAAAATTAACTGCTCCGATCCTGAGGTTGTCGCTGGAACTTGGCTACTCAATAAAGAGAAAATGCGCGTCAGACGGCGAAGAGAGCAGCTGAGACGCCCAAACAGAGAGAGGAACGCCTTGCCAAACGGAGATGCCAGACTGCCGAGAGTAATAGACGGCTCATAGCCGCCGAGATGGAGCCTATGGAAGGAATCAGTCAACGGGAACCAACAGAAGAGGAAGTGAGGGCCCGTCGTGTGACTGATCACACCATTCGAGTTTCCGAAAAACAAGCTCAGCCAAGGAAGCATACCTCTTGTTACGTATTCGGAAGTTCCACGGGCTATAGGTGGCGCGCGAGGCGATCCAATATGGCTCCCGGAGGGATGATCCGTGCGGCCGCATAGCTGGTATAGTCCACAAGCGCAGCGTACGGCCGGTCTCTTTGTTGTGCTCTTCGCTCGCTAGCAACCATGCCACCTTCGTTTACTCGGCCATTGTGTCTAGGAGACATAATGAAACATATTGGACAAGAGAAAGGACGAATCCGGTGCTTGATTGAAGGCGAAGAAGTCCTCAACGCCGGCCACCTGATCTGCTGTGGTCTGAAGGATTGCTCCCCTGAATCTGCGACAGTGCAAGGCCTCTGCTTGCAAACATCGCACGTGAAGCAGAAGCCGCACGAAGTGAAGTGCGTTTATGGAATTGATGCCTCGTTGCAGATATGTGAGTCTACATTTTGCATACAAATTGTAGTATGGTGCGACGCGAATGAAAAAAAAAAACGGCCCGGTCGCACTTTCGTTGAGACGGTAATCGCAGCCGCCGTTTCACTTGACAACGATGAATTCAGTCGGTGCCGTCGGCACCCTAGCGTCGGTGCGGCCTTTCAGTGGCCGAAAATTCTTCGGCTGCAATAAATGTCAAACATCGTGGCAGGTGTTGATTTCGTAATCATGGGTAATAATATCGAGCCATGATGTATTATTATGTTCAGTAATACGTTTTCGCCTTTCCAAAGCAGACAACCAGGCTGACTACTGTGGCCGTCGCTGCGACAGTGCGACCACCTTGTTGAAAGTCTGTCGCAGTGGCCCTGCAACGAGAACGACACGAATTTCTGTCGCACAGCGGCATAAATTGCACTGCGCTGCGGCAACAATCGCATCATGTGAAACAGCCCTGCGATAACTGAGGCCAGATCTCGTTTCATAGGCAGTGCGGTCTCAAGCGGTGCCCGAATCGCCGTGAAAAGCGCGTGCATGCAGCAGCGGCAATGCACATTGCTCTCTCTCTCGATCACGCGATTTGTGCTGTGCGGGTGAAATGATGCGAAATTCTAAAGTAAGTGCTGATATTTGCGCACGAGCGCAGCCGAGCAGAAATAACCGCACAGCCAAGAGTGCCGCGATATGGTTTAAATTCACTTGCTCTACAGCACGCCACTTCGAGTGCTCTACTATTACTACGTTTTTGGCACCGTGCGTACACGTTCGCGGCACCCGTAACGATGTTTCCGCTTGCAGAGGCGTTCGGGGAGAAAGGCATGCACGCAAAATTGAATGAAAATCATTGCCGTTTGCGAGCAGTTTCAGTATTTGGCTTGGTTTGTAGGGTTTAACGTCTCAAAGCGACTCAAGGCTATCAGAGACGCCGTAGTGGAGCACTCCGTGATTTCTACTACCTGGGATTCGTGCACTGACATCGCACATAAGCGAAGTGCGACTGCCGCGGCCGGGATCGAAATCACGTTGTTCAGCTCAACAGCTGAGCATCATGACCACTCAGCCACCGCGGCAGCTCAGTTGCAGTATTTGATTGTGCAATCCCCCCCCTTTTTTTTCAGTGCCAGTGCTCATGCAAAGCAGGAAAATCACAACGCTGCAAGCACATCGTTGCAATGCTGCTGTTTATGAACAGGCAAGAAATTTTCTTCTTTATTTTTCCAAAGAAATACATTGTTAATGAGCTGAACTGCTTAAATGTAATAAGCACAGTTTTTACCACCTTCTTCAAATGTCTTACTACTTTGAATACGAGAAGCAATATATTTTTAAGCACTAGCAAAGTAACACCTGTGTTCTTTTCTTGGTTCATCTGCAGGACGGGCATACAGAACCTTGATCATCTTACATGCACGGATATGGAAAGGGCGTGGGGAAGATTGAGATCCAAACCGCTGTACGAAGCACAAGACCTGAAGGATTTGTGCCATGTGCAGGCGCAGCCACAACTGCAACTTACAGAGCAAAGACTGCACGATATACGATAGCGCCTCATGGCAGCAGTACCAGATAGTGCACTTGCGCTGCACTTTCACGGAAGGTTTCGGCAAACTGATGCCACTGAAACTAATGCCACCGCAACATTAAAAGAGCATGTGATGGTGTGCCACATGGCTGCTGACAGAGTGATGCCATACAGACAGATGCTTTTCCATGACGTGGCATTCACCGATGAATTTCAACTTAAAATATATAGATTTTCGTACAGTCATCTGTCACAAGCAGAGCAACAGTTTTACGAGAAGTATGTAGAAGTGTCCCAAGAACAAGCAGTGAGGATCTGCAAAGAAACCCACTCTCAGAATAGCACTAAGTGGCAAAGAGAACGGCAAGTGCGGATAACTGGCAGCAAGTGCCGTGCATATTTCACCTTTTTACCCAGAGAAGACCAGTCATGGGAACAAAAAGTGACCGCAATGCTCGCCTATTGTTTCCAAGGAAACAAGGCTACTCGGTATGGGAAAGCTTCCGAGGAACCTGCTCTAGACGAGTATTACAAAATGACATAAAATGCTGTAACAAAGCTAGGGCTGCTTGTGAACCCTCTCCTCCCTTGGCTTGGCTACAGCCCTGATGGCGTTGTGTTCAAGAATGGTTGGCCTGCCATCCTGATTGAGGTAAAAAGTCCCCTTCTGGGAAAAACTCGGGAAGCAATTGATATTGCCCATAAAGGGAAGTTAAAATACTTAAAGAAAGATGGTGAAAATTTCGTTGTAAACAGAAATCACAATTATTTTTCTCAAGTGCAACTTGGGATGTTCCTTTCGAACTTGGATATGGCACATTTCATCGTGTATTCTAAGGTACAGTCACTCATTGTAAATGTGGCACGATGTGACCATCACATTGATGATGTTGTACGCAAACTGCAGTTCGTGTATTTTAAACATCTGCTTCCAAAGCTGACAAAAGTTGCATAAGGTTGATTTGCTACGCCAACAAGCACAGCTTCTAAGAAGGAAGACTGCGTTGCAGGTTTTGTGCAATTTTAATAAACATTTTCATTATAGTGCACAGAGAACCTGTGGTTGTTTTACTTGTTGCACTAAAGAAACAAGCAATGCTACCTTAAGGAAGGTTAAAGATATTGCAGAAGAGACGTAATTTCTTGGACTTCTATACAGCAGGAACATACCGCTTTATGCAGCAATTGCAAAGGGTGAAAAAAACAAACATAGACAGTGAAGGAAAAGTAACCAGCTTCAAAAACAGTCACCCTGTCACTATGACTTACAGAAAACGTATCCCAAGACAGCACTAAAAGACCAGTTTCGAAATCACTTGTGTGATTCCAAAGCACATGCCCTGCAACTCATTGACGGCCAGATTTTCTGCTTCAAGGGTAAATTTTCAAAGGTGTTTTGCATGAAACTACAAATCTCATTTATAGCTTTATTTTCATTTAATTTAACTTCATAATTAACAGAACACCAGATTTTTTTTTTTTGCGCTGTTCTCTAACTTCTATGTACTGCCCCACTCACACAATGCTCCAATGTAAAGGAGCCTGTGAGTAACTTGAATAAATAAATGTGTGACGGCAGTTTGCAAAAGCCTGCACGTCACAATCACGTTTTCTTAACGTCACAGGCAAGAAAAATAATTGAAAAGTGCTAAATTCACTGCTATAACCTTGAAGGATAGTATGGGAAGAAAGGCACAAAAGCAATGCGGCGTGCACAGGCTAAATGAAATCCGCATAGCACAAAGAAAGAAAGCACACACTTTGCAAATCATACAATGAATGTTCTGCAGAAATTAACTAGAGCAAATGACATTGTTTCACTAATAGGCTATACTGAACATCACAAGAATGAAAACGATGCTCTTAATGTTTACTAAAACAGAGTAGAACAACATGTACCATAGCAATTGATTTTGCACGTCATCACAACTGGTACAAGCACAACAAAAATGCAATAACATGCAATAATGAATGAATAAATAAGTCAGGAGAAAGAAAGATGCACAGCACTGAACAATAAATCAAAATTCTGAGCATAAAACTTCACAATATGGTAAGCATTTTCAAGTATGTCGTGCTAATTAAAAGTGCACATTATACAGGTGCTCAATAACATAGAACAGTACTGACCATAGCAGAGTACCCAGTTGCCTGAAGGCAGACACACCAAAGAATATGTCCAGAAAGAAATCACATTAACTCTAGAGTACCATCACAACAAAAGGTGCAAACAGTGCTATATAGCTTTTGGCCCATCAGTAATGGCCCACCTAACAGAAAAAGAATAACTGTCCATAGACACAACCTTGAGTTTACTGATAATGCAAAAAATTTCTAGCCTGTCTCCGCACTAAGTGGGTGCAAGCTTGAAATGCATTGTGTGGAATAGCGTACCTCATACTAGCATAGCTCATGGACTGTAGATGGCATAAATTAGTATAGGTCACGGTCTTTGCCTGATATCACCAGGTCGCCTTCATTCGCCACTTCTTGTGATTTATCTGCCGGTGCGTTCAGCTGCTTTGGCTGCTGCTGACAGGCAGTGCGCTGAGCATTCCTAATTGGTTTTGCTGCTCGGCACACAATAGCACTGACTAGCTCTTTGCTGGTCGTAGTGACGAGTTTGGCCTCCTTGCTCTTTTTATCACTTTCATGTCTACCTAAATAAAGCTGCAGAGACCTTGTCGAGGTCATGTATCTGTAGGCATGACTGGCTCCCTTGCACAGGCACGGCGGCAGTAGCACACACAATTGGCTCCAAGCATTTGAAAGCACAGAAAAACGATGAAAGATGAGGACAACGATACACACTGCAAAAGGTTATCAGTAAAACACACCATATGAGAAACTGTGGCGGCAGCCAAGTTTACCGCAGCAGGAGAAACTGAAGCAGCTCTTTTGGTGCCAGTGCTGGATTGAATCATACTCAGGCCTGAAGTTATTTTCTGCTTGCCATGAACCCAGTCACTGCTGCCGCATTTTGATGGAGGCAAAATGATAGGGCGTGTATGCTATACAATGTCGGCGCATGTTAAAGAAACCCCAGGCAGTCAAAATTTCGGAACCCTCTACTACGACGCCTCTCATAGCCCGAGTCACTTTAGGACATGAAATCTCATAAATTGAGCCAAACCAATCTGATAGGGACATTTGCAAACAGGCGATGTTTGCCTGAATTTGCTGAGAATGGGAGCTACAAGCATTTTATGATTAGAACAATTCTTCGTTATGCCAGGGCGTATGAGGCCTGATAAACTGCATTAAGTTGTGAAAAGGGCACATCAAACAATAGTGTTAGTTGCAGACAGTTGATTTGTAGTAAGGTATTTTGAAAACAGTGCAAAAAAATATGACCATGGTGCTAACCTTACAATCCAATAATCAAAATTACACTGAAAGAATTACTGCAACTGGACACCCCCCTAAATCGTTTTTCAGACATTATCGGAGCTGACAGGTTAACAATGCCTGCTATAATAACCATTATTTGGTCGAGCGCCCCAACAAGATCCCACGGAATAGGCCTCTTAAGCACCTTGAACACCTTCATGCGTTGGATGGCTCTCTCCACATGCACTCGAGCGAACTGCTCTTCAGAGCGCAGGAATGGTGGCTGTACCACACCAAGGCCTCGTTTTCCACACATGTCAATACAGAAGCCTTTGTCAACCATTACGTCATCTTCGAAGCTTTTCAGCTTGTCCAACACATTGGACTTTTGCACACAAGCTTTATCCGATGCACGACCTCCAAATTCATTACTAATGAATGCTATAGGGCCAGCAGGTGACACCCCAACAAGTGCCTTAGCCGTGTGTGTTCCTTGTAATAAGAATATGTCAGGATGCGGCAAGACTGACAGTGCGATTTCTCTACCTGCACTTTTGTGCAATCTAGGACAACCCGCACCTCCTGAAATTGAGCAAATCAATGAGGCATAATCAGCATTATTTAATTTTTTGATGGCCATGGAATGGCTGCTTTGAGTATGGCAGCAAGGCTGCGAAAGGTGCCATAGAAATGCCTCTGCACTGTCGCTTTACTTGTACAGAATAGTGTGGCAAGGCAGTTTAGTGACAGGCATGTTTTTAGGCGTACAAGTACAAGAACAACACGCTCATACACAGGAATGTCCGTGGTCATTTCGTCGACCAATGCCACCTCTTCTGGAATAGCTAAAAGCTCACTTTTTGACTTCACACCAGTCAAGGCTCACACAGCTACATCTGTTGTCAGTAATTCAACAACCTTCCTCTTTCTTTGCGGAGCAGAATGTGTATCAACTTGTACACCTTTGTCTATGTAGGTGTGGCTGTGCCCTGCTAGCTGAAGCATGACCTCTGCCACTTCAGCATCCGTCATTGTTGGATTGGGCACAGTCTCGCCATCATGGGGGGCAGTATGAGATGCAGCTGCATGCCAATCATCTTCCACCTGCATAGAAAGATGTTTATGGGCAAGACATTAAATGAAAAATATGAAAATTCCTTCTAAATCTGAGCCAGGATTTCAGACCAGGATGACAAGTATGCTATGAAGCATGCTGCTGGTACTGCAATTTGCTGCAGTAACATCTGGAGAGTAAACATTGAAAGTTGCACGGTTAACAAATACAGAAGCCAGACATACCTACATGTCATAATCTCCAGCTCGCCTCGTTATCTACAAATCAAGCTGGGACTGTCCTCTTTCCCCATCTTATGCACAAACAAATCTTATTAGTGTTTTTCATTACACCCCGAAGAACTATCACTGCGAGGCTCATGCAACAGGCACAACTTGGTACTGGAACAAGTTATTTTCAATTATTCATACTCATAACTCTCAAAAACTGCCCATCAGTGCTTGCAGGCTCCCTCTGTCTCGTGATGGTTGGGTTAGCACACCTTGACAAAACAAATTTCCACACACCAACAACTGAAGAAAAGATGTAGCTACAACATGAGCACTAAAATAAGTACAAAAAGTAGCAACATACGTTTTACATACTTCTCAGTTTTCTATGTTCCATGCAAAGGAATAATTTTACTGAAATGTTGATATTTAGCTATTAATGCGTCCCTCAGCTGCACAACATTTCTGTAGTAATTTATGAGTTGCACATGCGCCACACTGTGGCTCATTAGATGTTATTCTTTTACCCAGGGGTTTTGTATTTCACAGCGGATGTTATAAATATGCCTTAACGAAGGCTTAAGGGATAGTGTCACTGTCTGCGCATGTCACCTGAATGACGAGAGATGCAAAGGATGGTGCAGGAAATTGACAGCTGATGCAGAGTATGTAAGCATTTTCAGAGGGAAAGTAATGCTTCAAACCAGACAAATGTGGTAAGTCAATGCTCACCGCAGACATCCCTGTAGATGTATCTCCACCTGAAGGGGCCAATGGTGGAGAGGACAGGTCCGAGATGCCACTGCGTTCGGGTAGCATCATTGAAAAAAATGAACACGCACATTTCTCTGCCATAACAAAGAAATAAAACTGCCACTGCATTAAGTTGTGTAATCTGTTGTGTACCTTAGATTTTAGAAAGGTGTATGCGTCAGTTGTTTCTTGTGTATTGTAATTTGTGCAGCGTAGACTTATTAAAAAGCAAAGTGCTTGGCTGAATGAAATTAGCATCTAATAAAGAAATTTGGCATTAATGCAACCATGTCTCAACCAGGTTTGAAAAATAACTTACCGTGGCTATCCCTAGCGGATGCTCGCGCAGCATGGGCTGCTGATGCTTGTGCTCTTCGAAGGTCCTGGTGGTCGTGAGTTCTGTTTGGTAGGCATTGTGAAGGTATAGCAGTTTTCTTGAGCCTCTTGCGAACTGGTGTCTATATGTTTGGATCTGTAGAATAAATTATGAATTACCTCCTAGCTCAATGCAGCTACGCCTTCTATCTCTGACAATGGTTTGAAAGTGCGGCACTGTTAAGACAGAAATGCTATCATTAGTTGCTTCACTCTGCACAAGCTACTAATTTTTGCAAACTGATGCAGCACTTCACTAGGACTGCTGCAGGAATTACTGACAAAAGATGCCTTACACAGCTGTTTAAATACAACTATATATTGCTTCCATTGAGGGTACTCCGTGCATGGAACTGCAGCAAAAGACAGTGGTAGACTGCGGCATCGCACACTACGCTGAACTCTATCATAGCTACCCTGCACTACCCTCACAGGCTGTTATTTCACCGTAGTGGGGGACTCAGACAGTGATATTCGCTTTAATCAGAAATTAACAAGAAACTTGTGCCCATGTCTGCTTGTGTATTCCCGCGACGGTACCAATGAGCATAAGTGACCTCACATTGTGGATTGTGGGTTTTGAGGTCTCGAAGCGGCTCAGCTAATGAGAGGTTGCCGTAGCGGAGGGCCCTGAATTAATGTAGACTATGTAGGGTTATTTAACGTGAGCTCACATCGCACAAAACATGGGCGTTTTATTTTGCATTTCGCCCGCGACATTGCGATCACGAGCCGAATGCCAAAGCCACTGAGCCATCGCGGCGGGTACCATCATATAAATGAGCAGCTGTTAGTGGGCAGAAAAGATCTCACGATTGTGCATTTGCACAAATGCACAGCTTGACGCCAACTTCCCAGCTTAGCGACGCATTTCGTTGCAGCTCCCTTGTACATCCTGAGATCTGCATTTGCCTCCCGCTCATTCCTTGCGCACACACACTGCAGAAATATTTGCGCTAGACAGTCGATTTCTGCTAGCATAATAGTGAAATGAATAGCACATCGCTTACCAATACGGCTCCAAAAGAAGTCGTCCTCCACAAAGTGGGCATTGCACACCTTCATCGGCGGTGTCACACGTTTCCCGATGCGCAGCTTAATCACCCACAGCTTTTTCAGACGGGCGTCAGCGGGAAAAGAATGCAGACTTGTTTGTCCGCACACTGCCCGGTTTGTGCGCTGCGGCACGCAGCACATCCTGTTACTCTTGTACTTTCTTCTTTTTTCCATCGCAAACAGCCTTAAGACGCCGCTGACGCGCAGCTCGAACAAAGTAAAAAACTGCGAAGTCCTAGCTCCCGCACACACGCCTGCGCCTGCTCGCGCCGATCATCTCTGTGGCGTTTCTCGGCCTCACCGGTGCGCGGCGCCACCATCTACGGAACTTGCGAATATCTTGGCATAGCCGAGCAAAGCCACTGCCAGTTTTTTATCCTTTTTGGAGCTGAGGCAGTGGACGTGCGGTAGCGGCCTTGCGTTTTCGTGCTGGCTTCGACAAATATTAAGGCTTTTTGGAAAAGTATGCGGTACAGGATCGTCTTGAATAGCCCACTTGTGACGTTGTATTGCGACAACATCGCCATGTACTGTCCACTAAGTCAGTCGCTATATCTTCATCGTGGAAGTTAAGGTCAAGAACAGCACAGGAGCTGGACAGGTCTTTAACCAAACTTGGTATAGCTCACTGGCACTGCTGGAGGCACGCAGCGTCAGCGTACGGCTTAATTTTTTTCTTTTTGTAGCGGATTTCGTACCATCGTGGCCCGTTACTCCCCCAGTCGCGAAATAACGTGGGATGTCTTCTAACGTAATGGGCCCTCTGTAAACACACGTGCGATGATCAATATGAAACATTGTCGCACATTACCTGAGAGGGGACACGTCAAGAATGGACAGCTGGGGCACATGGACTCTCAGCTAGGGCGCTCAGACGCAGCTGCGTTGATTTGCAGTGGAAGCACAGGCCGCACGAGCTGCGTTGCTCGAAAAGCACTTGCCTGAATCTTGCCAAGAGACACAGCGATCAATCCCCCGTCTCCCAGGCCTGTGTGCCGGGGATGGGGAGAAACTTCGTTTCTGACAGAAATAAAAGTTGTTCAATCAATGAATCAAAATACATATAAACACAGTTTAAGGCATTAAAGAGACGCCCAGCACTACAACGCTTCGTTGTTAATTTCGTCGGCGGGTGTCGAGAAGCCGGTCAAACCGCGACAAAAAAATTGGCTGTGGTTTAGCTCTGGTCAATCCTAGATGAATTGCGAAAGCTTCGTTTCCTCGGCACGTCATCTACGTAGCGTCTCATTCCGACGCTCTCGAGAACTCAAAATCCGTCTCTTCCGCAGTTGAAGAGTCACTCCGGGACGTGGCACGAATCCTTCTAGCCGCATCTTCGTCACGACGCTCATCTAGACGTGCGGCGCGTTCTTCTGGCGTCTCTTGAGCGCGACTGCCTCGCTTCATTCTGTCGTTGTTGCGTCTCTTTCGCCCTCTCCATAACGACTACAACACACTAACTGCTACTGCTGTTGCTGATAGGAAGAAAAGGAAAGTGCACGGGCCTGCCTACTGGCTCAAGCCGAGCCACGCTCGCTGCCGCGTGCTGAAAGTAGGCGAGTTAAGGGATAGGAGAGCAAAGATGGAAAGAAAAGGCGCGCGCTAATGTACCCGGGCCGATTCCGGAGGCAGTGCAATACCGGGCCGACCCGTGCCAGAGTGCTTCAAGCCAAGCACACCAACATATTCCAAAAAATTGGCAGTGGCTTAGCTCGGCTATGCCAGTATATTGTGAGCACAGTGCGTGACCATCGTCTTCATCTGTGAGTATTCATCATCATCTCGCACACTTCTGAGACTGTAGACCAAGTGAGCTCTTTATTCCCGCTGGCAAATATGGCGGCCACTCCTCAAAAGACGAAGATGCGAGATGATGAATATTCACAGATGAAGACGAGGGTCACGCACTGTGCTCACCACTTGTGAGACTGTGGACCAAGCGAGCTCTTTATTCCTGCTGGCAAATATGGCGGCCACTCCTCAAAAGACGAAGATGCGAGATGATGAATATTCACAGATGAAGACGAGGGTCACGCACTGTGCTCACACTTTCTCCCCCTAAGGGCGAAAGCGCCCGTCCCGGGCGCTAGTTAGAGGGAAGTAGGGCGACGGGTGTAGGGCTTTAAGCGCGACACATGAACAATCTCTTCACCGCGACAACGCCGGTCATGGGCAGGATGGACAGGAACAACGCGATAGTTCACGGGGGACGTTTGTTCGAGTACAGTGTACGGACCAATAAAGCGGCTGAGAAATTTTTCGCACAATTCGGGGGTACGCACAGGAGCCCACAGCAACACCATCACCAGGGAAGAAACGCACTCCACGGTGTTTGAAATCATAGGTTGTTTTCCGGGAGGCTTGGCAGGCGTCAGTGTTCAGGCGGGCAATGGTGCGACAGTAGGCAAGACGGGAAATACATTCGTCATAGGAAAGGCCGGAAGAGGTTGTGGGGGCAGAGAAGAAAGATGCTTCGAGAATGAAGGTGGGGGGGGGGGGGGGGGCGACCGAAAACAAGGAAAAACGGGGAGAAACTGGTTGTTCGTTGCACGGCAGTATTGTAGGCAAAGGTTACGAAGGGGAGCATGGCGTCCCAGTTGGTGTGGGCGGGGTGAATGTACAGTACTCACGGATTGAAATAGGACATTCGGAGCGCTAGCCTTGCAGTGCCACGCAGGCATGTGGTAAACCACAGGCCGGCTCATGGCTACTGGAAGGAACAATTCTGCTTTGTAGATGTTCTCCCTCTCGCACCATACCACAATGCACCACCTTGGTTCCATGAGCGTCTACGGGCGGCGTTCCATGAAGCGACGGCCACGCGCTCCGAATGTCCTATTTCAATCCGTGAGTACTGTACATAGACAGCATATCTGACAGGGTGCGGTGAAACCGTTCGGTGAGCCCATTGGTCTGGGGGTGATAGGCTGAAGTTGTTTTATGGGCGGTTCGGGAAGCATGAAGAACTTCGGCAAGGATGCTGGAGAGGAATGACTTGCCACGGTCACTAATAAGGACACGTGGGGCTCCATGGCGCAGAAGAATGGCGTTGAGGAAGAAATGGGCGATTTCAGAGGCAGAGCCAGACGGAACGGGGGCTGTTTCAGCGTACCGTGTTAAGTGGTCGACGGCTGTGACGATCCAGCGGTTGCCCGATGAGGTTAGTGGCAAGGGACCGTACAGGTCGATACCAACGACTTCGAAGGGTGAGAAACGACAGGGAAGAGGTTGTAGAAGGCCAGCAGGAGGAGACGTGGAGAGTTTGCGGCGTTGGCAAGGGATGCAAGGTGCAATATATTTGGCGACAGAGGTGGAGAGACCAGGCCAAAAGAAACGGCGCTTTATGCGGTCATATGTTTTCTGGAATCCTAAGTGGCCGGCCACGGGGTCGTCATGAAGCGCCTGCAAAACCTCACGGCGAAGAGAATGGGGAATGACAGGCACCCAGGCGTGACCCAGGTGGCTATGATTGTGCCAAAGAAGGGTGCCGTCAACCAGCTTGAAACAGTTGAGTTGGCGTCGGAGGCGGGCATTTGGAGGCCGCATAGCACCACTCAGGCGTTCAATGAGAGTCCGGCAGTAAGGGTCGGCCCGCTGTGCTGAAGCGAGATCGCCGAGAGCGGGAGCGTGCACCAGGTCAATGGCTGCGGCCGTCGAGGCGTGGGTAGCGATGGAATTAGTAGTTGGGAGCGATGAAGCAACAGGAGGAGAGCACAGAGGTTCTGCGGAGGCGAGGGGGCAACGAGAGAGCGCATCGGCGTCTTTGTGTTTTTTTCCCGATTTGTAGGTGACTGTGAAATCATACTCCTGGAGGCGGAGAATCCAGCGGCTGAGGCGCCCAGACAAGTTCTTCTGTGACGACAACCAGCACAGCGCATGATGGTCAGTTACAATGGTGAACTGGCGACCGTACAAATAGGGGCGAAAGTTCTGAACGGCCCAGACAGCTGCAAGACACTCTTGTTCAGTGATCGTGTAGTTCTGCTCCGCTGCAGTCAGGGTACGACTTGCGTAAGCAATCACGCACTCAGTCGAAGATTGCTGGCGCTGCAGAAGAACGGCACCAATGCCGTGTTCACTGGCGTCAGTGTGCAAAATCGTTGTAGCGCTGTCATCACAATGAGCCAGTATCGGATCAGATGTGAGAGCCTGCTTTAGAGAAGTAAAGGCGGCCTCGCAGGCCTCAGACCAAAACGAAGGGCGTGCTGACACCAAGAAGCTGATGCAAAGGTGCGGCGATGGATGCGAAACCTCGGATGAAACGACGAAAGTATGGGGCGAGTCCTAGAAAACTGCGCAGGTCTTTAATCCGTGTGGGGCGGGGAAAATGCAGTACTGCAGCAACTTTATCAGGATATGGTTTTATGCCTCTGCAACTAGCGACGAGTCCGAGAACTTTGATAGAAGTGGAAGCAAAGCAACACTTCTTTGTGCTTAACTGAAGTCCGGCCGCGGAAAGAGCACTTAGAACTTCATCGAGGCGGGCGAGGTGCTCAGAAAAAGTCGAGGAGAAAATTACGAGGTCGTCCAGGTAGCAGAGGCAAGTTTTCCATTTCAGCCCGCGGAGTACGGTGTCAATCATGCGTTCGAACGTGGCCGGAGCATTGCACAAGCCGAACGGCATAACGTTAACTTCATATAAGCCATCTGGCGTGGCGAAAGCTGTCTTCTCTTTGTCCTCTTCATGCATGGGGATTGGCCAGTAGCCGGATCGGAGGTCAAGACTAGAGAAAAATTGAGCACCTTGGAGACAGTCGAGGGCGTCGTCAATCCGAGGAAGTGGATAAACATCCTTTCGAGTGATCTTATTGAGGGCGCGATAGTCGACACAAAAGCGTACGGAATCATCCTTCTTTTGTACCAGCACGACTGGTGAGGACCAAGGACTTGAAAAAGGTCGTATGATGCGGCGCTGGAGCATGTCGGTGACATTATCTTGGATAATTTTTCGTTCACTAGAAGACACACGATACGGGCGGCGGCGAATGATGCGCGGACCATCAGTGTGGATGCGATGCGTAGCCGCCGATGTTCGGCCCAAAATTTTCGACTGGGTATCGAAAGAAGCGGCATGTTTGTTCAATAGGCCAAGCAATTCTGCTTTTTGAGCAGGCGTGAGATCGTCGCTGATAGTAGCGGAAATAGCTGCCGGAGAAGAAGGATGGGACGAAATGGCGAAGCTGGTTGGTGGCGAGGAAAGAACGGTGACAGGTTGAATAGTAGACACAGAAGCCACTTTAGTACCAGCGCGCAGAAGAATGGGCTCCGACGTAGTATTGAGCGCAGTCAGAAGGGCAGTCCTATTCACGAAGCGAAGAAGGGATGCGACGAGGAGAATGCCCCTGGAGAGAAGACGGGGCACGGCTGTGGCGAAAACGTCCCCAGCATGTACGTAAGCATAAGCAACTTAGATGACATCTTCGGAGCCGGGATAAAGCACATGGTCCGCGGTGTTGATCAAGTGATGAGAAGGAATTGCAGGAGCGTCAGAAGGGTCGGAGTCAGCAACTTCCAGAGTAGGAGGGAAACATGTAATGACAGCTTGCGCGGAGTGGAGGAAATCCCAGCCGAGGATGAGAGGGAGAGCACAGGATGGAAGTACAGCGAACTCGATGTGGTGCAGGATGCCGTTGATAAGGACGCGTGCTGTACACAGACCGGAAGGATGCATGGATTCTTCATTAGCAGCACGGAGAGAAGGACCGCAGTAAGGAGTGCGCACTTTACGAAGATGGGAACACAAAGCAGAACTGATGACGGAAACAGCGGCGCCGGTGTCAATCAATGCGTCTACAATGCTGCCTTCAACATTAACAGCTAACAAGTTCGACGGCAGCGTAGGAGGAATTGAAGGGTGGGCGAGTGGTGCAGCTTTACCTCCGGAAACTGCACAATTTAGTTTTCCGTATTGCGACCAGGTGCCTGAGAGGCTGGACGTAGAGGCGATGAAGAGCGCCGGAACGGTGGCGGGGAGCGGCGGCGCGACGAGCGGACAATCGGCGAGCGGTTGGGAGAGGTCGATCGAGAGAAGAAGCGGGGAGGATCGTTGGGATGAAACGTTGGCCGGTAAGGAAACGATGAGTGTGTGTCGTCGTGATGAGGAGTATTGGAGGCAAAAGTAGGGCGGTAACCACGCGATGAGTAGGTTTCGTCGTTGCGAACGGTGCCAAACTGGTTACGCTCGTCGCGCTGACGCCGACGACAAACGCGGGCAACATGTCCACGAATTCCGCAGTAGTCGCAGCTAGGGCGAGGCGAAGGCGGCCGCCAAACCGCTGGGTACATTGCGGGCCGCTGGGATAAGAAGGCGACAGTCGGCTGTACGGGCGGCGAATGCGAGGCATAGACGGGGGGAGCAGGATACGCAGCGACCTGGGCATACGTGGGCGCACAAAGAGGCACAGATGGTTCGGACGCCGCGGGACGAGTGACGGAAGCGAGCTCGTCCTTGATTAGATCACGCAATGGCGAGGTCGGAGGCCGGTGCTGATGGGAATCCAGCGGCGGTAAGGTGGAGCCGTGCAGCTCCTCGCGGATGATGGAGCGGATGAGAGAGCGCAAGTCCACATCAGTTGAAAGGCGGGGGTCCCAGGCGTCTCGCAAGCGGAGGGATTGGAGGTCGTCAAGACGGTGACATGTGGTGCGGATATCATTGACTGAGGTAGGGTTTTGGCCAGCCAGCGTGGTAAAAGCAAAGGAGCCGATGCCTTTAAGAACGTGACGGACCCGATTGTACTCGGACATCGCACTGTTGACACGTCGACACAAGCTGAAGACATCTTCAATGTAAGACGTGTAAGATTCGTCGGGCAGCTGGGCACGCGCATCTAACTTTTGTTTGTAGATGGCCGGGCTGGCACCAACAGTGCCAAAAATTTGCCGAAGCTACGATGTAAAGTGGGTCCAGTCCGGGATGGTGTCTTTACGGTTGACGAACCAAGTCTTAGCCACGGCGGTTAAATAGAATGGCACGTGGAGAAGCTTCATGGCAGAGTCCCAACGATTGTAGGCACTGACCTGATTGTACTGATCGAGCCAGTCCTCGACGCCATCACCACGGAGACCCGCAAATGTAGGAGGCTCGCGCTGAAGGGTCGTGACGGTCCATGTCGGGTGTCCAGGTGACATAGGAGCAGCGGGGGCTTTGGAGTTAGGGTTGCGGGCGGAGGGATCAGCAGGTAGGGGTAGCACACCTGCTGAGGCACCGGCAAGGCCTGCGGAAGCGTCACGGCGTTGTTGGTCGACGGTTTCCATCTTCGGAGATGGTCCTACCAGGTGACGACCGGAACGGAGCTGCAGTGCGGCGACGGAGAGGACGCGGGATCTAGAGCAGCCTCCACCACTTGTGAGACTGTGGACCAAGCGAGCTCTTTATTCCCGCTGGCAAATATAGCGGCCACTCCTCAAAAGACGAAGATGCGAGATGATGATGAATATTCACAGATTAAGACGAGGGTCACGCACTGTGCTCACAATATACTTAGTGAGAGGTACGTTTCCCTGGCTGAGCTTGTTGTGGTCACTGTATGTTAAGCAATGAGAGACATTCGGTATACACATCTTTTATTCATTTTGCTTGACCGAGACCAAGTCTTGCCCGATGATCTGTGAAAATGTAGTAGCATGCAGCGGTCTAAATTTTGTCGATACACTATTTAGATTCGGTAGAACCTCTTTATTATGCAAGCTCTATAGTAAGTAGTTCCCCATTTGTAGTCTGGACGTGAGGGTTCGAAGCTAAATTAAAGTCAGTTTTCTTTTCATAAACTTACTAAGAGAGTACTGTTTCCTGTTGAAATCACCCAAAGTCACACTGTGAAACCGTGCTGTAGGCTGGTATTACACACGTGGCAACCACATCAATCGTCTGCTTGACAGATGTTCCCGGTGCCACGTAGACTTCTTGGATGATAATGCCGCTTTCCAGAAGCCGAACACAGCAGGCTTCACCATTATTCAACGCGATCGAAGGGAGATGTCTTAAAGCGGTGATGCCTTGCTTCACGTACACCCAGACTCCAGCGTTCTTAATTGATTCAAGCCAACTGCCAGGCGTCAACCTCAAGATCGGAAGAGTTATCTTCTCTTGTCTATACTGCCGTTTAGCAGGGGCTGGGGTCTCCTTTGCATGCATGTCAAACGTTGTGATAGACGCAGATTACATCTCCATTTTTTATACGCAGTGATGCACATGCGACGTGCGATTCGAGTGGTAGAGACTCGTGCGGCGAGGCGGCGCCGAAGAACGCGGCGCAGGAGTGGGGTCCCTCTGGTTACGATTGTATCGGCGCATGCGCAGGACTGCTCATCCGCGTGACGCCACGCTGGGCTTTGACGGTGGAGCGGGTGCGCGGCCGCGGCGACGGCGAAATACACGCCGCACTTTGCTCCTCTTCGGTTGCCATGGTAACGTTGCATGCGCACAACTTTCCTCTCACATGCATTGCGAATTGTTTAACTGGTAGCCCAGTGGAGCTCTCGCAGCAGCCCAAACTGACTAATGTTATGAGCATTACCTGTCGTCTTCACGACGTGACCAATATAAATGCACTTGTGATATTTTCATAAAACTAAATACCAAGCAAATAACCTGCCACTACTGTACACAAATAGCAATATATAGTACTGCTCACAAGATGATCTCCTGCTATCAGGAATATGAGACAGCTGCTAGCTAGAGGCGCTATGCATTGCGTGCTGTGCCGCTTATATGAGCGAAGTCACGTGTTTTGGCACAGCACAGAATGACGAAAATATTTATGATTTTTTAGTGCTAAAAACGATTTTTGGTGACTGCTTGGGCAAGCTATTTAAAGTGGCTTCAAAAGGAAGAGGGAAATGTCTTTTGATTATTCACGGCCGTGTTTGTTGAAACAAAGAGCAAAATTGTCCGAAATGGACATTTTCTCTGCACGGTTACCCAATTTAACGCTGCAGCGCTATGAGAGATTGCGTCCACACGTGCATGTGTGTCGCACCGTAGCCACGTAAACCAAGGAAAAGAAAAAAAAGCCCGTAAACGAGTGGTCTGTGAAGGTTCGTCAAGAACAATCGAGCTCCAAAGTTTGTATGTATGTATGTATGTATGTATGTATGTATGTATGTATGTATGTATGTATGTATGTATGTATGTATGTATGTATTTATGTATGTATGTATGTATGTATGTATGTATGTATGTATGTATGTATGTATGTATGTGCGTGTGTATGTATGTATGTATGTACGTATATATTCGGCGTGCATGTGTGGATACATACATACATACATACATACATACATACATACATACATACATACATACATACATACATACATACATACATACATACATACATACATACATACATACATACATACATACGGGGCCGCCGCGGTGGCTGAGTGGTTATGGCGCTCGGCTGCTGGCCCGAAAGACGCGGGTTCGATCCTGGCCGCGGCGGTCGAATTTCGATTTAGGCAAAATTCTAGAGGCCCGTGTACTGTGCGATGTCAGTGCACGTTAAAGAACCCCAGGTGGTCGAAATTTCCGGAGCCCTTCACAACGGCGTCCTTCATAGCCAGAGTCGCTTTGGTACGTTAAGCCCTCATATACCAAACATACATACGGATGGACGGACGGCTTAGCAATGTTCAGCGTCCAACTAGATAATGCATATATGTTCAAGTGATGCAGTAAGCAACAACATTGTAAATTTTTAGTTTTCTGGAAGGCCTCTGATTTTGACCCTAACGCACACCTATTACAAAATTTATTTCTCCATAACGTACCGAACAATATCTTAACATGGCTTGAAGCATGACTTACAGCATGGCTTGAAGCACCTCGACATCGTGCAGAATGTCCAGCTGCTCTAAAAAGTTAGAAGCATTCACCACGGAATGGTAAGATCAAGAAGTAGCCTTTATATACAGACGCAGAGAAGGAAACTAGTAACGAAGAATTCCATGAACGAGTTTGTGGTGAGAGATAAAGTATAAAAACCTGGAATCTGGATTTAGAACAGATATTTCACTCTAACCGAGGACGACGAACATAGTGTTCAAGCAATGAATGATAATCCTAATATTATCATTGCGCACCCCACAATACCTCTAGAGAATTGGGTTAATAGACGAGATATGGTAAGACGAAAGTTCTGAGAAAATTGAAAGTATGGAAGCCTTTAGCCCTAAAGATAGATCAGACCTTGCAGAGCTGAGAAAGTTAAGCAGTACGGGTAATGCAACCGACCTAAGGAAGTGTATTGTACAGAGAACCGAGCATGCGTTTAAAAGCGGAGATAACCTCAAAGTGGACAAGCGGAAGCTAAGCGTCGGCAAAAATCAGATGTACGCGCTAAGAGACAAGAAGAAAAATGAAATTAACAGCAGGGATGAACCAGTTACGGCAGTTGAGGAGTTCTATGCAGATATTAACACTGGCAGAAATAATCAAAAATTCAATTACAGAGAGATACAGAGAAATTGGACAGCCTGACGGTAACGAAAGACGAAGTAAAGAAAGCCTTACAAGCGATCAGGTTACTTCCCATCTGATATAGGCCGGAGGTGACACTTTGGCAGGAAAAAGTAAAGAAAGCCTTACATGCGATCAGGTTACTTCCCATCTGATATAGGCCGGTGCTGAGACTTTGGCAGGAAAATTGGCCGCCCTTTATACATAACGTTTCAAGACCTAGCTTACCCGAATGTTGGAAGAACGCTGCCAGCGCTACCCTCACCTATAGAGTAGTGCTGGTGAAAACTCTCAACTTTCGCCCACAATACACATAAATATCCCCAAAAGCAGAAGGTTGGACAACCGTCGCCGTACCCAGTTTGTAGAGCACCGGATGCAAAATTCGAAGGTAGTGGGTTCTGATCCCACCAGCGGCATGTGGTTGCTTTTCTTCCGCTTCTAATCAATTACCTTTATATAATTACGCGTTAATATCCCACTGATCAACACCACAAATTAAAAAAAAAGTCCCCTGTGCACCTTGGTTTCTGTGACTGTTCGCTTCCGAGATATGGGGGAGGCGTTTATCCTGCAGTGGACGTAGTTTGGCTGATGTTGATGATGAAAACACACTTGCCTGAAAGTAAAGATTGCTTGGGTTTTTTACGAGGAATGTTCATGAGGTGTGTCTATGCTATCAGGTGCACCGCTTTTGGCCGTGCGCTTTTCAACATTAATATCAATGAACTTGCTGACTTCACTACCTTCCTGTCATGTGAGGCAGAGAGCTGGGCTAGTTGGTGTTTAGATTGAGAGGACATAGTAGTAGTGCCGTCACGCATGCGATTTTGTTGTTGGTTTTTTTGGCACCTGATTGTCGCCTATAAATGCGTTGTATTTCCGAGAATAAAGTCAGTGCATGTTTAGCGCCTGTGTTGTCTTCTTCTATCCTGTCATCCCCGTTTTTGTAGCGAGAGCTACACTAGGCTACCCAGTCGAACATTTCGCCCCGAGCCTGGGAGGCCGATAGTGCGCATGCGCGAAACCAGAGGAGCAGCAGGTGCACGGCGTATGACGTCAGAGTTCGCCGGCGCCGCCGCGCGTGAATGCGCATGTGCGGCAATCGGAGAAGGGCAGTTTTTGCGCGGCGCATGACGTCAGAGCTCCGCCGCCGCCACGGCCGCGTGTGGGGTCGGGCGGATAATCGCGTATGTGCAGCTGTGTGTATGAAAGCTGCGGTGATACGACTCGGTGTATCACAATCGCTTCGTATGGGTGACGACAAGGAGGCTCCAGCCGCCGCTACGCGGCGCGACATGTTTAGACGTCTTGGCATCTTGGGCCTCGATCATGGTGAACCCCAGAGAAGCATGCTGCGTTTGACTACCGGAAAGTGGCATCGTCGTCCAGAGGGTTTATGTGGTAACACATACGTCTATCAAGGAAACTACCGATGTGGTTGCCACGTGTATACCCACATGTGGAACAATGTCTGAGTTGTGTGTGACTGGGTAATTTTGGGTGATCTTGATGTAGCTAGTGATCCTCGCATTCAGACTACATAGTGGGGAACTGACATTAACCTTGTGTATCTGAGAGAAACCAACCAGTGTAAATGCTGTGTAGGCAGCATTGAGACAACTGCCTGTTACTTTACCGATCATCGGTCAGCATTTATCTCTGTTAAAACAATTGAATAAATAAACAATGTGTTTCACCGAATACTTCTTCAATGCTTAATAAACATTATAGTCACAACAACAGGGTCGACAACATGCGTAACGAGGGGAGAACTTCAGCTCTAGCTATGTATATCCTGGCACAGCAGGATAGCCACTGCCAATTTCTTTAGCTTTACTGCTATGTCCTCTCAATTCCTTGCATGACTGTGAAAGGATGACTGTTACATTAACCGCGAGCATACCAAAGAATTCTGACAAATGCCCTTTTCAGCGGTAAACAGTCTATGAATGCATTTTTTTCATATTATGCAAGATTTCACTATAACAGGGAATATACCCGCAGATCAATCCACAGCAGTCTTGCATTTTGTTTTTCTATTAACGTTTTTGCTATCGTAAAAAGCATTCCCCAATGGTTTTCTGAGGCAGTCTTGACCGTGCCATGCGATCGATTTAAACACTTTAAAAGAAAGATTTTGCTACATGTCAGAAGAATGGGCTATTACCTTCAATATTTACATAACAGTACCTCAGAAGATTCTAATTTTCAAAATTTTTGTCCGAGAATGTTGGGCATTTATCTTGCGTGAGGGGCACTGTCAGATTTGCACAATGAGCTGAACGGAGTGACTGGTAGCAGTCGTGGCAGATGGCTCTTAGCCTGTTGAAGTGCAAACTAACGTTATTTATCAACAAGTAAGACCCAGTGCTTCGACATCGCGTCATGTATGGAAATATAGGTCACTTACAAACTCAGTAGAAATATTTACGAGTTGTCTACTCTGGCAACGTGTTTTGGTATGCTGATGTCCATTAGCTGACAATGAAAGCTAGTCGCTCGTTAAATTGGTTAATACGAAATTTGGAGCCGGAACCGGTTAGAGGAAGCGAAACAAAGTGTCTGTTAAACCTGTGTTTCGCTCTTCAGTACACTTGCAGTTTTGGGACCCTTCAGCTAATAAGCGCACAGCTTGAACGTGTACAAGCACTTGATGCCCGCTTAGTGACGGATGATTATGGCTTTTCGAATAGATCCCGCGATATACCAGGCGTTTCAGGGAAGGTGATCACTAATTTATAAAAATAGGGTTTTTGATGTAAGCATAAGCTTTTCGTAGCGTTGATGGATGGTAAAAAAAACAAACAGGCGAATAATTTTATTTAGTAAAGGGGTAAACTTAATTCTAACAGGAACTCTTTAACTGCGAGCGACAAGCACCTGATGGCAATAAGAGCGCGTAGAGGCTCTTGCAGCCCGTTGAGTGACAGGTGATTATGACTTTTCGAATAGATTCCGCGATGTATCAAACTCTTGGGTGTGTTAATTTCAGCAGGAAGAAAAC